>NW_016690251.1:3743271-4058512 GCF_001604755.1 Lepidothrix coronata
AAAAAGGAATTAAGACCATCTTGTGAATCAAACAACTTGTAGAAAAAAAAAAAAAGGCAAAAAAAAAAAGCATAATCTGTTTTTTTATATCCAAGTTGGATAAGCTACAAGCTATAGGCATAAACCAACATCTGAGAGATTCAGGTCAGACACTAAAAACAATTTTCTTGATCCTTAGAGTGCAGAATTGAATTAGATTGCCTGAGAAGAACAGCACATGATGTTTTCAGCACTAGGGATTTGTAAGAACAAGTTCAACAAGCATCTACCCAGAGAGATGAAATCAGCCCTGCTCTGGGTAGAGGACTAGATTAGTTGATTTAGTCATTTGGGTGACTTTTATTCCAAAGATCCTAAAGTCCACGTTGAATCAAAGCACTTGCTTTGCCTGCATCTCCTGTTTCTGTGACAATTGTAAACTCTTTAACCAGAAAACTAGTATTTTAGAATCAGAAAAAGAGGAGTTTAGCATTACCAGAGGATTTGAATATCCTTCAAGGAACAAAACACTGTTAAAATGCCAAGCAAAAGAAATAGAATGTCATCCTAAAGACTCCCCTAGCAAGAGAAAAGCTCAGCAAGCAAAATCACTTGGCTATCTTGCTGAAATGTATTATGATTTCTGGTATTTAGACACAGAAACACCAGGGAAAGAAACAGTACACAACCTATCCCCCACCCCCAGTCAGTGAATTGGTTTTTCAATTACAATTATTTATTGTAATGATGTCTTGGAAATACTTCACCAAAACAGACCCACAATGTCATAGGTTTAAAAAGTGTCTGCAAAACAAATTTTCAGCACCTGAAGTACTGGCAGACATATGGTCTATTTGTAGGATTCTCCACACTGTGATGTTGGTGTCACTCCTTTGAATCAAGTATCTGGACTAAACTCATCTTTTGGAGGCATCCGAGAAAGTACTGAGTGCAGGTTAACACCTCCAGTACCTTTCATTTTTTTTCACAATTTATTTCTGAAACACTGTTCTCAACGTGTTCCTGGTCAGAACTGCTCCTTATTGCCAGAAATCTCTTCTAATTCACTATTTTACCTCCTGTTTCCTATTAATTATCTCCAGGCAGCTCCCTGCTTAAGACCTTACATATATCTGAGTTGTTTTTCTGCACTGATCAGATAAAGGAGACACAGCCAGAACTCAGGCCACCTGCATATGGCTGGGTTATTCACATTCATATAATTAGGGAGCCAAAAGCCCTTTCTCAGACACACATGCATTCAGTCACTACTAAGAGAAGTCCTACCCATGTAAGCAGATTGAATGATATGCTTTAAATTATGAGCAGAACCAACCACTGATGGCTTCCTTTCACTGTTCCTGCTAAAGGGCTCTGTTCACCATACAGGTGCTGACAGATTGTTTGATGAAATTTTCAAGTTCAAGGGATGAACAAAAGCAAATATTAAACCAAGAGAGAAGGAACTGTTTTCATCCTGTTCTTCAACAAACCGGTACTTCTGTTTCCCTCTTCCCACTTGCTCTATCACGATTATTACAACTTAGGTCATCAGAGGTGGTTAAACAACCTTGAAGTGCTAGTGAACTGATCCAAAAAGTAATTTTTCACACCTAATTAATATGAACACTTAAGAAGGGGAGAGTTTTTTTTTTTACTTTGGATTATTAAAAGCAGATGTGTTGAATCAGAGATGGGCTTAGAGTCACTGCAGGCGGACACACAGCATCCACATGAGCCATCAAAAACTTTGGTATGTTAGGTCTAGGCTGCTTATCAAAGCTGCCTACATCCCAGAGAGGGATAACTATCTTCAAGGTATGACAGAGCCCATCCTAAAATAACTGTCAAGGACAATACAGATTCATCATTCCATGGAAGTGAGCATTTCTCTCCTGCCAACTAAAGACAGAGCCTACAGCATCATGTTAAAGACAATGAATTCTCAGGTGTTTAATTTATGTTAGATGAGGAAAATCTCCCCAGAAATTCAAAAGCCAACCCCAAATTGAAGCTAATCTTTTGAACCAGATCTCCTCTTTTTTCTTTTGGGTTCAAGGCTGACAGACTAATTTTGCATTAATATTTTTTCTGTAAGGCCTTCTAATATTACAGATCCAGAAACTGAACACCCTACCAAAATACTTTTGCCATTTTCTTTAGCTCTTCCAAAAAAGTTGCAGGACTCCCCTGACAAAATTTCATCTTGATTTTTTTCTAGTTTTAGAAAGGGAGAGACAAGTCACATACATATCCACAAATTTATCTCATCTCAATTCCTGAATTGTTTTAGGCTTGGCCACCAATTTAGCTGTGGGAAAGTTTGAAAACTCTATGGCTGATTAAGCTTTAGCACCACTCCCAAGTCATATTGTGACACTAAACATTCTTCTATCTATTTACATATCCTGGCTTTCCCCCATTATAAAGTTATAAAATGATTTGTTGTTTGGGTTCCCCCCCCCACAGGTGCTATTGAATTGATTAGGTTTTGGTGTGTTCCAGTCTATCTCATTTGGTCATACAGCATACTCAGTACAATGTTTTGACATCACTAAATTTCTCACTGACCAAACTTATTATGTTTGTGCTTTCTAGTCACATATGTGCTTTTCCTTTGGTGCATTTCTGTCATCTGGTTTAGGCCAAGAACTGTCACCCAGATGGCCATCACTCTGAATTCAGAATTCCACATGAACTGCAGGAAGAAACAGCAGATCTAATGGGGTAGTTATGGTTAAATGGCAAATTTCATACTTGGTCATAGACTAATGGAAGATGAAAACAAATAAAAAGTCATCCTCATTGCTCCAAGTAGCCTTTCTGCCGCCATCTAACAAATGTTAACAGTGCACCACAAGGCATTTCACTAAGAGCTGCAATTTCAAGCTTTAAAACTCATTGTGACATTTTAGAGATTTGGGCTTTGAAAACTGATTTTCACATTTTATTTGCCTGGATGCATGGTGATGAAAGATCTGATAATATCTCCATGACCTCAGTCTACCACATTTCACAGCAAAATGCATCAGCACTGCATTTTCATGCTAGACAAAGAACCACAAGTTTTTATGGGCTTTATGACACCATGATAGAAGTGTAGACTTGGGTATATGATTTAAGATCTTTTATAGCTTATAAATAAACTTACACTATTGCTTTATAAGACTAAAATTTTTAGTCAATCTTCATATTCTTTTAAACCTAGTTTCATCTCACAGCACTTTTCATTCTGTCCTTTCTCAAATATGACTGCAAATTTTGGGAATGATGGTAACCTATACTAAATACAGCACAGTATGAGGTCTTAATAAAAGAACTAAGCAATCCATCACCCTCTCCTTAAGCTTTATTCTGCATTCAGGCTCTTAATCCTGGCATTCCTGTGGCTTCCCTAAATGCTTCTCCAAAACATCAGAACATTTCCAAGAATAAGTCTCCATCCTTCCCCCACTCTGGCACAGTTCAGCAGCCCCATTCCTCTCTACTGTACGTGGGACAATCTGGTAAGTTAGTTTCTAAATCAGTTATATCAGCCATAAAATATGCCAGTTTCTCAGCTATAAACTGGATACAAATTATTTTACTGATGTGTGTTGTATAGACAAATATTCCAAATCAGCTATCAAAGGCTCAGCTACTTGTCTTATGAAAACAAATCTTGTCATTCCTATTTCTCGAGTGTAGTTCAATCCAAAAATAGCATAGCAGTCAATAATCTTTCCTGAATTCCATTACAGAAGACCATTATGATTTACACATTATCATAATTATTTATGCTGAAGGAAAAATAAAATATAGACAAGCAATTAGCACTCAGACAAACAACATCAGAGCAAGGAAAAGATCTCAGCCCTGTTTAGTCCACAGTCTAATCTTTAACTAATTGGTTGCACTCCCTCAGTTAAATCTCATAGAAAAGCCTTAAACACTGAGGCAGACAATCCCATTTTAATAGGTATAAAAATCTTCTGAACTTTGTGGTTCATTTATTGCCAGCTTACAACATTTTGGGATTTGCATACGTACAAAATCTTTGGTCACTTGGTTCTCCTGTAACCACGTGAAAGTCAGAATTGTGTCTAATCTCATCCTCTAAACTCCTTCCGTGATGCAGAGAGCTTTCTAGGGATGGTTCATCCCATCCTGCAATAGCTGTCAGAGGAGGAATAAACCTTCTGGCAGTTCTTGTTTTTCTCCATTAGCTGAAGAGTGAACAGGCCCTTCCACAGAGCAGACTTGGACACACAGTTTTAAAAGGCTCAAGTCCAGTAAAACAAGCCTGTGCAAATCAAGGAGAACAAGCCTACGTTCTCAAGGAATGGTGTCACTCACCCAGCTGAATATAAATCCTTCATATAATTCTACAGAGAAAAAGAAATCATGATATCAGATTCTGGGGTCACATTTCAAGGACATTGAGGAGTTTCTGGAAATGTTAGAGAAAGGAACTCTTGCTCTGTGTGTGTGATTTAGTGGCTTAAATTCGCTTCCACTTTGAAAAAATGCCTCATCTATCTTCTTGCCTGTCACATTAAAAACCCCTTACTCCACAAACCTTGAAACAAGTAGGTTGCTCAGGCTTGCTACTATCATTTTCTAGGGTAGGAAGGAGAAAAGATTGTTTGATTCCATACTGATAAATATATTAAAAGGAAAGATGTTAGCAGAGAACTTCCTTGTTGGCTTCCCAAATGGTCTCTGCTACTTTACAAAAAGAAAAAAGGAAAGACCTATATGTGTGATAAGGCCCTCTCTTTCACAAACACTGTGCAGAGTATCTGTGCTAAGATTCATATCTGATGGACAGGCAGTTTCATGGAATCACAGAATGGATTGAGATGGAAGAGACTTTAAGCTCATCTAGTTACAACTCCACTGCCATGGGCAGGGACCTGGTTGCTCAGAGATGCATCCAGCTTGGCTTTGAACACTTCCAGGGATGGGGCATCCACAGTTTCTCTGTTTTAGTGCCTCGCCACCCTCACAGTAAATAATTTCTTCTGAATATCTAATCTAAACCTACTCCCACATTTCAGCTACCTTCTGGAGGTTATAGACTTGTAGCAGAGTTAAGTGTTAAGCCTGAATTTAGGAGTACCCAGAGCTACATATTATCCACCAAAAAATCGCTTCCTATAAATAATTTTGATTCTCCACACTGAGTTGTGCCAGTTACAAAATCTGGTCTCCATCTTTACAGAGAGCCCTGAAAGCCACAATCAGGCATGGTTACCAGTATGCTTTGTTTGCAGGCTGCCTAGAGACATGGAATGAACTTGTTTCTAGCCTACTAAAAGTAACTTCATGCAGGATTTAAGATCATGAGGAACACAAATCTTAGTATAAATGAATCTGTGCATACCTAGGTCTGTTCCTGCTATGTGACAAAGGCACATCACTCAGATTCACTACAAGGAATGGAAATATATCTTTCCATCACAATAAGGAAATCTTAACATAAATTTTTTTTGCACTGCCCTAAAAGAAGTACTAAGCTTTGACTAGTAATGTAAAAATAAAAATGAAAATAAATTACTCCATCAATAATTTATATTGATCAATTTCAAATATATGCTCCCATGCAAGACCTATACTCTCACATATCTCAATAGAGAGAAAGGACCTAAACAGGTGTTATGGTCTACCTATTACACAGAGTACAAAAGAAAGTAATTTCTTTAGAGTGCAAAAATCCTCTAACTGACAACATTCCTCATCAGATGGCCTCCTTTGAAATTTAGTATTTAAAAACCAGAAGTACTAGGTGGAAAAAAAAAATACAATAAAATAACCCATCCAGGGGTCAGCTCAGTTTCTGCCCATTAATGAAGAACATTTTCACTATTGCTGCCTGAGATTAATGGGTTTTTTCTATTAGGCATACAGTCTACAGAGAATTAGGCAGTCTTAACTATCCTTTCTTCAACTCTTAGGCCCATGCAGTCCATGAAACCTTCTCTAAGTCAGTCAATTGCAATCACACAGAAACCTCAATTTCTTTTTTTAAATTCCCTTTTTCCTTTTATACCCAAAGAACTACCTCAGTGGTGACCCCCTGATTTCTACAGTGAGGTTGTGTTTTTCCTAGCCCCTGTGATACCTTCACCCTGTGTGCTCAAAGATTCCTTCATGAGAGCATCATGAAGAGAAAGGCCCATAACAAAACATTTCATATCCACATGGTAAATATAATCCATACCTAGCAACCTTCAATCTGCCTTTTCCTTTCTTCCACCTGTACAGTTACTCCCACCTGTGAATTTTGACCCCACACACTGCTGACCTGCTGTGCGGCCCTCTCTGCCTGCTCCACTGCCTTTGCAGCACGCACCAGATGGTAGGATTTAGCCCAAACTTGGCTAGACTGTGGCACAGGAACAAAGGCAAACCCAATCTCTTTTTTTTGTTGTTGTTCCTTAAATCTGCATTCAATTCCATCCTAAGCACCTACCACAGAGGACTAGCTGGGCAAACCCAGGATTATACAGTGCGGGAAGACAATGCAGCCTAGAACCACCACTTCAGATCTCCTGCCCACATGCAGTCCTGGACTAGGAGGTAAATGTCAATCTTTTATCCAACAGCCAGTCCTGGCTGTGCTGAATTTGGCTGTGAAGTTCCCACTGCCTTCACCAGGGCCAGGATTCCTGTTGTGACGCTGCAGTTCCTCGCACTGTTATTGCCAAGGTTACATTATACATACGTGTGTATGCACAAATGAAACACAAGTGCTCTGCAAAGCTTAAAACATTCTGTATAAACCACTAGAAAAGCTCTGCCCATCTCCCCATCTAAAACCATTCTCTGCCCATTTCAGCCACAGGTTGCTGCTGGCTTTTTTTTTTTTCAATGAATTAACTCCAAGCATTTAAAAGAAAGAACATTTCAATATGTTTTTCTGACAGGTAAGAAATTAACTGCATATCAGGAGCTATTGAATTCAGCTTTAATAGTATCAATAAACATTTCTGATTAAATTATGAAATTGATTTTATAATTTTGACCATTTTGTTTTTACATCAATATCATCATATGACAGCAAATGTAGTTACTGCTTCCTTATTGATCTTAGATATGGCACTCCAAAGTACTCATTTGACTATATTACAAAATCAAACTTGATTTCCTATAGTACTGTAGTAACTTTTGGTCACGACTTGATATGAAGAACCAAATGGATTTTCAAGTTATTAAAAGATATGCTTTGTTCTCAGCAGCCCAGGCACAGTCCTGCTGCATGGCTGTAGCAGTTTCAGGGCAAGTTTCAGGACTTAGTGATGTTGTTCTTCTTTTATGTCTAATAATAATCCCTCCTGTTTCTCTTGATGATCCATCTATCAGGTTTCTTGTGAGCAATCTAAACACTATTTATTAACAAGAAGGAACAAAGTGCTATTTATAATGCTCATTCAAGCAATCCAACAAAAACTCAGAGTTTCTGTAGCTTGGGAGCATTACTCTTGATCTCACCCTCCCCTCTGTCAGGATAATAGCTATGTGTTGGGCTACTCCATCTCCCCATAAGGTTTAATGTTCTGTTAAGAGAATGCATAATTCAAAAGGACCACTGTTGCTCTGATACATGCATAATAGTAAATCAAAGGTGTAATGTGCTGGATATTTATGTCTCGGGGTTAGAACAAGTCTGATCAGATTAAAGAAATTTCAGTCCTGGGCTTTTCGGCTGCTGTAAATCTCCACAGGCCCTCCCATGTCTGAACCTTTCTGGACTAAAGGACTATGGGGCATCTTCATTGATACAAACTGCCTTCATGGAAGAGGAGCAGCAAGTTGAGACCTTAAGCTGTTTTGTCAGACCGCACTTCTGTAATGGATCTGTGGGTCTGCTGCTATGTTACCCAAAAGTGTCTTTTTCAAACAGTCAGTCATGTTTTTTCCTCCCTAATTATAGGGGCATCTGTTTCAAAATGTAACTAATCCCTCCAGGTTTTGTGGGCTGAGGAAAGGGGCAGGAGGGGTCAGCTGGAACTTGTGCTCTTATACCTCTTGCAAGATTATTCCCTAATATGCATGATTCCCTGATATTCATTAAGGTATTTAGGCCACTGACAAGTATTTGCCTTGACAAGCCCATGGAGAATGGGGTACACTTTTGTCTGTCTCAAGACAAACCAGTCCCTGAAACAAGACATCAGCAAAGCATGGGAGGTTGTTTCACCTTGCTTTGATTAAAAAAAATAAAAAATAAAAAAAAATTTGATAAACTGCTTAAAAAAATATTGGTGTTTCAACACCTATGGGAACAAGTGATTTATGTAGTGCTGGTTAAATCAGTCACAGCACAGACAGGCAATGCACAGACTCCACAGAATGACTCTGGGCTGTAGCAAAGTCAGAACATGCCATACAGTACCCTATGGTATGGTTTCCTGGTGCAATGGGGATATAAGTATTTTGTTCATTTGGTTTATGCTGATGTTCATTTTATTTTCTACCCTATCCTGTACAAGGTCTCTTAATGTATTTAAGCAGAAACTACCTCAACAGGTCATCCATCAGAACTGGGGTATGACAAACCAAGGATTTTGGCACACTGGGGTTTGCTGCCCCTCATGACAGATTTGTGTGCGACCTTTCAGCTCTGAGCCTTTTCACCAGAACTTCCTCAAATGTTTAAAACACAGCCCGGGTCTCTCACTTGTCTGACATTGTCTCAGAAATCCCTTATTTGCTTGCCATCACTGACCACCTTTCCAAAACTATACCTTTACCTTGCAACAGCTCTGACACTTCACTCAGGATTCTGTTTGGAAGTGTAAAAGTACCATATATCCACTAGACACTTTGGACTGGAAAAAAGGCAATAGCTCTGCTGGAGTCAATAAAGCTTGTTGATTTATCACCAGCTTGGGATGTAACCTCAGTTGCAGGTCCATGTGTCTTCTCTGAGCCACCTGCATCCTGCACTGGAGCTCTTAGGTCGACACTCCGACACCTGAAATCGCCTTGAGTACTCTTGATCTTATATAAGGCAGTGAGAAGCCTAAATTTATCAGCACAGCATGGCAAAAGTGGGTAAGGAAGGATCTGTGGTGGCTTTTCAGCCTTCTTTAGGCATTATGAAAAACAAAGTGAGTGCTTCCACTAACTCCTGAAACATTTTCCTTATGTAGGCTCTTTGAAAGGTGCTCCTTTTCAAATTTAATATATTTATTCTTACAAGTAGTTACACTGATGAAACAAGGAAGGGTGGGTGCCCTTGCTCTACAGAAGCAATCAGCTGGGGTGTCATGGGTAAAGATGTGAGTCATCTCACCTCGTCCTCGCTAACTAAAAGCTCAGCATCTCAGGTAGTTATATGTGCTGCAACTGTTAGAGAAATGTCTTCAGAACATAAATCATCCCATACTCAAGGGACTGCAATAACAGGATGAATCACTGAAGAAAGAAGGAATTTCAGGGACTGACTTGAACTGAAAACTGAATTCTGGACAGCTAAAATCAGGTGAAGTAATAATTTGCCCAATCTCACAAAGAAAAAAAGTTTGCGGCAGAATAGAAGGGAAGAATTTTTTCTCTCCAATCTCACATTGATACCTGAACCATCAGTGCATTTCTTCCTTGATGCTGAGCCACTCTGCCTTGGCAGCTACTCAGCATTCATCACCAAGGAAATGATTCCAAGGGCTCACTGGGCAAAGTGATAAAATTGGCAATTTCAACTCAGATCTGGGTTCTGAGCTCTGACCATTATTCATCACTCCATTTTCAAACAAATTTTTCCTCAAAAAGTGCCAAAAGGCCTCACTACCTCCATAAGCTGGGGTTCTTGGTACCTTACAGACCTCTGTTCTTAGGCCAGAAGCAGCTCATGTTGCCACTAGCCACAGTTTATCAAATCACAGATGAAATATTTCCATCTTCAGGCCCCATTTCCCTCACTTCGGCAATCTTCCCAAGCACACAACTAAGTAATCACATAACTAAGGAATATAAAATAGATTTTGGGACAGACTGGGCACAAGCTCTGAATACTTCCATTTCCAGGACCTTCAAACAGAAGCTTCATTATTGTGCTTTCACCACTATGCTGCTGATGCTCAAGTAAGGAAAAAAAAAGTCTAAAGTTCTCTTCCCGGGTTAGCTGAGGTTAAACAGGTGTTTTTGGTAAGGATTGCAGTTACATTTTGATTACACTAGCCCACATTCTTACATCACATAATGCAATATGATATACCCAAACGGGATCCTTCAGTGCCAAACTGGGGGCCCCAGCTTGATGTTGTTCTAATTGTGTTTTTCATTAATCCCTGTGACCTCTGTAAAGCATCACCAACCAAATACAGGCTCTCAGAGCTGAGTGCTGGGTTTTCTTTTAGGGGTATTTTTTGTATCTCCTTTTTACTTCTCGATGGAGAAAAGTAAAAGCAAAAAGGAATTTTCAAATTCAGCTGTGAGCATTAAGTCTGAGATTTGTCTGAACAAAAATACATCTAAGGAACAAGTTTATTGCAGTTGGATGGTGTGTCTTGTCTAGTAACCTGATCTAGCCTCCAAAAGGAAAACTCTAAATGTCTTTAGATGGCTTTGGACCCAGCCTCTGCTACAGAAATGCAAGCGTGAGGCAATGTATGCTGCTTTATAAAGAACTAATATTGAACGGGAGGCTGGGGGCAGAGGCCAATTCTTGATCTCATCCTGAAGTCACTCCACACACTTCAAATATGGCCAAATTCTGTCTCCAACCACACCCTGGCAACCTCATTTCCTTTATTAGGGTTGCAATGGCTCTATCTGGGGGGAGAATTTGACCCAGGGGACCTCATTCTTTCCTGGCAGGAGGCCATCACTCCAGGAACTGGGGCTCTCCAGGGCCTTGGACTCAAGGGGAGTCAGAGATTTCTGTGGAATTACATCAGGGACACTAGTGGTCACTGGAGTCTCCTTAATGCTTTGTGCAGTGAAATAACACATTTGACTAGAAAATACAGGCCTGAAGTAGAGTGTGAACTGGAGAGGTTTCAACTTGGAGAAGCTTCCACTGGCAATACAGGGAGCAGCACAGCTACCATGCAGCTCGCCTGCTTTGTAGCTCTGTAGGTGGATTTTCACACACTCTGGAAATCATTTGACAGATGTTCATTATTATGCATAGCAATAACTGGTGTATATTAAAATGAGCTGCTCGAGAGGGGAGGAGAGAAATGATGCACCTGTTTATGCACCTTCCCATCTACTGCTGCTTCTTTGCTGAAAAACAACCATTAATTTATGCTCATCTGCATAAAAGGAAAAGACTTTGAAGAAGATTTCTGTGGAAGCAAGGACAGCTGTAGTCTGTTTCAGGCACTCAGCCTATCTTCCAGGTACAAGATTTTAAATTAATCTCTGAATTATTCTGCAATGAGTTGGGGGTAACCCATCAGTGGTCGAGGCAAATTGCATGCATTTTCTGCAGCCTGCCCACTCCTGTCCTATCACTTGCTAAGTCACAGCAGAGCTTTTCCAGTATCTCCTTCGTAATGTCCTATTTTTCCCTGACAAATAGCTATTACATATAGTAGCCTTTTCCTTCCTCGGTCTTTTTCAGATTCCCATCTTCCCTCACTCATTTCAGATCACTTTTTTGCTTCTGCACTTGTTCAGGCAAGGACTGTTTCAGTCACCCTTTTCATCACTCTCTGTCTTTCTCATTTCAGAATGCAATATCTGAGGTCAAGCCCAAGCCACTGAGAAACCAGTGGGAATTTACTATTAATTTCTGTGCTCTCAAGATTTCTCCTTTGCCATAGATATTTTTGAGGAGGTAGCAAAAGGAGGAAGTTTTCTCCCAAATCTGACATGTGTGATAGAAGATAATGAGTTACCTCTGGGAGAGCTCTAGGCTTCTGTGCAGACCCATTTGTGCAGTACAAATGCACTGCAGGAGACCCCATCGAAGTGACTGGGGAAGGAGTAGTAGCTGCATTGCTGTCTCTTGAACCCTGGGAGCTGCTCTAACCAAGGCTGTGGAAGAAATCCACACTATTGCTAGATGATGATGGTTTGCAACTTCCCTGCCTTCCAGCCTCTGTCAGAAGATTTCCCAGTGCTCAGAAAGGTGACTAGACCCATGGAAAAATGAATCAAGAGAGAAACCAGGTGATGCCTCAGGTCATCAGGACGGAAAACCAGTCAGCAGCCTCAGACAAACTAACCATTTTAGGACTATTTAAGAGCCAAGGACAGCTGTAGCAAACAGATTTGCTGCAGTAAAAGTAAAGCACAGAACAGGCTTCCCTTCCTACCCCTACTGCAACAGGATACTGTGCATCCCTCAGTCATCACAGGCACTGTCCTGTGCCCTGCTGTCTGGACAACTCACTGTCCAGCACATTGGCACGTGTGCTGGTGATGCAGATGAGCAGAGAGAATTCAAAACCTGACCCACCAGTAAGGTACACAACCCCGAAACATAGTATAAAAATTATTTGTGTATAGGCTTTTCATGTTTCCTTAATCTTCCTTTTCTCTGCCATATGAACCAGGGATGGGCAAGGAAGGAAATCTCACATCAGCAGCTTGAGTACAAACCTCTAATATTAGGAAGACTATTTAAGGAGTAAGGCTCAGGAAGGGTGTCAGAATAAGACTCAATCTGGATTTATTATTTCATACTGTTACCAGAGTGTTACTTTTCTATTTTATCTACAACAGATTATTCCTGACACTTTTAGAGGGCCCCTGGCCCATTTGCTTATTGGTCTGATCTTTACTAGCAATGAAACTAGAAGTCTTTGCTTACTCAACTTCTGGAGAGTTAAGAGGATACCCTTTTATAATATTCACTGAAATTGCTTCTTGGCTAGAATATTCTCCTGTCAGTGTTTTTCATGTGTTCAGCAACATCTGCAGGATGTGGAAAGAACAGAAACAAACCAGATGTTGCAAAAGGTAGTGACACTGAGAAACATAATTATTACAATATCTCGTTCATTTTTTTTGGTCCATCTTATGCCTTCATACATCAATAACTTTTACTGCTGAAACAGAGACTGACTCATCTAAGTTCTCTCTAAACAGATTTACAATCATTTGTAAAAATTGACATATACCTCCCATTAAAGCCAAATTTCCTTTAGCAATTTCAGAGGAAAATAGGTTAAGGGAATGTGGATATTTATCTCAGCCATCAACATTTATTCATTTAGGTAATTATCACTTCATTATGCTGTCAAAGAGGGCAGGCTGGGAAATTCACCACTGATGAACCAAACACCACGGAAGTCCTCCACCTCTCGTGTGAGTTTGGGGTGCCAGCTCATGCCCTCCCCAAGCATTTGTCACAGTGATATGACAAGGGCCGCGAGTCCAAAGAGGGTACCAGCGGAGTCTGCTGTGCCGTGCGGGTGAACAAGCTCAGCCTGATCCAACAGCGCCCCCAAAAGCAAACCCACGGACAGCCAGACACCCCAACACCCTCCCAGCCTGCAGCCCTGATCTGTGTCTCCTCTACAAACTTACTGTATTATTTCGAAAGCTGCTTACTCGATTATAAAAAGGGGAAAATAATAATAAAAAAAAAATAATAAAGCAGAAAAATCACTACAGCCTTATGAATGCTTGCTACAGTGCAAAAATCAGCAGAGTCTCTGTCAGATTGGGAAAATTTTCCAGTTATTTTAACTCAGACTTCAGGAATTTCGTAGAGGGATCAGAAGACCTGCAAGCTCTGCCAAATTCTGAGGGAACAAAGTATAACTAGATTAATATATAAATCTTATTAACTAAAATGTAACTGAATACAGTCATTTGTTATCAAAGTCTTTAGATTGTTTAACAAATTGCAACATTTTGGTCTCACGGGCTCCCTGCCAAGTTGAGGCCTAATTAAGGTGGTTGGAAATGAATAGTGTTCTAATTAGTTTAATTACAATATGATGAATTATCAAACTAATTTTTAAAAACAATGTGCAATTAGCCTTTTAGCATTCAACCCCCATTTTCCAAAACAGGAAATGAAGTAGAACACACTTGTTTTTATCAGGAGTCTTGAGGCTGAACCACCCCAACATGGGAATGGCCAAAGATGCAGCCAAACTTGTCACTCCCTTCCTTTCACCCACTTTGTGCTTTGGACATTGATTCCAATGCCTTTGGCCACATCTGTGAAAAGCAGGTTGTTCAGTCCAAGGTTGGACCAACACTCCTTTTCAGATTCTAGACACAGGGTTATCCCTATTCCTTCCCTTAATCCTTCCCTTCATTGGAGTCACATAGAAAATCTCAAATGCATGGCCCTACTGACCTGGTGAGATTTTTTTATTCTTATATTTCTAAGCAGTGAACAAGCAAACTCCTTTGCCCACAAACCATAAATCCGTACAACCTCCTACCTAAAGCACACAGAGGAGCATTAAGGCTGTAACCATCTAGTCTGTGCTGCATAATACCAGCTGCACAAAACCCATTTTCCATGAGTATGTTTCTTTTACATTTGTCCCCCAAAGGCTATTTTCTGCCTCTGGCTACCAATCCCACTGCGTCACTCCCCCAGGCAGGAACCCTTTCCAGAAATACACTTGCACCTGCATAACCTCAGTAATGTTGCACCCTTGGAAGTGAAAGCACCATCTGGTCCTACTGTAGAGAGGTTCATTACTGAAGGAGTGGCCAAAGGTCACCACCTTTCATTAGCACTACCAGGTATATAAGTAGAGGTTGGCTCCATTACAGCATAGCTCATTGCTAAGCAATAGAAGTGGATGTATTAAAAATATAGGCACCCACTGAATGGAAGGAAGGAGCAAAGAAGTTCACTTTAATGACAAGAATCCTTTAACAAATAATCAGGTTAAAAATGATCCACTTGGTATTTTGATGAAAATGGATTTTCTCATCCTGTGAACCAGAAAGAAAATGTGGCAGTAAAATAGCTTTCGGCATGACTTAATTATCCCCAGAAAGACTTAGGAGCCTGCTCCAGCAAAGCACTTAAATGCATGCCGAAGTTTAAGCACACGGGCATTCTCAAGGGACTATTCATATATCCAGAGATAAGCATATGCTTAAGTACTTTGGCAAGACACAGATCAAATTGAAGTCTCTCACCAGGGCCTGAAGTCACAGCTAACACATCTGGCAAGCGCGACAAGCCTTTGAGATGTCCTGTCCACCTGGGTGCTTATAAAGTCCCCGTTGTCCACGCTATCTAAGTGTTTCCCAATAAATGAAAATAATCAATCACCGTTTCCTTGCTTCCTGACTGGCATCTCATAGAAAGAGAATTTAAATAGGTGCACGTATCTGTAGATTCAATCAGTTTACTGGAGGGAACCAAAACGAGGAGATGAAGTTGCCATATGTTTCTGCTTGTGCTGAAGCTAGTGGTCATGCTTGTTTTTCCTGGAAATTTGTTCCACAAGCTTAGTCTGGATATTGCCAGAGCCTTCATTTATTTGTCAGCAGTGGCAAGGATCCAGCAGATGAGGCTCTTGTAAGAAAAAAGGACTGCAGAGAACACTGTCCTCTCAAGTCACTATGGTCAAACATACTGAAGGCTTGAACACTCAGGGAAAAGTTGCCTCAAGGACTTGGTGATGCTTTTTGGCAGAACACATGGCTAAGGTCCTAGACAAAGTCTAGGCATGGTTTCTCAAACAACAGGCTGCTGGGTCTTGCTGCTGTCCCCCAGAACTGAGTGTCTCTTAGCCAGTCACAGCTACAGGCATCCAGCATCATGGGGATGCCCAGAAAAGCTGGAGGTTGCTGATCAGTCCCCAGGCCCATGCCTTCAATACAGAAGGTAGAGAAAAAACAGTTTTCTGAAGAATTCCTCTCCTCTTTTATGTGATTCTTAAGGGAAATAGAAAGCTGGTTCTGTTCTTTCCTATCAGTTTCCCAGATGATTTCTGCAAGACTACAGCTGTAGGGAGGACTGCTTCTTATGGGACCCTAAAAGCAGCCCTCTGGCTTGAGGAAGATGGGGAGGCTGGAGCCAGGCTGGGTCTGTCTGTTCAGTACCAGTGATGCATTCAGTGAGGTGTTTGAAACAGGTGCATTGTCAGCCATGAAAGCTTGTGAAAACTAAAAAAAAAAATCTCTAACAGAAAAAAAAATCACTTCTGGCAAGAAAAAGGTTAATACAAACAGTAGGTATAAAGATAACTTGAACCCATCATTAAAGAAATTCAGTTATTTAGTCAATTTTACTTATTTACAGGCTAGAAGATTAATGAGCTCAAATAGAAACTGAGACAGTAATTAGGTTTCAAAAACATACTATAACACAATCAATCATTGCTTGGGAGTATAATGACATTAGGGTAGAGCCCTCTTTCAGCTGAGGTTATTAGCATGTGATTGGTGAAGACTGGACTTGAAGAGAGAGTCTACCCCAGGGTCCTGTAATAAAATGAAAGAGGAATCTTAAATAAGGAGAAACTATGTCTTTGACCCTTTGTCCTTTGCCTGTAGATGTAGAGATACTGTATTCAGGATTTAGGGCTCTGTAACAGGACTTTGGGGAATGATGGCATTTCAAAAGACAGTTGGTATTTTACTTTAAACAAGACTTTACTTGAGACCTAATACTACACAGGCGGTATGTGTATGTCCTCTAATCTGGTCTTTGAGGCTATTAGCAGCTCCTTCTGAGGTATTTCAGATCTCTTCTCAAAGTCTTTGCAAACACATCAGCTTAGAGTTGGAATTCAAAGTGTTACAAAACACAAGTGGCAGAAAGGGTGAAAAATAATGTAAAGAAAGAAAAATCAGAACCTATACAAAATAAAAAACTCTCAACTATTTTTACTAAAGCATTTTTTTGCTGAGGAACTGCATAAATGGCTTTTATATATTCCCTTTGCAAGGAATTTGGGTAAATGTTTCTTAAATCCAGCGTCAATTACGTTCAAAAAGAAAGAAAGAATATGATTTTTAAAATTCAAACCAAATTTTGAAGTCAGATTTTTATGCACTTAGCAACTTAATCCGTCTTCCACAGAAATCAGTGGTAATTTCCCCACTGATTTGAATAAGAGAATAGTTACAACAGTGTGTATAATTTTCCAATTCCACCTAAGTGGCTAAAAACAGACACTTAAAGCAAAGGTTTTCAAAAGAGGCTATGGCCTTTTCTCACATTCTCTAAAATGCCTTTGGAAGTCATATTCCAAAACAACATATTGGAGCAGCTAAATAGAAGTAGCCTAATTTTCAGACATACTGAGTACTCCCAGACTTCAATAATTTCAGTATTCATCAGCTCTTGAAATCATACTACATCCTTTGATGTACCTATATGTGGGGTTAAGTACCTAATTCTAAGTGCCCCAGTCTGAAAAATGTCAGCCTTAACCCCCCCAAACGCACTTCTCATGTGTATCCAAGTAAATACACACTTCCACAAATAACTTATGCATCACCACCACGTCTAAAATGAAATCTTCATAATTCCCTTCACCTCAATGGCTCAGTGGCACAGCCCCTGCGTTTTGCTGGTCGCGTCAGTCTCTACAGACATCTAGTTGCCATTATTTATTCACTGTGGTATTCTCAGCTATCCCAATTCCCTAATGAACAATTGAAATGGATTGCAATAAGGACGTGACACACAGGAATAAGAAGCTGAAATGTGTTTCCCAGCTTCAACCTTCTAACCTGAGGGAAGGTTATGATGGTTGACATGACTGGGGTCAACAGCAATCGGTTCTAGTGGTTACTGTCACGTAGATACCAGGAATATTTTTGACGGCATTTCAGAGCAATTCCAGTGGTTGATAAATCAAATGCAGAAGAACCTTAACTCAAAATGTACTGTAAATAATCTGAAAGTGCGGGGGGGGGGGGAAAACCAATACAAAAGCAAAACTATATTTCAAAGTAAGAGTGTGAAAACATAACAACATGCGACTCAAGTCAATACAATCAATCCTGGTAACAAGAGCAGTCAATGCAATTACATTTTATAAAATCAAGTATCCTCCTACTATGAAAACCACGAAAGGAAGGAATTGAACCAACATCCCCCTCTCTATTAGCATGAGACAATTACAGTTTCACCAAACACAGCTAAACAAGGAGCAGAATAAGTGTAAGACCCTGAAGCCTTGCCAAAGGAGCCAGCACCACATAAAAATCTTCAGTCCGATGGACAGGATTTTACCTGACTGCTCCTCTGACCCTTTACAAGTAAACTCATTTTCACCCATTGATAGAGAAATGTGATCTTTCCAGTAACGTTTTTCTAAATTTAAGCTGCTGAACCTCTTTTTTTTTCCTCCCTCCATGACAGAAATACAAATGTGATGTATGATGTTAAATCAAGCTGCATGATTACAGCTGCCCAGGTAACAGAACTTGTGAGCTATCCTTTACCTTTCCATATGAATTTTGGGCTTAAAAGGCTAGATGGAAAAACTGACTGTGTTATTTGCTCATCTGAAAATTCTTTTCTCTTTATCGAAAGTGAATTTAAGGCATTTGCAAAATTCCAATAATTCCTCCGCGTATTTGTGGTAAGAATTGATAACATATTCACTCTCCCATCTTTTTCCTTTCCTGGGAAAAACTCCCACAGAAGTCAGCACGTGCCCTGCCCATGGAAAGCCTGAAGCGTAAGGATCTCAACACAGCAAATTCCCAGGTGGGAATTTTAGATTCCACATTAATTAGGCTCCATGCGCTGAGTGAAATCATGCCTTTCTTATGAAAACACTACTGCTGACCTCAGCCCGGTGACAGAGACTGAATGCAGAGAGACAAGATGCGAGCAGGCAAAAGAAGTCTTTCTGATGGCCCTCCTTAATTAAGAAGCTAGTTTTAGTGTGGAGAGTATTTGATGGTCTTGTGATAAACGTTTGGAACTGGACTACAACCAGGAAGGTGTAGTGGTCACAGAGCATGAGGTTAGAGAACTCCACCACTTAACAACCGGTGTCTAACTATGGGGCATTCAGCCCTTCACCTCTCTCCAGGGAAGCCAGAAACAATACAAGAACTTTGGCTGCTGGACAGAGTACCTGAAGTAGGTGCACACCAACAGCACACACAGCTGACCCTCCAAGGATATTTTGTAATGTGTGTGCATGTCCGATTGAAGGGGAAAACCCTCCTTTTAGCAGGTCATGGGTAATATTTTCTGCCATCAGGCTTTGAACACACTTATCCCTATCACCTTCTCCCCAGCATCTGTTTGGACATCTGTCCAAAATGGAGATGCCATTAATTTCATGCAGGGTTGCAAATTGGTTTTATCCATAGCATTCCTGTGCAAGAGATGGTTGATCATTGCCTGTAAATGATGAAAGAGAGCATCAGACTGACAAAACTAAACCAGGGATGACCACTTTGGTTGGTATTATCCTAAGCAAGAATATTGCAAACATACTTCCAGCAAACCATCTACTTTTCCATTTAACTAGTACAAAATAACTGCAGATACAAACAATTATTGCTATTACATTCCGTACCTGCATGTGGGAGAGAGAAAATACATAGTTTTACTGCATTTTTCTTTTTACTCTTATGGAAAACATTTAGTCTTTACACTCCTCTTGGAAGAGAAAGCTGAACTTATTATTTCCTGATATTTCCAGCTTAGCAACTACTCATCTGTCATTTTTTCATCCCTATTGTTTTTCATGTGTATGTCCAGCCTCAAGCAGTCTCACGATGACAAAAGTATTTGTGGATTCCTGATTTGTTAGCTGCATACTTTCCTTGTAGTGTTTCCTCGCCAGTTTTCAAGTGGCTCAGGAAGTCTCCATGGGATTCCATGGATCAGATAACATGAAAGGGTCTGTAAACCTGACACAGGTTGAATTGTGGACTACTACGTCCAAAAGAGTAATCCCTAGACATCTTCTGGATCATTCATAAAGCTGCATACTCAGTCCTGAAGACAGTTATGGCATGATCTAACTTAAATTATTGAGAAAGAAATGAAAGAAAGCAATTATGAAGGTGAGAGAAGGGAACACAGAGTAAACCTTGCCAACCTGTTATTTAATATTTTTCAAAATAACACTGAGGATTTAGTAAAGCTCCTCCTTCAAGAGGTTCTATCTTCGACTTCAGCGTGTTTTAATGGCTTTCAGAATTAAAAATACTGCTCATCAATTAGGAACAAAGGAGATATTGCCAAGTAAGAACTTGCAAGTTGTTCTTAAGCTTGGTAAGTGATGTTTGAGGAAACTTCCAGGAAAGCTGATGAGAAAGCCGAGCAGCGAAGCCCAATCTCTAGAGCCCTTTTCACAAGATGAGAAACCAGCTAACACACTGAACTGCTCTAGCACACCATCACTGCTGCTATGGGGTGATGTAGTGTATTCCTGTCACTGCTGTACAGGACTCTCACCCTGAAGAGAACTGGAATCAGTATGGATCTTCCCATCAGAACTCAGGAGATCCTGGAAAAACACTAATACATGCATTCAGTTAGAGAGAGAATTCCTCTTGGCCATCACAGATGTCTATGAAAGATTAAATTAACTATTTCTTACTACACAACCCAGCTGACTAGACCACAAATTAATCCAAATGAATCCAGTACATTCAAAAGAAGTTGAATGTACTCATGTCCAAGCAGGTGATAAACACAGTTATATAAGATTTGGGCCATGGTCTATATCACAGCCGTTGCCTGCCTCTGAACCTCCCTGACTTTACAAAAACAGATCCTAAACCAAATAGTCACATGGACACACCTAATAGCCAGGTCTTCCAAGACCAGCTTCTATGAGCTGAAGTCCCGGTGACTTTTGGCAACTCAAAACTATCGTGATTGCTACAGCTGGGTTCAGCTTCATGGTCTCAGCAAGACCTTCAAAAATGATGAGGGTTTGAGATAGAGCCAAGCTTCTTGTCAGCGCTTCATACTTCAAGGCATTTGTATTTATAATTCCTGTTACTTAACACAACAGATTCTAGCATGACAAATCCTAGAAAACTTATGCTGGGGTCTTTGTTTCCAGGATTTGCACCAGAGCTTAACTAAATTTGAAAGTATTTGTATGGCATCTCTGTTTGAGCTGCTGGCTGATGTTTTATGTTTTAATGTTTTAAGTAAAGTTTATTATGACAAGTTAGTGAAAGTGCTTTTAGTGGGTCAATAAATCATGGACCTATCATATCACTGGGTGACAGCTATGCAAAGCATAGAAGGAAATTTGATATTATTCCAACAAAATAGCAACTACAGCTACTTCCAGCTTAGCTGCAAAGTCACATCAGCCTGTTGACTGTGAATTGAAGAGGTAAATAATTGTAAGCTGTGGAAGGAAGGCAAGGTCTTCGTAGATTTTTATCTGTCTAATATTTTTTAAACTCTCTTGGGGGTGAGAATTATTATTTATTTAATCTAAAATGGTCCTCTGGATGCCCACCATGGAGTCTGTTCTATAATTACCTAATGCCTAATGTGGAGGAATGGGGAAGGGGCTGGGGGAAAACACAAAGCAGATGAAAAAAAAAAAAGAGGATAAAAAAGATTTCTGAGAGATTGAATTCAGTTTTGGCATCACTCCAACCATATGGAAATTGCAGGGATGCTAAAAGAGTTCTAAGACAGCATGCACAGGACAAGGGTGGGAAGTTTCCCTCACTATTACTGTCAGGAGACTAAAACAGAAAAAAAAACCACCAAACAACCAACTTTTTATACACGAGACAGGAACACTCCTGTCAGATCAGGGTGTGTGCCTAAACTTCAGAGAGAAAGCAACAATGACCCAACTGCTCTCTGAAATTGTTTACACCTGATTAGGCACATACGAGAAGTCTCTCTTCGGCAATGAGGCAGAGATCGAAGAAAAATGCGTAAGGAAAAACTATTCTTGGCCTCTTCTCCCCCACGATGCTTTCAGCTGCCTGGTATAGCTTTTGACAGCAATAGCAGCTGCTTGTTGCCTGGTGTAGCATCGCTCCGTGTCTCGCCTTGGGTCTGGACTCCATGGCTGCAGCATAAGAGGAGTTACATCACAGAAGGCTGGAAGTTACTCACGGCTGGAAGACATCAGGGGAGGCTCATGTTGAAACCAATTGTCTAGCTAAAATTAGTCTAGGGAATCTTCTGTCATGTTTTCTTCAAATGTAAAGGGCAAAAACATGTGTGCTCATTCTGGATGCCATTTCTTTTCTGACTATAAATTAAGGGATTTAACATACATAAATCTTTTTGTGAGAAGACTGTCACACTTAAAACCTGATAAAATATCTAAGGATTCCCCTGCCATCAGGGCTAACCAGTTAATCTGTTATGCACCACAATGGTACTTCACAAGCAATTTGTAAAATTTGAGAAAATTTGGGAAAAGAAATTTAATGTGCTTTTGCCTTATTTCAGGATCTGAGGCTCTCAATCCTTTGCAGTTTGTGTCCTCTTCTAAGTATTAGAAACACACCTCAGTTTTGAAAGTGAAACAGAGAGTAGAAGGCACAATGAGTTTGTGAAGTAAGGCAAGAGATAACTACATGTCAAATCTAGGTCTTTAGAGACACCCGTAGTCTATTACTGCAACGCTCTCTGGGAAGTCTGTGAAGAAGGTCCATTTGAAGTCATAGAAGTTAGCATGTGAACCTGTTTACCTGCTGCAGCAAGACCTCCTTTGGCAACACTCAAAATCAAAACAATATCTGTAAAAGTGTGTCACCAGGAACTCACACAGAAAAACTCTTCCTGTAAAGTCTCGACAGGCAGGTGACAATCGGCTGTGGGAAATATTACGTGTGAAGCACGTGCAAACACAAACCATCTAGGTACACTTGTGAAAGATAGCCAGAGATGCTTGCTTAGCATACAGGGAGAAGTGGCAGGCTTAATTGATGAGAGAATTGGAAAACTGGCTGCAGAAACTGTTCCTTTACTGCCCCAAAGGGGCAGTGGAAAGGCCGGATCACTGAACTGTCTGAACTCCACAGACTAACATTATAGGGCTGGATCTGAGCAACTCTGGGCAGATCACTTTTTCCTGTCCCTCTCTGCTCCCTTGGATAACCCTGCCCTTTTAAAGTATAAGAACATAAGGGTGAATTCAATTTTAAAGCTATTGGCTGTCTTATGTGGAGGATAAGACATTATCCCTGATAAGTCTTTTCACTCCAGTTGTATCTTCAGTTTTTCCTGTGGGGTCAGAGTCCTACTCTCCCAGGTACTGCATACAGAAAAAGGGGGACATTTCTAGTCTTAAAAAGACTTTCTCAGTATCTGAGGCACGGAAGAAGATAATCTATTATCACACACTCTCGTTTGCACATTAAAGCACCATTCAAATGACTTGCAGATTGAAGTATGAATGGAAAGTGCTAAATAACAGTATCTGTAATGCAATGAGGTCTACAATTAAGGGCTAAGCAGAAAAATTAAGCCTGAAAACATCTAAGAAAATAATAAATAGATGTTCTTAATTTTGTTTTAGTAAGTAAGGGGGAAAAAAGGCAGAATAGCAAACAGGAAAACACAAATGTATACTGTTAATCTGAAAAAAGAATAGTGCTGGAAAAGGTGCTTACAGTGAGTCCCATGATTGGGATTAATTATAATTAAGAAAATAACATAATTCTCTAAAAAATATGGGGTCCAGCAGTGGAGCGTAAAGATCAGAGGGCAAAGATGTTGTAAAAAATTATAAGAAAGGAAAAGATGGAGAATTGAACAGAGCAAGATCACAGCAGGGGTTAAGATAAATAAGACATTTTTAAAGTACATACAGAAGGAGAGGGCAGTGAAGGAGACAGAAGGGCCTCTTAAAAGTGGCATGGGTAATTTATTGACCCAAGTAGTAAGGGCATTGTTTAAGGGGGAAAAAAATGAAATGAATTCTTCGCCTGAGTGTGCAGAGAGGAGAGGGGACAGATGCTAGAAAGAGACATAAATTTCTGAGAGGAGAAAGAGAAATGCTTAAGGAAATCAAGATCATACCGGTGCTGGTGATCAAGGAAGTAGAATGTCAGAAAAGTAAAAAAAAAAAAAAAGATAAAAAGTGCGGGAACAAACGTGATGTATCCCAAAATCTAAGGGATAGGGGAATAAATATTGCAGGGACGCTAAGAACCTGGAAAGCACTTGGTGGGAAGCTGTATGTGCTGGGAGAAATCTGACACGGTGCTACCATATGGTTAAAGCTAAATTCAGGTTGTGGATGCCACCCAGCAAGCTGGTATTTTTGCTTCAAAGACCTTTCAGCAGTAAAGGAAATTTTACTCGCAATAAAAAGGCCAGTCTTCTTTGCTTCCTTCTTACTTGCCCAGTTCCCTTTCCACCACCTTCTTTTTGCAAAGTCAGCCTGTGATGGAAAGGGTGCCTGCGAGGGAAAGTTCCTGAGGAGTTGTGTGTCCACCATGCTTCCCCACAGCACATCCCAAACCTCCTGTTGCAGCTGCAGTACTTGGTGTCACTCCCAATGTGCATTTCTACTTTCAATATTAAGTTTTTAAACAGTTCTAGAAAACAGAAGCCTTACCAAAGACATAGAGAATCCACATTAAGTTGGAAAATCAGTGACCTCAGTCCATAAGAGCTACAGATCCTAAAGAACTTGGCCCCACACACACCAAGTTAAGCTTTATTCCATTGACTCCAGTGGAATTGCACACGAATACCCATCTGAGCACACGTGTTTCTGCTCCAGTGAAGAAGCAGTAATTAAACTGGGCCTACAGCATGTATATCATGCAAGTGGAAATAGCAAACAGACCAGTAGAAGGACTAATGTTGGAGGGAGATGGTGTCAATGACATGCACTTAAGCAAAGAAAGTCAGGCCCTAGAAGAATTTGTAGGGAATTTGGCTACACTAAGAATAGACGGTACTTGGAGCGGCAATGGGGCAGCTGCTATTCGTAGAAGTTTAGAATGGCTATTCTAAACTTAGTGAGCAAGTATTCAAAGGTGGTAAATACTGAAGGATATGCACAGATGCTACCAGGAAAAAAAAAACCTGCTGATTGAAGAGCATGATCAGGCAAGGTGCTGAGTGCCAGTTCCTCAAAGGAGATACACCGATCTATACCGGTTGAAATCCAGCCCCTACATGCTTCCTTCTACTCCCAGCAATGAGATTTCAGAGCTCTGAATCATGCAGGAACATTTTTTCACTATGCAGGATTATACTGCCAGGGCCTAATCCCGCTGACATCAAGGGCAGACCTTTGAACAGCTCCAAGGGTTGGTATGGACTTCCAATAAGCAGTCTAGTCTTATCATCTATGGCACTTCCCAAATTACCACTGAGTAACTGTCTTTACTTGCCTGGGGATGGCTTTGATAACACTTCCAATCAGAGCATAAACTAAGGACTAAGGCAAAAGTGCAACTGTTTGCATCAAATATACACAGTGCAGGTGCAGGGAGCACAACAGGCAGGATTCAGACACAGGGTGTGAAACTTCAGTGACCAGCGGCCAGGGGCTGTGCTCTGTACTCTTCGGGTGAAACTCTGCCCAGCAATCACTCAGCGACCTTTGTAGACGATAATGACATGCCTAAAATAAATAGAAGTGCAACTGAGAAATTTAGGACAAGACAGAAATAAGAGCAGAAGCTGTAACTCTTTGGAAGATTTATAATTTATGACCATTCCATGGCATGAGTTCAACTGTGACCTCTCAGCTGGCAGCTGTCTTTATGCTGCTTTCTCCTTCCACCTGCCTAGTGAGAAAACAGCCACCGTCTCTGTGAGCATGGATAAATCTGTCACGCTGACTTACACAATGAACTCTCTGGAGGAGGGAGACTGAAGTAGTCCAGAGAATAAATCTCGCCATCAGAAACAGTAGCAAGGTTGTCCAAGTTTACAGCATCTCCTTTTAACCCCTTTGGTGTGGACCTTAGTGGCTGTAATTATAACTGGCACTATCTGACATGCTGAAGCCGGGAATCCTCTGCAACATGATGGATGTCTCGCTCAGGACAAGTCAAGAGTGGGACACAAAAAGCACCCGGGACAGGCCAAGGTTGCAATACACAGCTCTCATCTGGTGTGGCAGCCCTAGGCTTTAAAGCCTTACCCAAGGACATCCAGGTAGGAAAAAATGGTTTTACAAGAGAAAAATGTCTTTGCAGAGGTGTTCAGATCACAAGGACAAAGCACTGAATTAGATCATTAGATTTTAAGGCCAAAAAAGCATAATAAGTTTAGATGGATTAGCGGAGTCCTTCCACTCCTCCTACCCTTCTGATAGGAATATGGCAGATATTAAATTGATGCTGAATATAAACCATGCTAGAAAGACATCATCCTATAAAAAAACCTCTAAGGCAAAGCACCTTGGTATGCTCCAGCAAAGTGTTTTAACCAAACCAAATGGCTGGCTGTGAGTGGGATTTACAGTTTGTAAAAGAAACTAATGTTATTTTTAAATGAACAGTTTTAAAAAAACAAATATCAGATACTATTTTTTGCTCATGACTAGTATCAAGAATTTGTATCTAAGCAACTTATAAGGGCTTTGCACTGTGATTCATCTGTGTTGTAATAGGTGATAAATTCATTTTAATAGGTAGTCAAAGAATGGCCCATCACTGTAGCTTACCTTGAACACCTCATGCAGATGTGCTTGAACACCTTTCAAACAGATTTACAACACCTATGACATCTGTTGAGCCACACAGAAATAGGATCTTAGTACAAAGGCAAGGAAACTACAGTATCATACAACATTATGGCCAGGACCAATGCCAACACCACAAAATCCCCTCCAGGCAAGCCCATTATTCTCACCAGACCTTAGTTTTATTCACACAATTTCTTTCTCCTGTAGCCCTAGTTTGCATCTGAGCTTGATACTGTCTCATGAACAAGGAAAGTCAATCTAGGACATCTACAAAGCCGCATTCAACTTCAGCATACCATGGCTTTGTTCTGGAGACAGCAGTAAATGGTAGAACAAGCGGTTGAAGAGAGGCTCCTGCACGCACCTTCTCTACTGGAAAGGCTGCTTTGTAGCAAGAATTATCTGAATTTTTCTTCCAGGCCCTGAAGAGTGCACTGCAACTGGTCTACTTTATTCTCGCCACTCTATCATTCTCTTCCTCATTCCTGTTTTGTGTAAGATTTACTGAGTCAAAGCCCTCTGCAGTTTTGTCTCCTGTGTTCTTCAAACCTTATCACACACACCAGACACAACTTTCTTCTGTTGTGCTTAAGTTGTTTCCACCTTTTTTCCTGCAGTGCTTAGATTTCAGAGGTCCACAACATTTGTCATTCCTTAACTAACAGAGAGGAAATTATTGCACAAAAGGAATATTTTTTGTCTGGAACTCGTGAGGCTTTCTATTCTGTTATGGCAGTAACACAAACCTTCTGATCTCTAGATCTCTGTTGTTAGTAATAGCAAGAGCTTTCCCTCGGTCCGTACCCATCTTCTTGCTTTGTACCCAAAACCTTCAAAGAAGGGGGGTCGCTGATGGGATGCAGAAGAGCACTGATGGAAGAAGGGCTCAGTTTTCCATAAGGGTTTCATGCTAAGATTGAACGCCAAACCCAATAACCAGAGGCACTTCATAGGAGTCACCCTTCAACTACCTTGAGAAGCTCTTTTGGCATTGAGGCAGCCTGGAAACAAGGAATTGGTCTGTGAACCTTCAATGTGCTTTTCTAAGGGGGAAAAAAATCCCCTAAAACTGTCAAGAACTTCTGTACAAGTGTCCCTGTCCAAGTACCACAGTAAAGTTATGAACAACTGTGTGAAGAAATCCTGCAACGTGCTGCTCAAGCCAGATGTTCAAAGGTGTCGAGTACCCTCAACTTCCCACGACCTGAAGGGAGCAAGGGGTACTTAGACACCTTTACTACCTTGCAGAACTGGACACTGAGCAAACCACCTTCCACACACTTTCTTCTTTATTGCATTTCTCTCACATGCATTTCCACGTTGCCTAATTAGCTGATTCTGAAAGCCTTTTGTAAAAAGCTGCACGAGGCACATTCCAGTAACAGAGAAGGAAAGCAGTTTCCAGGACTTAGTTCATAAAAGCACTGTGGCAATCTTAATATCCCAGATATTGTTGACAGTACAGCAGTGCAATGTAGCATAACTGTGTGCTGGCTGATGTAATGATCGTGTGGCATGTGACAGAAAGAGGGAGAGAGGGAGAACAAGATACTGGTCAGCAGAGGAAAATTGATGTACCTTGTTGCTCAGGTCTTATTTCAGGTCTTATCCTTCCCTTTTCTTGCCTTCTTTCCCACAATATGACTTGTATCTTCACAGGGCCTCGTAGCTCAGTTAAGAGTTTATTCCCCCCATGGCATTAGATACTATTACATGGCAGAAAACTGATGTCACTTTCTAAGAGATCTAAGGTGACAAGATCTCTGCAAGCATATGTTTTGACCCTCCTAAGTGATGTTCCTTTTCAGACTGCAAAAGCCCCTTTCTAAGCAAACCTATATCCAGGAATATGATTTTCCATTCTCCCTATCTTTTGCATAGAGTAAGGGGGAGCCTCTGCCTTCTCTCAACCAAAAAAACTCTAAATATGACAGAGGATACGATGAAAACAGGTAAATCAACACACACAATATCTTCACCAAAACAGTGAGACAAACTGTCAAAGTGGATCTTAGCACCTAAGTCCCTCAAACTATATCTAACTAAGCACAAAATGAATGCCTTCAAGAAATTATTCCAATGAGCATGAATTTTCACAGGTTAATTTTTTTTAAAAAAGTCACTTGTCAGAGGCTAGATTCTAACCTGAACCACAATGATTTATACTCATGATCTCCACTGCTGACCTTCTCCACATATTGTATGACAGTGCACAACTTGCTTGGATTACCAGCAAGGTTTCCTTCAGTATGCTGGTCGCTGTCCAGCCACCATGGTGGTGTCTGAAGTGATGGATTGAGAGAGCTCAGAAAGTCACAGCACATGGTGCTATGACTGTAGCAAGCTGTTTTATTCTTCCTTGCCATTTATGTCTGAAAATGGGATATTATTACTGGGCCTGGATGTGGAAACTCAAAAAAAAAATTCTGGGGAATAGCAGTAAGGAATGTTGCTTGCTCAGCAAGATTTGGGAAGAAAGGAAATGATCTATTTTGTGAATTGAAATTATCCCCTTAATGAATTTGGCTCACTATTTCTAGCAAAAATGAAAACAACACCTCATGCTTTATTTTTGTAAAAAAAAAAGTGTCAGCTGTCCAAAAATACTGAACAGCTGTCCTGAAATAGCAGATTTTCCTGTGTGTTTTTTTTATGATTCAGTCCATTCCATAATTTTGCAATGAGAATTGCAGACAGTTCTATTTTGCTTTCAAGAAATATGCACAATATGGCATGTCCCTCATAATCTTCTGTGATTAATGTATAAAAACACTCAGAACATATTTATACGATGGCTTGTAGAATTATAGAGATTGATCTTGGTTTCACTCACAGCCAATGGCTAAGGAGCACTTTAATCTGCTACAGGTGAAAAGGTAATGCAAACATTCTCGTGTTTATTTAGGACAGCTATTGGGAATATTTCATGCCATATTTCAAATACAAATACTCTTTGGCTGTCTCCAAGTCAAGGAAATATAAAGTCATTAGTATATGGTTTTCTACAATCTATTGTAAATATTAAAATTACACAGGTCATTTGACCCAAATTGAGATTTCTGCCTAGTTTCTTCACAGTCTTGGCTTCCAGGGGACTGAGGGAGGAAGCAGTCTCCACCATGGCATCACAGTGCTGCAAAGCCCACTCCATAATATAGTGGGAATGGTATTTCAGGACATTCTTGGCAAAGGCTTCAAACCCCTTAAAGACTGAGAGAGACTGTTGCCTCTGAGTCAATGGAGAAGCCCTTTTGCCCTTAAAGACTAAAAAGTGCTTTTTAAAAAATGTTTTATGCAAATAGTCTGGAATCTTTTTAATTTCCCCCCCCCCCCGGTGTACAGGTTAAGATCCTTACCTCGTGTCAGCTGGATTTCCACTTTGGCATTCACCCTCACTAAGAAGTCTCCAAGGAAGAGCTTATACATGCCAGCCATACTTAGTGTTCAGCAGGTTAGTTGAGATAATTATTTTATGCAGGCTTGGACTCATTTTCGTAGCAACAAAAGAAATATCCCACAAGGATCTAAGAGGCGAGTTGTCCCATGCAAACCCACTCATTCCATAGAGCACCCATTCTGTAGGGTCACAATTTACTCCACCTATTACTTCTCAAGAGGTTTGTATTTCTTCTGCAAGCCGAATTTCCAAGTCTAAAACTACCTAGTGTGCTTCGTGTTGTAAGGAATTCATCTCCATCCCAAGCCCTTCATGCAATATTGTCTTAATTTTATTCATATGCTCAGACAAAACACTAAGTCAAGGAACACTTAAACAGTGAATGACAGGCTGAAACTCCAGCAGCAGCAAAGTGCACATGCATCAAGTAGCATTCAGATCCTAGACACTGTCTCCTACTACTTCTTTCCCACCCTAACCACACCATCTTTCAGAAATCCCCATCTGCTTAATCTCTTTCTTTGCTGAGTACCTGGAAGGCCTCAGGTTTAGTAGCTTTTTACACTTCACCTCTGTTCTGTAAATCCATAGAGAGAGAATGCGAAAAAAAAAAAATACGTCAGAAGAAATGAGAACAATCCCAAACATGTTCTGGATCATACCAACATCTGATACAGAGGTTACATCTTATGAAGTCACTCAGTTTTTTGCTGCCTGATCTTCAAGGTGAGTTTGGCTCATGATACAGCCTGACACAACTTATTGCCTGAAGCCCAGAATACCTTAGCTCAGCCTTGCAGTGATGAGGAAACTGAGGACAACTGTTGAGTTACTTTTCATTTGTTTTAAATATACAAGTGACCCAAGCAGTCAGTCAGTCATGAACAGCAATATATGAAGCCTTGGGCATCTTTAGTCAAACAGACTGTAAATATTGGACAGAAACAACCTCCAGTAACGCAGGATTACCCTGAAAAATGAACTCCAGTTATTTGTTCAGATGACAACTCACTTCAGTCTAAGGGTAGTTATAAAAGAGCAGCCAGATACTGATGCACTGGGGCTTGGGAGACTTGGTTGCAGTACCTGGTTATAATAAGGACTTTGTGTGCAATTTACACTCATAGGAGTTATTATCAACTTCAGGCACCTGAGTTAGGAGCTGAGGATCTGCACATATTCAACAAAGACAGATAAGACTCCTTAAGTCATCAGACTTTAGCAAAAAACTGCTTTTCACCCTCAATTGCAGAAGTAATTTTATTCATTCCTGGGTGATAAATACGCCCCGCTGGTGCACAGCTCTTTCTCTTGACCTCCTCACAGCTCCTCGGAACATGAGGAGTTGCCAACCGTGTTTATTTGTGTCATCTGACACATGGGGGACTTGCATCTTGATGCAGTATATGAGCAGTGAGAGGCATGTCATTACAAAAAGCTTTACTGGGAGTGGATTAAATGCACAACTGTGGCACATGGTTGTACGAGCACTGAGACCAATCCACTCTGTGACTTGAAAGATACACTGACTGGGTAATCTTAAAGAGCTCCTTCTGAGCAGGTAAAGATAAAAGTAGATAATGCCAACTGGAATGCCTTCATTTCATACCGCTCGTGACTTTGTCTGTGCAGAGGGAGCAAATATATGGACATCCTTGAGACTCTTGTCAGAGTTCAAGAAGCATTTGGATGATACTATAAGGCACATGGTGTGACTCTTGGGGATAGTCCTGTGCAGGCCTAATGGTTGGAATCAATGATCTTTGTGGGCCCCTTCCAACTCAGCATACTCTGTGATTCCTGGAAAGGTATTCCTGCCACAAGAAACGGGTGGGCTGGACAAACAGAACTTGCTGAGAAGCTGATGAAGTCACAGCTTCCAAAATAAAATTCATTCACCGCCTTTCACCAACTCTAAATCCTTATGTTAAAAATAAATAATAATAATAATAATAATAATAATAATAATAATAATAATAATAATAATAATAATTTTTTAGAAGTACGATTTAACAGTGTTTCACATGAGACTCCTCACACAAGTTTCCACAGCACCACCCGACTTTGTCCCAGAACAGCATGCTTCTAGCATTCAAACACAGTGTTAGTATGCAGAGGGGTTAGAGAGAACAAAGTCAGATCAAAATATCATTTCATCCCTTGGGTCCACAAGCTATTGGCTGTGAATGTAAAAGAATTATCACATACAAGCTTACTTCTACAGGCGACCTAGCAGGAATGCACTCCCCTTCAGTTAAAGATCTTTCACAGGGAGCAACAGAAATGTTCTGTTCCTTCAATATCTTTTCATTTCTTTTCAAGCATTTATACAAGTATTCAGGGGCTTAACCAGAAATGAAAGTAATTCATTTTAGGTTATGTGTATTAAGAGGCTCTGGGACTCCTCTACCTGTCTGACTGTGCTAAAGATTTTGTTAGCTGGCTCCTTTTTTTAACTCTGGTAACTACCAGTAAATCCCAGGACTGGATTATTCTGTCTACCTGAAACTAATTCTGTTTTCACACTGAGAAGCATTCAAAGCATTTGAAAATGTATGGGCTTCATTCAGCATATTTACTAAAGAATTTAATTGTAATCACTAATAAATATCTGTTGCATTTTAGCTCAATAAGTGTAAATAACAGAAATGTAATGGCATGTGCACATTGGATGCCATCCCTTGAAAAAAGAAGGAAAAAAGTTACATTTCTCTTACCCAGCACTTGATTGCCAAAAATAAAAAAGGAGAAAAGAAAAAAGGTACAACACAGTGCTTGGGGAAGCAGAGTTGATTAATGGACTCGCCTGTTAAACCATCTGCTCTTGAGGACCCAGCTCTGAATCCCAGAGCCCCTCGCTGGGTCAGCACTTTTTCTGGTGCTCAGAAGCGACATTAACTCTGCTGGCCTTTGCTTTTAGGAAGGAAGAAGCTGCTCATGGAATTTCATTTGCTTTGGAAAAACATAAATATCTTCCCAGATTCTAAGCACCAATGTTTGCAAAGTTTGGTAAAAAGGAAGTACTGGATCAGCACCGCCTTTAAAAAAAAAAAAAAAATCAGGTAATGCTAAAACTAAAGAGGACCAAGTTCAAAATGTGTCTCTGTGGGCAGAGAATAATCTGATCATCCTTGGAGTGGAATGTCATAAAATTAAAAGGAATAAAAAGGGAACCTGGGGCTTCTCTGTGGTACGCTGAATAAACGTGCTTCCTGACATTGTCTTTGATAGGGTCCCTATCAGTTTGTCACTTGGGCAAAAGGTAATGCTGGTCCAGCAATAAATGTTGTAACAATGTTCTGAACCCTTTGAACTAGATATCACAAAAGCTGGGGGCAGTCAAAATGCCATATAAAGTTAACTAAGCACAAGAGTGGAGGCCAGAGACAGATGCTGTGAGCTGAATGTCAGATCAAGGGATGAGATCAACAAGGTGCTTTAAGAGGTATTTCCTGGTTAACTCAGGAATCTCCAGCAATCTTTGTAGTTCTTTCATCCAAGCCTTATTAAAAGAACAGAGCATGGTTTTATAAGGGACACAGAGATGCAAATACACGGTCTCATTTGAACTCATCAGATCTCACTGGAACTGTTTTGAGTAGTTTCCCTCCCCAGTGCAATGTTTTAATTAAAATTGTCAGAAATTATAATGAATAAATGATACAATGAAAGGAGAGATTTCTGCTCTGAAAAAGTGACATAACATTTGAGTTTTTGTCTCCAGTGCCAAGTGCACTGGATAGATATTATTAGTAACTCCTTTTTTTTTCCTCCCCTATAAAACTTATTAACTATTTTTTTCATATATAGTAAAAATTAATTAGTAGTTTACTGGTATTTTGAGTGTGAGAAGTATGTGGAAAATTATAGAAAATACTGTTCAGTCCAATACAGACATTAGCTTCACTTTAATGCCTGCATAAAACTGCAACAATTCAAAGTTAGGAGCAACAAAAACCCAGCAACTATAAGCAAGGACAGAACCACAAGTGTCCGGGATATGTTGCACCTTAAGCATCATCACAAGATGAGAAAGACTTGAGAAACTATGCCAGTAGTGCTGCTAGTCCCAAAATCCTTGACTAAGGAGGAAATATTCCTTTGGCTTCCAGTGCCAGTGCATTACTGCAGCATTTCCTGTAGCAGCCACCTAGGAACAGGATTTCAAGGTACCTAGTGATGTCCTAGCAATTTTAAATACACTTATTTTTCAATTCCAGTTTCAGCTTGATGACTCTGAGCTGTGTTTAGTCTCTTACTGTAGATACTCCCCTTTTAATTTGGAGGCTGGGGAGGGAGCCAGGAATCTCGAAGATCAGGAAACCTGAATGGCTTTCTCCTTTCGTGGACCTAAATATATGTGTGTTTATATGTAAATACATTATGATTTGTCATAGTTGCTGTTGACATGCTGCCATACTGTACAATAGGGAAGGTGGGATGTAGATACATACACATGCTGATACACGTACATGTTTGTGTTAACATGGTACATATGCCAGACAGATAATACGATGACTTGGTGGCAAATAAGGCAATATTGTCCCAGATGGGAAACACCAAAAGTGGCAATTTTTTCAACTTTAATGCAGTCTTCAAGTACTCCTGCTATGCCTTTCACAACACAGACAGAATCATGATCCAGTGTTTTCAGATTTCAATGATTAGCCATATGTGTTTCACTGAATGTGCCGAGTCAGATACCACTGCCAGTGCCCACTGAAGTCCCTACACTTGCATGTGAATAACACGAGAGAAAATCTGCCTCTTATTACTGAAAAGTATGCTGCATTTTTCTCACAATTGCCAGTTTGTGCTGATGGTAGTATAACATCTAATACTGGTTTATGGAACATCTCTCCCCTAGCTCCTTTACTCATGAAGACATTACAGGAGAGAAGTAACAAAACCGTGCTGTTCTCACCTCCCATCTTTCACGTGCCTGTGTGGTGCTGCTTCTTCCAACACACATTGCTCACTGTTCCCACAGCAGCCCATGTATTAGCATTGTTAGGTGAGTTATAAGTGAAATCTGAGCCCTGCTGGGCTGTGCTCTGTAGAAATAAGCTTCAAGAGACAGTCTCAAGTACCTACCAATTCTGACAGATGAGATAAAACTGTTTGGAAGAAGAAACAAAGTACAGGTGAGACCAAATGACATGCAAGAGTTAGAGGAAAGGAGTCTGATTCATCCTGCCCAGTCTATTAATCCAAGGGCTCTGTGCTTACCTCCACTTGTCTTTCAAAACCAGGGCAGAAGACAAGCTTGAGCTGCAAGTTTTTTCACATTGAATGGACAAGAAATGTTAGAAACAAGCAGTAATGGGTGGCTTCTGACTGAAGCAGTCTTGACATAGTGAACATCGTGGGACAACATCAATATTTATTGTACAGGTGTGTGTATTGATTGCACAGTAAAATGATCCAAAGTAATATATGCCATGATAGTAATTGAACTCCATTCAGAAAAACAGCACTGACACGCATAGAAAGAAAAAAAAAATCACAAAATACTATATCCATTTATTAAATTAGTTCATGTGGGCATCCAATTACTGAGCAAATAGGGGTAGCTACTACAAAGCACTAGACATCTTGCACGAGCAAAGCAAAAAAGAAACAAAGGCCACATTTCTAAAATACGCCATTTACAACTTGTTGGGGTTTGCCAGTTCAGAGCAGCTGAGAAATTGGCTGTGGCACTGCCCAGCTCAAAGTCTGTAAGGTGCCCTGTGTCCTCTCTTACTCTTTTGCCTTTTCTTACGAATGGCTAATGAGTTTCTACATTCAGCATTACCACACAACACATCAATGCAAACACTGTGCTGTGCTTTGGCCATGAGGGCATTACCATTTACACGGTAGGAACTGCTAATTCAGAAAAGATTTGGATAAAATAAGAAAGACTGCACTTACTTCCAAATTCAAACAGATGTGGCACCTCTTTATTCCCTCCCCCAAATCCTTCCTCTTTCTTCAAGTGTGGGTTAAGGAAAAAGGTAGCCTGCTTTAGGATTTTCTTTGCTTTTATTATCTCTGGTGCAATTGGATTTATTTAACTAAACTGGTTGTATATTTAAGTCTCTGAGTTCACAAATTGTCCACATAGTCTTCCCAGGCTCCATTTTGCCTGATTGCTGGTAACAATTCCAGCCATAGGACTGCTTATACAGCATATTTCCCACTCCTTCACCAGATGACTGGTTGTTTTGGTTTTTTTTCCTTTTGCTTTTAACAGGGGAATGATAATGTTCAGTATTGAATTAGTAATGATGTTCTAGTCAAAGACCATGAAACTGTTTGAACTTGCAAATATTTTTAGTAGTATCCAGCTACATAGCACCTGGTGTTGGACAAACCACTGACTTGATGAGACAAACTTGCCTCAGAAGCCTGCAAGCATTCAAATGGATTCAACTAACATTTAATTCTCTTTGCAACAAGCCCACAACAATGGTATGGAAGTACCCAATTTATTCTTTCAGTTTTCAGTGCTGGTTAGAAGCACGTCAGGAGATGACCATTTAAAGCAATGCTGAGCTCAAATACCTTTCTTTTCTGTACTCTACACATCTCATTTCTTACCTGAATGGCATCATCAAAACCAAAATCTAGCCTGGGCTAGACAGATGCAAACTACTTCAACAAAATTAACAAGATTCATTTCAACCTGTTAACTCAAGTTGCTTCTACCAGATAGTACAAACCACAAGCAAAAAAATTATTAATACTTTTATGATTTGTTCAAATAGCTACATTGAGAACTGGGGGATTTCCTTGTCACACTGCTGGGCTTTCTACGCCCCAGAGAGATGTTTTCAGCACTTCCCCTGACACTGGCTAAACCCTGGACATCTATAATGGCAACTGAAAGCACCCATTTCAATGGCCTTCCTTAAGGTTCTTTCTTCTCTCTTGTTTTTTTGCACTTTTTAAATTTTAATTTCTATTGTTTTTCTCTTTGATTTAAGAGCACCTTAACTGGGCTTGATAAGGCTGCTTTAAACCACGCTTTAGAAAACGCAATGTTAAACAGCCCAAAGCAGATCAAAATTGGACCATAGCTCGTCTGTGACTTCATGTAGCATGAGGTTGTAGGTAAAAGTCAGCATCAAACAGAAAAATAGCTCCCCTGACTTCATAGTTTTTCTTTGTCTTTGTGTGTTTTTCTTGCCCTGTCCTCAAGGCAGAGGGGAATAAGGCTCAGACAGGAGCAACAATAACCCTCCTCTCTCTGGAAAGAACAACTTATCACTTATCTCTCCATCAGAGAAAAACCTCAGTCTCCACCACTAAAAGGAAAGGGATGAGAGGCTGATAAAATGAAAACGTTACTAAATAACGACTTTGTCTGCTTTATTCCATTTTCTAGTATGCTAAAAAGATATAGCCAATGATTTACTTTTTTGTTAGTTTGAAATCTAGAGCAGACTGTGGTCTTCACGTTAAAAATGTTTGATTTTATTCTGCATTTTATTACACACTGACAGCATCAAATTAGGTTTGAACTTTCGTTCCTCGACCGTTTTTCCCAGCAAGAGTAAGAAAGCAACTCCTAAATGTCATTAGCAAGCATCTACTGGTGAAGCCAACGTAATTCTAAAGTTCCTGTTCACTTTAATGCTCTCATATCAGAAAAATTCCCATTTCCAGGAAATTTTTACTTGCTCCAGCAGTCAGTATAACACAATGCTGCCAGCATACCTTCTTAAGGTTAGTTTGCTCAAGTGCCTTCATGTGGCAAGAGCCCGAGGCCATGCCATGCAGGTATGGGGGAGGAAGGTCTCAGCCACCCTCAGCTTCAAGCTGGGTGCTCAGAGAAGATGTGCCATGCTGCCACTCCAGACCCCAGTGGATTTTGTGATGGGGTCTAGAGACAACTCAGTATTCAAGATTTCAGTCACTGTACAAGAAAATAGAAAAATTAAAAAGAGAGGGAGTGGGAGGAAAGTAGAATCCAGATGGAGAAAGGGAACACAGTCTGGTTTGGTTTTGTTTTGAAAGGGCTTTTTTTTTCTTCCCTGAACTGAAACCGGTTGCATTTAGCTTGCAGCCCTGTTTGTGTGGTGCAGATACACTAATGATTAATGATGTGCCAAGTGGTTCAGAGAAATTCAATTCAGACCCACAGATACTTGTCAGTCCCCAAGGAACAAGAGCATTTTTTAAAACTGAACCCACTAATTACCCATAAAAAGATTCAGGTAGTGGAGCACACTTGACCTTACTCTCAATGGCAGCAGCAGGTCTGATTCCAGGGAGTTTCTTTTACTTCTTTAGTTTTCGTGTTTCAAAACTTGAAAGGCCACAGTCAGCTTCCGCTCCTTGGTAGTTTCCTAAATTTTCCAGCTGATATTTCGTACAATGATGTGTCATTTCATGTTGTATCAATCACATTTTAGTATGTCACTTAATATAGCATAAGGCAATATGATTGACACAATCTGAGATGACTTGTCACAACACAACATGTCAACTGGGACATTTATATGTTTTGGGTTTATGTACACACACACTGAGCCTTCAGAGGGTGGGGGGTGGAGGGAGGACGCTCTCTCTCCTTTAAAAGTTTTCATAACACTTTCCATTTTGGCAATTGATAAGCATCGATTAAATACACTGAAATTTCTTCTGTTCTCTTTCTCGGCTATCTCTAATAATAAACTACATGAGACTGAGCTTATTCCAACCTCTATTTATAATGGACACCTTTTTCCTGACATATATATAATATGCCTTGTTCCCAAGAACAGCCTTATTGTTAGGGAGTGGCATAACACAAAAACTCATTACAATTAACCACTTGTCCCTTGGCATCTGACGCTAATTCAGCTCCCAAACAATTAATTTGGAGTAACCTCACAAAGCGATCCCTAAGCAGCAGTAATTGGCTAATTTCCCTCTACTTATGGTTATGCTCATTATATTACAGACAACTTTAAATCAGGCTGTCATCACTAGTTCTTGCTGTCACCGAGGCAATTCAGAAGGATGAGTTACTACATCCATGATCACTTGTAGCCCGTCTGCGGAAGGAAAGGTCCATCCAGGAGCACCAGGAAGGTGGGAAATGCTCAGCCATATTCTGCAGAGGGTTGAGGGCATGACAAGACTGCAATGAAAGCTACAGAAACTACAGGACTAATTCCTGCTGAAGAAGCACAGCTTCTTAAGAAAATTTTCAGGAAAGTAGGTTTGCCGTACGATCTTCACACAGTAGAGTCTGGCAGAGGAACCCTGGCTGGGCACAGGGACTTGAATCATGATATTGTATTCTCTCTGTCCTTAGAGCTTTGCTATATGGCAAAGCACAGACACCAGCTAACCAGGATCACAAACAAAGGGAGTTCAGACGTGTCTGTGCCTACTTGCGGATTTCATGTTGTTCTGCCCCATGCCTTGATTCTCCATTTAGCAAACAGCTTGTACTTCACAGGAGTGTTTTTGAAGCCACAGCTCGAAAACGGCTGAAAGATGCACTGTGACTGTTGAAAAGCAGAGTACAGAAGGATTTCATGAGCATGTTAAAGTAAGCGGGATCTTTCTTGGACTGCTGCCACTTTTTGCATCTGGGGAAATAACTTAGAGTGGCAACTGCACAGCCAGATGTTGCAAATCTATTACTTTAAGGGGGAGTTTTAGGTGGCACAGTGTGGTGCTACATAGAGATATTGGAACATACTCTAAATATGTCAACTCAGGTACCAGGGACAGTACATTCTGTCCAAGACAGCTCTACCATCAGTCAAAAGTTGTAGCAAGAACTATGTGATTGACTTAGCATCTCCAGCACAAAGATGAGAATTCTGCCATGGCATATGGTGTATCCTGACCTGACAAGCAGCTGTAGGGAAGTCAGAAGTGCAGGTATCTGCAGATATGCCATCTCAGATCACATCTGAATAGTGGTGCCTGGCCAGAAATGCAATATCCCATATTTGCCCTGAGACTGTAGAACTACAGAAGGTGAACAAGGAAAATATTAATTACAATAGATTCAGATTAAAATTGTGTTCCCCCCTCGCCAAAAAAAAAGAATCTTTAAAGACCAAATGCTTCTGGTTTCCCCAATATGTTCACCAGAGTTTTCTGCAACATGGCAGTTCAACTTATAGCATCCATATGGTGAGCTGTTTCTTTTAAATTCAACATGCAAAGATATTCAAAATCAATCAGTAATTTGTAAGGAACTGTGAATCAAGAAATGCACTGTTCTGTCATCAGTATTTCTTCCAAGTACCACAGTTCTTCCTGCTTCTAAACCTGCATTTAGAGATGGGACAGAATCTCAGTGAGAGTGAATAGGCATCACTTTCAATTTGTAGTATTCCTAATCTGGGGAATAAGGGACCTCAAAAGCACAGACTGTAAAACAGGAGAAGAGACCACATCCGTGGGCAATATATCGCCACAGTTCTCATAATGACCAGCTCAGCATATTTAGTATATCATAAATGCCAGCTACAAAAAATAAAAAGAAAATCCAACCAAAACATATGGAGCAGAAGGACATTTTTTTCCCTAGCTGAAGGATAATCAAAAGTTCAAAGGCAGAGAGACTGGTTCTGAGAATTCCCCTGACTTCTCCCAAAAAACCACAACCCTAATTATCAGTCCTTTCTGTGAGGCAGCGCTCATCACTGCTGCTCTTGTCCCATCCCACACTGCCTGGTCCTTGGATCAAGGAGGCACTTTACCCCCCTGAGAAAACCATTTGAGCAAGGAAAAGATTTAGCATGCAAGTCAATCGCAGCACAGAGACTTGACTCTGAGATGGACTTTGCTTCAAGAAGGAAATGTTTATCTCCTTCCTTCTGCGGAGCCAAAGCTCTGTTTTACACAATCCCTGGGCGCTACTTATTGCTGGACTACTTTGTTTTAGGGAGAGAAGATTCATTTTCAGTAGTTTATCTGAATTGCAAAAAAACACAAGATGGAAGGAAACAAAAGAGAAAACAATTGTTGACTGAGAATTCTACCCTAAGAAGGGCACAGGAACAGCTGTACAAAGGACACAACACAGCTGGAGCCTCCTCATCTCCAAAATATGGCAGGTATAAGAAGTCCACTGTCCCTTATGCTATAGATTCATGAGAAATTCTCTAGTTTACAAAATTATGTTTTTAAAGGCTGAATCAGTTTCCTGAGACAATTCAGGACAAAGCACTGGTTGGTGGAGAGCGACAACAGAGAGCAGAGACAGACTGGCAGGTTTGGGAACACCTTGCCTACCTGAAACAGCTGTATCTCTGAACACACAACCATTCCATTTGCTTAGGCGCACACTGCACATTGCATTTCTTTTGGTTGTTGAAGCAGTGCCCAGACATTCAGTGATCTTTTGCAGCAGCACTTGTCTGAGATAACTTCTTTCCACAGGGCTGTTACAGAGCTGGCCAGATAATTCAGCAGGTTAAAAATAACCATGCAAATAAAAACAACAGTATTTGGGCTAAATATAATCCAAACTTTTATCATTGCCAGGAAAATACTGTGTAGGGTCTCTTACAGGGACAACACCTGAGCCAGATTTCCTCTGGAGCACCTACTCAATATGATACAAAGGTCTCATAATGAAAACATCACCTTCTCCTCATATTGTGTAAATTGAGAAAGCTTAATCCCCACAGGGTACGTCTACAGTATAAAACAATACTGGTTCTTATTGCTGCACATAACCTGCATATAAACTTCGGCCAATATGATGACATACACAAGAGAACCCAATTCCAACTTTTTTTTTTTAATGTTTTCTGTGCCATAGTTCCCACTTATTTCAGTGGAGAATGTGGTTGGGGTTGGCCTTTTCAAATACATCACCTAGCTGACTATTAGCTCACTATTAGCTGAGCACAAAGTCCACTGGTTGCCAAGTTTCTGCAAAAGCACCCAAAATCAGTTAATGCAGTGCGTTAACCCAATGCTGGAACAATTTTGCTTGACAGATTGTTCCAAGTCTTCTCCCTGACAAAGTTTCAGCTCACTGGGCTGAACAGCCAATTACTTATTAAGGGACATTAGGGTTCCTGATTTGAAAAACCCTGGAGCCAAAAAGCCTGTGGCAGAGCCAGCTCCAGATTCAACACAATGGTCATGGGAAACTTGCTTTCAACTCAGTGTGAATGCCTTCTTCCATCCACAGACATTTGCAACCTTTGAGTTTCTACTTTGCATTTCTCAACAGAACAAGCCCCAGCTCTCCAAGCAATCTTTGGTCAGCATAGTCAAGTTTCACACCAGTTTCTCATTAAAATATCACACAGAACTTCTAATTTGGTGCGACTTCATGGTTATTTGAAACTGATCCCATGAACATAAAAAGTGGGTCAAAGATCCTTCAGCAGAGCATTTAGAAAAGCAGGAGTAACTCCACAGTCTCTGCTTAAGCACAGAATCATTTTTTCAGTTGTTAATATCCTCTTTGCAAGTGCTTTCAGGTTTGATTGCCAGCATCTCACTTGGTTTTAGCTGAGTTTAAGTGTGGCTCATTATTATATGTGTAAGTGCAGCTAATATCACACATGGCCACAAGCTCTGCAGTGACCTCAGTAAAATTACAAATCGAGATTTAGCCTTCCATGAATATTTCTACTTGTCTGTATTAAAATGCTAACATCACTTCAAGGTCCTTTGTATAGTTTAATTACAAGCCTTCAGTCTGGCATAGATAATGAGTAAACGTATTGCTATTGATGAGCTAGAATTATCACCACTGTTTCATTTATGTAATTTGATGGAATAAGGGAATAGGAAATTCTTCCCCTGGTAAGTGTAACAAAGGACAGCTCTTGTTGTTGCTCTGAAGGAAGGAAAAAGCTGCAGGAGCAGAGCCTGCATCACAGGCAGCTTGCTGCCATGGAAAACTGACTTGAGTTAAAACAGTTAAGTCATTCAAGAGGGGAACTGCCTGGAACAGTTCTTAGCAAAATATTATTTTTTATCAAAATATGCTGCTTTTGTGGGAACATTTCACAGCAATATCTATTTCAGAGAAGTTTTCAAAAGGAAGATCTCTGAGGCCTGGGCTGGACTGCTCTGTCATTGGGAAGGAAAGAAATCATAAACCTGACTTTTTTCATAAAATTCCCTCCTGTGAAATGCTCAAGAGCCCTTGCCTCTGTTTTAATGAAGAAGAAAAACAAATATTTTAAAACCTCAAAAGTTGTTGCAAACACTGTCATTCCATGGCTAGTCCCACACTGAAAAGCTATTGCTGACTCTGCCTGTTTGCTCCAGGTATTACAAAACTCGTGCCATGCAAGTCAAGGCCACCCAATGATGCGAAAGTTGTATCTATAACACAAATATCAGTGAGATCTTGTTATGCACAAAGGGAGGGGGATATATATAACATTTTCTTCTACAAAATATAAAATATTGCTATTCATTTCCTTTCTAATAGCTGCTCAATACAAGCAAATCAAACAGGTGTGGTAGAAAGAGCTTAACCGTGAAACAGCCACAGAAGGTGGCTCTACTGGTGCAGTAAGATCAGCCATGAGGAGGTAAAGATATGTAAAAAAAGCCAAAAAGCAAAATCTAGCACGTATTGCATCTTTTAATTTACTTTGTACTTTGTACTGGCACTTTTTTTGAAGTGTACAAGAGCTGACATAAAGGATCTTGAAGGTTTAACAGAGAACGTAATGTCCGCACCATCAAAAAAAGAAAATTTTCCCCCTCCCTAAGTCTGCAGTGAAATTTTTCTTAGCAAAGTCCTCAAGGGAACTTCCAAGGGAGTCTCAGCACCCACTTCTTACCTGCTCTCACTGCCACTGCTTTAATTTCTTATCATGCCTTTCTCAGCCTCTAGCACCTCACCAAGGAGCTCGTCAATCCTCTGGCACTCTCCACTGACCTTTCCAGTATTGCCCCAGCTGTCTCTGGAGCTCAGTTCTCAGGCTTCACTGCTCCATGTTTCCCGAGCTACAGCATGAGCAGTCACAGGGCATGATCTCATCTGCCATGTTTCATTGCAAAACAACAAGTATTAACACTAGAGCTTTCATGCATTTTGCTTTTGCAAAATCACACACCACAACCGTGGGGCACTCCACAGTAACAAGGCACAAACCAGAAAATACCAGAGAGAACGATGTACACCACCAGAGAACAGAGCACCTGGATCCTTCTGCAGAAAAAAAAGCCAAGGAAATTTCAAAATGTTAATTCAAATTGTTTGCCTCATATTGCACTCTGTAAACCTGGACTTTTTCAGGCTGCTGGAGACACATGTTTCAGAGGCACACAGTCTGGTAGTGACAAAGCTGTGTTGTTGACTGCAGAAAGAATAATCACAGGAACCCAACAGATCATAACTCCCATGATAGAGCATGAAGTGGGGGTGGGAGGGAGAAGCAATTTTCTCAGCTAACCTTGTCCTGAGCCTTTAAGGGCTTAATAAGATCATAACCAACACCTTGAATTATATCCTGAAATAAACAGGTAGCCAGAACAGAGCACAAAGCTCAAGATTTATGGGCTAATAGTAGGTGACCTTCAAGAGAAAGGTTGCTGCGGGCTGTACTCACTGAAGTCCTTTGCGAGAGCAGCCCCAAGCACTGAGTGCTAACCCCGAGGTGATGAAGGCGTGGAGCACATGCATCACTAGAAAACCATCTCCGCTTCCAGAACAACCATAAATGAAAGAAATAGTGCCATGAGGATTGAAACTAATGAAGTCTGGTTTCTTTTTTATTTGGTTCTTGTGGTTGATTGACTTCTGTGTCTAAGACAGCACAAGAGTCTGAAGGTTTTCCGGCAGCAGAGCATTATGAGATTCCTTCCTGTGTGGATTCTCTGGTGTTAAATGACTTGTGAACACACACTGAAACCATGCATCCAATAAATGTTCTGTTAGTGTGACTCTTCCCTATCCAGTTTCTTATTTTCCCCAACACTGGGGGAACTTAGTTACCTTTGAACTTAAAACTCTTATTTCACAAAGGATTAAGAATGGACAACACTGAACTGCTGTATGAAGTAGGGGGGCACATGGATAGATATATACAGAATGCAGATAGCCTTGATTTTCCTTCAAAGCTAAACTGAGATGACATTTGGTTATGTGGGGAAGTTTTTTATTCTCAGTGAAAGTGAGGGTAGTCAATGATGATGTTTTCTGAAGAGAGCAACAAGTTCATCTTTTGACCTCTAATGAACAGTCAAGGGACATCACAGTCCCAAATGATAGTTTGTGGAAATACCATGAGTCAAAGGTAATGCATAAGAATTTGTTACTGACCAAGCGGGGGGTTCTGCTGCCCATAAAGAACTAAAGGACCTGTCTCAGGCCACTCTCTTCAGAGCCAGCAAGCAGATGCTTAAGTTTCATTACTGCAGCAACAACCCATCTCGGCAAACAGGTTCAGACAAGGACCATAAAGGAACTTCCCAACCCCTTTAAGACCAAAATCTCCTCCACGTTGGAGCAGGTGGGGTGGGGATGGTCACACAAGAAGTGGCAGGGCAGAGTAAAGAACTTGTGATTTTCCGTTCTGTGACAGAATATGCTGCTAATTTCCAGTTCCACCAGTATGACAGACTTAAAAAATACTCTTTACAAGGAGAGAAAGAAAAAAAAAAAATAAGGCAAGGTACAGATTAGTAAACTACGGGCCAGAGAGATTCCCTCAATACTGCTGAATAGTATAAATCAGTGGTGGCACCCAATTCAGCAGTGCTGGTTTCCTGTGCTGAACCACAAACCTCTTGGTCCAGTTCTGCTTACAGATTTTATGTGGAGCTGGAATATATTGCTCAGTCCCACTCTCCCTCCACACCAAGTCAACTGCAGATATATTGGTCCCGAAGGTCACTGCTTGAAATTTCCATTAACTTTCCTGAAAAATAAAAAAGCTCAGTAACCAGTACCATCTTTTAAGAAACTATGAGCAAAACCAGGGATTCAGCAACAAAAGCTACAGACATTCGTTAGGCAGGTGGCTGAGTTTTATTTAATCCCAAGCCTGTGCTATAAGGAAAGATGAAACACAGCCCATTCTGAGCCTGCAATTAATCCCAAAGGTTAATTTTGTTGCGGGCACATTGTAAACAAAGGGGATATTTATTTCAGAGCCCAAGTACATCACAACAGAGGGAAGGCAAAGGGAAGGGCAGTTTGCACTGTGGATTAAGAGAAGGCTGCAAGACCTGGCGAAGCCAGTGCTGACAGATTCCCTTATTAAAAAGTGTAGCTTTGTGGAAGGCCTACCATTGACAGCTCTGACGCTGCCCAACTTCAGAAAACCAGGCACAATTGGAAGACTGTGCTGTGGCAGGGACAGTGGGGCTAAGGGGCACTTCTAATTTGTCAAAGTTGTATCTAATTCCACTGAACAAAGTTTGCAAAGAGAGATGAGCAGAATCCACAAATGATTGCTCATTCACCAAGCTCTGATGGAAAGATAGGCCAGCACACAGCTTGGGCTTTGTAGAGTAACCTGAGCTCCTCCAATCAACTTTGGATAATTCTGCCTTGTGGGCATAACAGTTTTCCTTGTTTCTTCTTTAATAGGATTATTCCTTACAATATTAAAAAGATAACATCAGTGTCTTTCAGTGTCCCATAAACTATTTCTGGGTATATGAATGGATGCTTCAGGTGGTTTTGTTACTATTTCTGTTATAGACTTATGAGAAGTGAAGATCTAAGAGAAGAATTTGATTCAAGTCTGACATTTGTTCTATAAATAAATTAAAATCTCAGACTTTCTTTTAAAAGAGAGATACTCAAAACTGACACAGTTGGAGGAAAAAAGAAGGAAATTACCATGATTATCATGACTGTGGGTCAACCTCTAGATTCACTCCATTGATGGGAAAATCTTATCAAAAACAAGTAAACAACAATCCAGTATTTACAGTTGCATGAAGCTTTTCATTTACAGCATTGGATGTTGGATCAGGTCCTCAAGTAGCTAATTCTTAGGCAACTAAGATAATTAATGCATGTAAAAATATTACTTTCCAAATTAAAATAGAAGCCGTAATATATTCTGTCGCAGCTTCATGGTATTTTCAGGAGACAAGAAGAAAGAAGGCAAACACCTTCACCATTCCTTTCCTCTCCAAGGAAAAAGAGAATTCATTATAAAAAAAGTATCAGCATATCATATTATATTTCCACCTAGGGATGAGCTCATTTCTGTCCTTGTACACTATTTTACATGCAGCAGCCCTCACCGAGACCGTATGAAGGTAAGACCGATATCTTAATGCAGAAAATTAGGCAAACAAAATCCACTTTGGAACCATCAAAAACTGAATGATTTTCAGCTACCCAACACTTTCCCGAAATTAAGTGCTAGAGAGTTAAAGAAGTTGCCCTAAAAGCTTCTCTCAGCAGTGTTTTCAATTTCTGAGGTACCTCATTTGGATGAGCCCATGCATTGCTCTTCACTTCGTTTCATTTCAAACCAAGCCGCAGAGAGATACCCATTTAACATTGAATTTGTCTACACCTGGATCTCATACACAGTGCTCTAACACAAATCTGGTGATTGAAAATTGCTGCTTACTGGGAGGCAGAACAAGTTTTGTCTAGAAATATGTTTTAGATCCCCGTGCTATTTATGGGTTTTCGGCAGCCTCAGCGGACCCTGTACTCTCCCTACATCAAACAGACCACGGACTGGATTCCTGGGATTTTATCCCCATGAGAATGACATAAAAGCATCTGCTTGATGCTACGATTCTGCTTAAAGGTGGTGCCCACATTTTTAAGTGTAGCTAGTAAATTCAGGTGTCTGTTTACTGGCTACCAGGTCAGAATTTCATTTCATATTACATAACCAATCTCATTTAAGGAGAACCAATTAAACAACCTACAGTTTATAGTAGCCAAAATTACCACAAATTGATGTATATATATACATTTACATATCTATATAAAATAAATACGTATTTTTATATATTTTTTTTAATTTTCTACATGGCTGATAAGCCACTGTTGAAGTAACAGAGACCATTCCACCTCTGAAACAGACACCCTAAAAACCACTCAGCAATAATCTTCTTTATTTATTAATCAGACTTCTAATAAAGGCTCCATCTTCAGACAGGTCTTTGCACACACTCACAAAATCCTTCTGTCTGAGAGGCAAGGACAGCCCTGCTTTTTCCTGTGCCAAGGAGAGAATATACATGCCAGGGTGCAGGCTTGCATTCTCTTCCCTAAAATACTAGGGAAGATGAGGCTGTAAATCTGTTTGCATTTTGTTTATTTTTAATAAATCCATGAATTTTAAGGCCAGGCGGGACCATTTATCTTTTAGATAATCATTTGACCTTCTCTCTAATCTAGAGCAAAGAATCCACCTCAGGGATTTCTTCCATTCAGAAAGTCTTCATTTAAATATTCATTCTGTCGCATCTCTTGGGAAATACTTCCACTGATGATTTATGTTTACTACTAAACATGTGCATCTTTTCTGTAGCCTAGATTTGTCTATTTTAGACATCCAACTAGTGGACCTTGCCATGCTCTGTTCTCCTGAATTAATGACTTTTGTTCTGGGAAACAAAACCCAAATGTCTTAGAAGTTTTCTCCTGTGCAGGTGTGTGTAAACTCCTAAACTCTCTCTTGATGTACTGCAGACCTTGCATTCTACCTGACACATTACAAACCAATGGACAAACTGCTGAATTGCTTTTCCAAGGAGCAAATAAAAACATTTATATTGCTTAATGAAAGGGCATGTGGGAAAAAAAAAAAAAGGCAGAATCCAAAATACTCAGGACAGTATCACAGTACAGCACAAAACCTCTTTACCCTCCCACCAAAACCAGGACAGCACTTTTTACAGGTTTGAGTAAAAAAAAAATTGTCCTCTTAACTGTAAATATAATCTAACCTTCTCTCTGACACATTACTCTTTGTGCTCTTTGACCTGTCCCTGTGAGATGGCATCCTGAAATAAGCAGAATTGTCTGTTGCAATTCAGCACCATTCTGACGAAGCTGATGGCACTTGGAGGCTCATGCCAGCTCTGCAGTTCTGAGCACACTTCAGGTATTGCCAGAATGTGATTTGGACAAGCTGGCACAAAGTATCAAATACCAGACTTTTCAATATACAAGTACAAAGAAAAGAAAAATAGCAAAATATTCGAGACTATCCCTCTAGCCACAACCTGGATGCAAAAATCCAGATTTTGCTGCTGTGTGTAGGCACTGAGAGCTGTTGGAGTATTGGGTTTCTCTCACAGGGGGCTGCCAATATCTCTTTGCCACTTACAGAAGGCAGACAGGTGGCAGATGCATTGGGTTACACACGAAAACCCTTCTGGTAGAACCACTCTTGGGGCTTCCAAAGACAAGGAGAAGACTTGTCAGGTAGTGGCTGTGTTGTTCCAAGCAGTTTTCAGGAAAGCTTTTGCAGGTTGCTCAGAGTTTAGCAGCAAGGAAAGCTGGATGCAGTCTACAGAGCATCCCCTTAAATAAAAGGGAGAAATGAGAGGTTAGAAAGTTGATGTCTTTACGTTGGGTTGAATTGAGTCTCAAGTGGTACTTAGGAGCTTAACCACAATCTGTTCTTATATAAATAAGATATATTTTCATTTCTTCTGAAGGTCTTTCCACAGCTCCCAGGATCTTTCAGATTGTCTTTCATGTCCTGATCTGACACCTCCAGATAAACACCAAGCCTTCTATGGGACAGGCTGAATTCTGAATCCACACCATATTTTTTTGGTGCAGAGAAGCTGCTGATTAAGATACTGTTGAAAATGCTCTCATCTTTCTAACACCTTCTATCATTAAATCAAAAAACACTAAAAGATCTGAATAAAACTACATGATAATTTTGTTGTCATTACTCGCCCTGTCCTTACCCCCATTAGGCTGTATAATAAAGAAAGTTGTCATTCATTTTCCATTTATACATACATTTTTGGCAAACTCATTTCCAGGTTTTCAACATAATTTCTTTCTGCAGCAGAACTAAGGTTTGTTTCCGTTTTATTTTCTGATATTGCTTGTTACTTGTTTACAATGCCAACTTTTCATTAAATGTTATAATGCCTTTGCATTTTTTTCAAAAGTCTTGCTTACTTTACAGCTGTTTGAAAACCTGACTGTTCTTTTAATTTTATGAAGGTAAACTACATAAACTGCCTTGACAAATAACCTTGATCCTATTTTCAATGTCAGCAAATGTTTCTGATCATAATCACAAGCACTCTAATAATGTTTAAGGAATTTTGCTGTATAATAGTAACATATCTGACATGCAGGGTCATGCTGTAGTGATCTCAGATACTTAGAACCCATGGGATATGGATGTCAGGATAGAAACCTTCAATCTGATTCTGGATTCCATGCAGCAAGAAAAAAAACACAGGGACAACAGGTAAACTCAACATGCAAGGATGAAAATGCAGGATGCTGTGTTATTCCAGTTTAGGCAGGGGTTTTAGCTTTGGTGTTTGGGCTCCTTTGTTGTTTTAAGATGCAAGAAACTTTATGATGCCTATCTCTCCACAACTAATTCTTCACACGAGCCATGAAAATTAAAATATTTTCTACATTCTCATTTCAAAGTGACGTTTTCTCGCAAAAATGAATCTATTATTGCTCTCTGTTAAAAACTAGTTTTTAACATGAAAAATACTTCAGATACTTTTAAAGCCCTTTTCTAAAATCATACTTTTCCTGCTACAAATGGTAATACTTAAACGAAGACAAAAATAAACAAGTCTCAACAACAGTAGGAACGAGTGAGGGGGTTGTTTCCACTGCAAGAAGGGGGCTGCCTCTTCTGATCCAAGAAATCTTTGTATCTGGGCAGAAACATCACCGATGGCAGGATGTCTTCACCTAGGGAGGAAGAGCAGGGCCAGCTGCCCACATGGCTGCCAAGTGCACGATGGCATCCACCCCGTGTAGAGTTACCGGAGCTCCTCACTTGCAGCTCAGAGGCAGCAGGGCCACGCTCCTGTGGCACCTGGCCAGGGCTTGGCCATGTGTCTCAGCAAAATAACCAGCACATCCACAGTCCTCCTCAGCAATGCTGCTTTTGCCTTGGAGGGATCTGCTAGCTGAGGAGTCCGAGCTGCTTTCCGTTACCCTGTATGGACACACCCAGTGGGAAAATAACTCCTCAAGGCAAGGAAGATGCCTTCTACGAGTTCTGAAAAGCACCAGGTGCTTCCTTGGGCTCTGTAAAACCAATCAAGTATAATAATGAATGAATCATATAAAAGGGGTTGGAAATGGTACTCTGAAAGACAAATCTCTGCTCTCTCTCTTTGCACCCACGCAGACTCAGTCTGGACTTTAACTCAAATGCAGACATCCTTTTTCTTTTAAGCACCATCCAGTTTAAAAAGAAGAGTGAAAGATTCTGCTATCTCTTGAAGACTCAGCAGCAATAGTCAAAAGGGATAGTGATACAGAGAGACATTTATGGAAGTCGCTGGGACAATCATAATTTCATGGACAGGCTTGAAAAGCTCTTTTTGGGCAGACATAAAGAGCCCACTGAGTCCCTTTAAAGGTTTTACACAAAGAAACTCATCACTTTTCTAGGATTGTAGTGGAATTAGAGTCCATATTGCTTCTGCTGAAATTTCTTTATAAACAGAATCTGTCCATTTATTTATTGGGCTTTTGCAATTGACTTGGGAAATAGAGGCCATCCAGAGATTTCCCAATGAGGTAGAAGTGTCACATGGCAAGCATGGTAGTTTTCACATGATATGCAATATTTTCTTGATTTGAAAAGAATTCTGGCTTTATGAGGACTAACCTTGGTTTTCCTCACACTGAATAATGTAATTTCAGTGGGGAAATTTCTTTTTTATGATTCTCCACTACTTAATATGCATTAAACAGCAGCACTCCATGGTTTCTGATGAAAGAGGAGTCAGGTATCATCTTAATACTTCACAGCCAATATTGCTGCCATTGGAACAGAGCCCAATCCTCTCACTTTTACTCTCACAAATAAACCTTACTTCATACATTAGACATTAGGCAGAAGAGGGAGGAATAAAGTCTCCTCGAGGTCACCAGTATTACTCAGCAGAAAGAGGATTACTTGAAGAATATCTGCACCATGGAAGCATCAATTCGTAACTAACAGCGGAGTCAGTTACCAATAGAACTGGCTTTAAGAGATATTTAATCCATGCACAATGCAGGATTCATCAGCTGAAGGTGAAGGTGAGCACCACAGCCTGGTGACAACTCAGTAAACAGGTGTCTTCCTGCACAGTAGCTAAGATGTGAGACCTAAAAAATCTTAGCTTTCACTTCAAATAAAATAAAGGGGATTGTTCCCTCGATTGCAAAAAGAAATAAGTAGCTTAAGAACATCCATGACTAACTTTACAGCAAGGATCGACCGCTGGGAGAGGTGTAGAGTCCACTGGGAGCTACAGGAGAGGTGTGAATTCATTTTGCTGGTGCATTAGCTCTTAAACCTAACTATGCCCATTTAAATGTGATTGTCAACTCTCCTTGCTTATTGAGTCCCACAAGGAAGAAAAGATGAAGATTTGCACAACCTGCCATAGCAGGCAGATTGTTAGAGCACTGAGAGAGAATAAAACTTTGCAGAATTCAGCTGCCACCCTGGATTTCAGCAAGCTAATGTCGGTATGAGAATATGAAAGCGAGTAACCCCCTTGGTCTCAGTTAAGGTATCTACACATTTTGCTAATAGAAATAATAAACGAAAATACTGTGTTGTAACCTGCAGTTTGGTTGTTTTCTTTTTTAGTATGTAGCATGAAGATGAAGAATGAGGCTTATATTTTACAGGATAAATACATATATGAATTTACCATTTCATCACACATCTCTACTGTAACTATTAAACACAGCTGCTGTGAACATTTCCTACTGCCTTGCAGTATTTTGCAGTAAATCAAAGTAATCTGCATTACAGTACCAGGTTTCACTGCAATCTCAAGGAATTTTTCAATTGCCTCTCTTGCATTTCAGCTGAGATCATTTAGCTGAAATTATGAAACACGCATTAGCGATTAATGCTTCCAAGATTCCACATTACTGTCAAATCACTAATACATTACCTTTCATAATCTAATTTGTTCACACACTAAAATACACAGAACATGCAGAGCTTAGCAAATGGCCTTCTAAAATGTCACAGGTTTTTTTTTAATTATCCCTTAAAGGGAAAAGAAACACCCTGCAAGCCTTCTTTCTGCCTTTCACGCATCAGCTTCAGGACCCAACCAGGGACACAGCTGTGTACACACTTTGCTACTGGTGCGACACTGAGCCTTTACCGAGACATGAAGCTCTTGCTGTGCCAAGACCGTGTCCTGTGGTGAAGCATGAAGAAATCTTAATGGACAGAACTCATCCACCAGCTAGAAAAGGTGTATCAGAGCTGCCATATAATTTATTTTCTTTTCTTGAGGGAGGTAGAAAAATAACCAAATGCTTGCTTTTTGCTTACACACCAGCCAGCATTTCCAGTTTTAACTACAATACTTTGGAGTCTGGGTTACTGAGCACTTGGGCAGAGGAAGCATTGGGGAAGGAAACAGGATTTTTAAAAAGCACAACACAAAATTCTTACAGAGTGAGTATCTGGTAACTATTGAGACATTTCTCCCTCTTTTCTTCTGAAGAAGAACAGGCCATAAACACATTTTTTGAAAGTGCACAACAGCACCACACAGTACAAGGGAAGTGAGAGAGTAGAGGTTAAATTCAGCAAGGGTTTAACCTTCAGCAGGATCAGGACTTCCCTTCTGAATGCTGCAAATCAGCTGATATTTCTTCATTGACTGGCCAATGAATAAAATCAGCCAATAAAGTTGACTCTAGAGGAGAGGCTGAGAGAAAGGAGTGACTGACCAGGGATTTCAGACATCCTCCTCCTCTCAGCTTTTCAGCTGCATGGAGCCAGGTGTGTCCTGGGTAGTCCCTGGGAGCACAGAGGAGGGACATCTGTTAGATGCATCAGATTTGTCAGGACAAGTGAGATTCAGAGAAATGAGAAAGGTGTTGACACCTGTGTAAGGGACATGAGGAAAAGGCAGAAGACAGAAATATGGTCAGATAAAGAATACACAAGAGGAAAAAGTATACACTTCAATGATGAATGGAATGGGGAGAAAAAGCAAAAAGTGTTTTTTCTGACCCCATGACTAATCCTGGAGGAGATGGAAAGCAGAGGGCCTTGTTATTCAGAAGCAGATTGATGTAACACAATGTTGGCAAAAGAGGATATGGAAGATGAAATTAAGGAGAGAGCTCGGGGACCGGAGGTTAACAGGGTCTCATGGCTAACACACAGAAAATAGCACAGACAAAGCATTTTCTCTTGTTCAGCACACATTTCAGCAGACTCTTACACTTCCCCAGATAAGCTACAATATGCAGTTCTTCTACTCATTTTTAAAAAACAAATAAATAAATAAGTACATTAAAGGCACGTTTGTGTAAAAGCTTTGACACCATTTGATGAAAGATCAAACCCTCTGCTTCAAGTGCTCCAAAGGTTTCCTGAATCTCAGCCTCCTCAAGACCTTTACCCCCCATTTCCCTGCAGGACAGCCACATGAGCAGTGCCTCTTCTTTTCCTGGTCTCTGAGAGCACAGTCCTGTCTGTCTTTAATACATGGGGAGCACCTTTCAGTTCTTGCTCAGATGGTGGCAGTAAAAGTTGACCCCTGGCATTTCAGCAATCCCAGCTGTGTTGGCTTTGGAAAACTGGGGGGGAGGGATACCTGGAAACATCTGACTGGCTGACATACAGGGCCAACATACCCCAGTGAGGAACTCTCTGTGGATGACTATGGCTGACCTATATTTTATTTTTTTTTCAAAGAGGAGATAAATTCTTGGCTCCATAGCCCACCAATTTTTACAGACTCTTTGCACACCTTGAATGCACCTTGTGTGCAAATCTTGAAGTGACTTAAGTGACATTTCTGAATTAAAATGTGGAAAAGAGAGATATGCCAAGCTATGCACAGCTCACTGTACATGGCACTCAATACAAAATCTTGTGCAGGAAGCTTGTTTTCAGCATAAAACATCACAACAAACTAAAACCAAACAAAACCAACCAACCAACCAACCTCAAAAAACTTGACTATGTTCCTGCTTCTGCCACAGGCTGTTTTGACCCTGCCTCTCACAACCCACATGTAAAATAAGGTTTAACTGCTCTGGTGAATATAACTATCATTGCTGGGGCTGAATTTTGGCACTTCAGTGCTATGATGCAGTGGGGGTGGGTTGGGGTTTTTTTACTGACTAGTGAAGTTGTATGTTTATATGTCATGTTTCACCCCAGTGTAGCTGCCTCATCTCTGTTACCAGCTCAGACTGATCGAAGTGATGTCTGTGCTCAACTGCTCCCTCAGCCCTGGCACACTGAAGTGTCCTCTCTTCCTGTATATCATCCAGAGTGCTCTCACTAACAGGATTTATCACTTCAGTTGGTTAAAGTAACAAATATAAAATGAAGGCCCTAACATCCCTCATCTTTGTGCCCATTCTCCCTCATCCTGTAATCAAACACCAGGACTGTAAATGACTACACAAAAAAGGAGGAGCTGACAACACACACTGTAGAAAGAGACTGGCCCAGGCTGGTACAGATTAGCACACACTGAGACAGGTCTCTATGCAGGATTGGGTCCTCAAACCTCCACTTAACAACTTCACCCAGTGTCTGACCTCAGCAGTACTGAGCACAAACAAAACCTGCGCTAGACGGTGAAATACTGTGCCAAACTGCCATGGCTGCAGGACAGAGAGGTACATGACAGCAAGGGATAACACAAGGCAGCCTGTGGGAAATAAGCAACTGTCAGCACTCACATTTGAGTGTTGAAGATATATATTTTTAAGTGTGTATTTACACAATCTCAGATATCAGAAGTTGGAGCTAGCCACATCACGCTGGCTTCACAGTCACTGCGCGGGGGAAAAGAAAGCAAAATGCTCTTTCCTATGGAGAGAAGGCAGCAGTGTGAAAACACACGCAGCCTTTTATTAGCTGAATCATCCTTGTTGTAGCTGGCCATCCCCTGACCTAGGGGTTTTTAGTACCTAATGTTTTCAGGGAGATAATTTTCACAGCATACCTCAGCTTCTTAGAATGCTCTCAGAGAGCAAAGTCAATCCTAGGTCACTCTTCCAGTGTAGTTTCCTTTGTACTAAATCCTACTTTCAAGAAAATTCTTGCCATGGTTCAATGGTATTTAACCTATCATATAATATCCAGGTTTACTGTGTTAGAAGAAGCAGAACAGTATTAAGCTTTTCCCACAAGCCTGTGATTGCATTTGACCCAGTAACCTGTATTAGATTAACATTTATTCTACAACTCCACAGCAAGCCTTGGACCTGGCTGAGCAGCAGTTTATAGAGGACACTAACCATTTTTACAAGTGGAGCAGGAAAAGGGAATTGAATCTGAGGGAGTAATTCCAAACAAGTATGTTGCTGCAGCGGTTAAATTGTTTATACGAGGAGTTGGGGAATTACATCTGACTGACCTCTCTTTTTATCTGCTTAAAAGACAAAGTGCAGGTCTCCATGGCGAGTGCTAACTCCTGGGGAATGCAGTATAAAAATGCATCATGGCCATACAACCTCAATCCCCATCAAGGAGGGAGACCTTCAAAGGAATGTAAGCAAGTTAAAATCACTAGGATTAGTAAGATTTTCACATTAGCCAGCCTACAAACAGGTTCATAAGCATTCCTGCTCGCAAAGGAGCCACTTTCCTACACTTGCCAAACAAGTTGGGGGGCAGGGAGGAGAAGGTGGGGATGCTGTTGCTTTTTATTTATTAATGTAGTTTTGCATTAACCTTAACCTCATGCTAGGTTAGGCAGAATAGGATTGTTATTATCAACATTTAGAATAGAGGGGGCCAAATCCTATGCTCCATTGATTGATTAAATCCTCTGAGGACTTCAGTTCATAGAGTTGAAACATCTTCTAAATACTATTGAAAACAGGTTGCATCTTAAAAAAAGAAAAAGGCTTTAAAATCTGTCAGGAAAAGCACTAGCAAGGCTAGTAGGGTTAGGCTACAGCCAGGTCTCTTCCATTTGTAAACTTATAGGGTCAAAAGCTGGGCAATAGTATTAGTGTAACCAAATTTCATTTCATGTGAAGTTTCCAACATATCTAAATTTATTCTGCTTATTATCATCTTATCTGCCTCTTCTCCCACCAGTATTGCACAACTAGTAGATGAGTAAAGGATATATCAACAAAACAAACAAACAAACAAAAATAAACCACATTAGAAAAGGAATTAAGTGAACTTCTAATTCCCACTCATTTCCTCAAGTCAAAAAGCCACTCAGTTTCTTGCAAAATGCAAGTATGCTCCCTGAAAACAATGATGCAGCTGAAGTAATAGAAACTCAGTCTAGGATTTTCAAAGTTCAGCATTCAGGAATGAGAGAAGGGAGGGAAGAGAAAAAGTTCATTGTCAGCATAATTTGGATTCATTCAGTCGATCTAAGAGCCTCTTCTGAATGCAATGGGAGGAATTTATAAACCAAACTATAATCTTCACAAGTGTTGAAGAGCTGGACAAGAACAGGTCACTCAAAGAAAGTGGGGGTTTTCCCCTCACACACCAGAGGACAAATCTACAGCTTGTGCAGCACACTCCAATTGTGCTGCTGCTTTTCAGAGAGCAGAAATCCTGTCAAGGAAGATCCCATAAGTAGAAGAATCCAGTGGGGAGTTTGTCTGGGGTCAATCTTACTAGGATAGCACATAGAAATCTACTGGCTTAGTGTGGTTTTGTAGGGACACAGATTGGCACTCTTTGAAGTACATGATTTGTGTTGGGTCTGGCCAAGATGGAGTTAATTTTCCCCATAGCAGCCCTGATAGTGCAGGGTTTTGTACTGGTAACTAGAAAGGTGGTGATAAAACAGCAGAGTTTTGGCTGCTGGTACTGGATACTGGTTCTACTCCCACAGAACCAAGGCAGTCCCTCCAACACCCCTCACCAGTAGGCTGGGGGATGGACAAGAGCTTGGGAGGGGACAGAGCCAGGACAGCTGACCCAAAAGTGACCGAAGGGATATTTCATGCCCTATGACACTCAGAGAAAAAAGGGGAGGAGGCATTCATTATTAGGATATTTGTCTTTTGGAGAAACCACTCCTTTCTGGGAAGTGGCTGGATGTCGCCTACTGATGGGAAGTAGACAATAAATCTTTTGTTTTCCTTTGCTTCCACACATGGCCTCAGCTTTCGTTTTTCTAAACTGCCTTTATCTTGACCCACAAGGTTTGTTTTCCACCTTATTTTCTCTCTCCCCATCCTGCTGAGAGAGGAGGGCTTGGTGGGCACCTGGCATCCAGCCAGCGTCAGCCCACCACAATTGTCATAATTCAAAATAAATGAAATACCACTTAAAAGCAGGGGAAGGTATGTGTGCTGGAATCATGCTCCAACCTTGCATATTTTTTTGTTCCTCTAATCCAGAGCCCAAGATTTCCAGGAAGGCCATAAATCCCAAATCACAAGGAATTCAAAAAGGATATAAATTGTTTACGAGACATTTACCTCTACTTGGTAAGGCTGTTTAGACTCAGAAGCACAACCCTCTTTGACCCCATTCTGTTTAGGAATCGGTCAAATTAAAGGCTGATGAAACACTCTCCTACACAACAATAAATAGGTGCAATTCTTCAGCCACCAGTGGTATGTGGTTACATGGCACTGGAGCAACTGTCCCTCTTGTGAGGGCAGGTGGAACCTGGAGGTTAATCCTGTAAAGCTGTTCCTCCTCACTCAAAAGAAATTGAGGATTTGGCCTGGGCTTTTCAAACTGCCTTATTCAGAACAACAGAAGAGAGGATTGGGAAGGAAAGTAATGCCTAAGTGCACCTGGGAGATGTTTTAAAGACAGTAATGGAATAGGCCTAGGTCTTGGATGAGAGTGGAATCTGCCCTCCGGATGCCACCTACAAACAGGCCTGAGCACATTGATGAAACTGTTCAGCTGAAGTGATTCCTGTCAATACAATGAGCACTGGGTGGAAAGAACAGTGTTTACAAATGCCCTACTTTAAAGCCTCTGTGCAAGAGAAAGAAAACAAAATGTTTTTAAGCAACAGAACCACACGGTGAGTGTAAGCCCTATGCAGTCCCTCTCTTTGCTTCAAAATAATCTCATCTTGCTCTTCCTTTTCCCACGCCAGACACTAAGCACAGTTCAACTTCCAGGAGCAGATGAGAATGGAGGGAGCTGGTTATAGCTGGATGTGTGGGTTTTTGCGTCCTTATTCTCTGCCTGGGCACAGAGATGGCTAATGGGCCACCTCAACCTTCATCTGCTTTTCATTTTTCACAGTGCTGGCCACTGAGCAGCAATGTTTGCCTGGACCTTGTAGAAAAGCGACTTTCCTAAAAAAATAAATTTAAAAAATTGCAAGAGGAAGATGACAATAGAGAAAAGTCTCACCAAGAGGGAGCTGGTTTTTTTCCACAGCATTTCCTGCTGTGGAAATACTGCTTAAATGGAAAAATGTGATTCTTCTCTCACTAAATGCATTCAAGGACTGATTCTGCCCCTTGTGAAGCTGATGCCAAACTTGCCATTGCACCACTGGGCCCTGAATGATGGATGTATTATGGTGGTGATGGATGCAAATCACCATCCTGGAAACAAGTGGAAGAAATTGGTTCTGATTTAGCCTGTTCAGCATTAGTGGGAGTCGTAAAGCATCAGGAGAGTTCTCCTGTATACAGTGTGGGGGATTTAAAGTTCCTGCTAGAGAAAATGTGCTCAGGTAGAGCCATTTAGCAGTAGTCAGTAGCATTAATTACCTGTGTAAGACACAATATGGCATCAATGCAGCCTTTGGATTCTGTACCCCTCATTAACTGTTTCCCCATTAACCTTGACTGGAATCACATTCAAAGCCTAAGTAGTAAGATTTTTCTTTTTATTTGTGAGCATCCCCATTTCATCCTTGAAGGTTCTCAGATTCTTATTCATTGTAAATGGTCCTGCTTGTAATAAAGTGCTAGTGGAAGTATTTACTGTTTGCTGCTTAATTTTGTCCTCATGGAAGTCGACGGATGCCAGCTCCAACAGTAGTTAATATACCTTTGAGCACATGCTGTGACCTTTCTCCAACTCATGCCTGACTTCATTCTCAGATCTCATTAAACAGGAGAAATTATCCTCTGAAAGAGCAAAACCAGAAATGTGCAGATTTGCCGCAGAGCTACAGAGGACAGCTTGATTTAAAAGGCACCATGGTAAAGGGGAGGGAAAGCAGTGGGGGGAAAGCAAGTTCCTTCTCATATTCACACTAACAGTCATATGAAAATAAAGCTGCATGAGAAAGAAGCAGCTTAGAGAGCCACTGTGTTGGAGTTCTTTTAGTCTTGTTTCTTGGAAGTTTTTGGTGTTTGCTCTCACTAATGCAAGCAATCTGAACGAGGAGCTTGGCTGCCAGGATGCTAGGAATTTTATACTTGGGCTCTGGCTCAAACACTGCACTGTTCGGAGATGCCTCTTGCATGTTTAGCACCGCAGGGCCTAAGTTCACATGTGGGCACAATACACTACTCATATAACTCCCCTCTTCTCCTATTGTCTGTCCTGGAAGCAAACACCCAAGCAATCCTGTTTGCCTAAAACCCAGGCAGGCAACTCTCCAACATTTTCCCCTTTCAGTGAGTACATAGTGGTAGCAAGACACTATTTATGCATTGTCTCCCTAAAGCCTTCTAAACCAAAATTATGGTTTAGTTGCTGAAAGTCGAGTGTGCCTTGGCTGAGAGACAACTATGGGCATTCCAGCACAAGGGGAAAAAAAAAAAAAAAGCTATTCCACAACATACCAGCCTGAGAGAGCCCACAGGAGGGCATCAAGAGCAACCAGAGATCCAGAAAACATGGTCTTTGACAGGGGGGAGCAGACCAGGGGGATGGAGGAGACTTAAAAAGACTTTGAATGTATAGGCCACAGGGGACCATTGGGAAAGGCAATGGCTGTCCTGCAATATGCCAAAGCATTTTGCAAAGAGGAAAACAAACTCTTTTCTATCTCCTGTAAGGATAAGGCAAGAAATCAACGGGTTAAGTCACAGCAAGAGAGAACTGGGCTTGTCTTTAGGAAAGGCTTTCTAGCAGTAAGAAGAGTTCTGCCTTGGCAAAGATTGCCTGAGGAAGGGTGTCAAATTTCTGTTATGGGAGGTTTTTAAGAGCAGGTTTGCTGCATATCTGTCAAGGAGGGTTAGATCTAGTTGATCCTGCCTTGGGGAAAGAGACCAGGCTAAATAACTTATTGTCCTTTCTAGCCCCATTTGCTAAGGTTCAGTGATACACCTTGCTGTACTAATACCTGTAAGCTAGGTAGAATTAGGAAGTAAAGCTTCAGTGTCTGCATGGGCAGCCTTGTAAATTCTTTACAAGTAGAAAAACTTAGTGGCATAGAAGCAAGAAATTTATTCCACAGATCCTAACCTGGAAGTCCAAATGAGCCTTGATCCTGTGGCAGGCAGGAGGCAAGCAGGTTGAGATTCACACTGGGCTGTGACACTGTTCCCCAAGTTCAGATTTCAGGCTGCAGAAAGCCTGAAGTCAGGCAGTCAGAAAAACAGTGCTGCCCTTGGAAGATTTCCTTCACAAGACAAGAGTATTTGTCCCTACCTGCAAATTCAACCATAAATATAAAACAGGGCAGAAGAAAAAATTATAAAAGCTGGAGAGCTCAAACCTACCTGACAGCACCTACCAGTGAGTGGAAAGAAAAATCCTAGCAGCTCTGGCCAAACCCACAAATCGGCACAAGCTCCAAGGTGATGTGACCATATGCAAGCTAAACACATCACATGTACCCACTGTAACACTGAGTCAGTGTTTCTGCCTCTTTGCTGAAAAAGATGGGTTGGGTTGTGGTTGACTTTTTCTGTGGTTTGAGGGGGGGGTGTTTAATCACTTTTGCTTCCTACTAAATAAGTGGAAAGCTTTGAAGTATTTGCAAACTACTAGTACAGGTAAGTATACAGATCTGAACACTTCTAGTCTACTACTTTTGAAACTTGACTTATGGTTTTATGAACAACAGTGCCAAGGGAATAATCTAGTAATTTTAGCTGGCTCAGAAATGCACTTATTTTGTATTTTTAAATACAGATGAGAAATTTCATATTAGGTCCTTTAAATATCATTTGTTTTCTCCTTTTGTTTAAATATGGTCTACTTGGTGTTGTAGTGGTTTTCTCCTTTACAATTCAGTCTGTTTCCGGTGTTCCTAATTTTCTTGTCTCTCCAGAGGATTCTTACAAAATCACAGAATCATAGAATGGTTTGGGTTAGAAGGGACCTTAAAAACCATCTAGTTTCAATCCCTGTGCCATTGGAAGGGACACCTTCCAATAGACAGGGTTGCTCCAAGCCCTGTCCAACCTGGCCTTGAACACTTCCAGGCATAGGACACTCACAACTTGTCTGGGTAACCTCTCCCAGTGCTTCACTACCCTCACAGTAAAGAATTTCTAACCTAATGTCTAATCTAAACCTGCCTTCCTTCAGCTTAAGGCCATTTCCCTTGCCCTTGTAAAAAGTTCATCTGTAACTTACATACTCTCCCAAGCTACCTTTGAAATATTGTACTCATTTTCAATCCTGGAGAACAGAAGGAGCTTTCAACTATAAACAGCTAAATAAAAGCTGTATTATCTAAGCTGGTTTGGCATTTTTGTCACAGAGAAAGGGCCAAATATATTTTCATTTCTAGATCTAGGTCTCATTGCCTGCATTTGATGAACTTGTTCTTCTATAACGTTGAGATTTTACAGACGAGTTTGGACCATCACCATTTTTATTCAAGAGGTGAGTGCAGTTATGAGCAGGTAACTATCGCATTCTTAGAGTATTCATGGTAGTCTCGTGTCCTCTCTATTGATGATTAGCAGGAGAACACCCACGAAGAAAAGGAATAGCTATAAAACATACTCTTATTCTAGGGAGCAATGGGGGTGGAAGAGCAGAATATGAAAAGTATACACAGAAAGAAAGACAGGGGAAAGAAAAAGAGATCAGTGTCAGAAATGGCAAGTAAAATGCAGCCTCTGTCACATCATCCCAAAAGAGGCAGAAAGGTGTCTACTTGGCCGTATTTCTGTGAAGCGACAGCTACATCCAGTGGTCACTGGAGCTCACTGACACAGGGTCCTTGCTGAAATCTGAAGAGACCAGGAGTTGGGGGGAAGGGCAAAGGTGGGGTGTATTTTGGTTTTTAATGCAACAGCCACTGCTTCTCTTCTCAGGCCTGTCCTGTCCCCATACAGTTAAGGTTTCACTACAGAAGACAGGCCTAACTACTGTGAGCTGTGACAATAACGCGTTCTGTTTCTAATCACTTTCACAGGAGAAAATCAATTCTGATTTTAACAGCCTTTCAGCATGCCTTAAAACAAGTTCTTTGCCTTTCTTACATATACCAGTTCAGAGAAAATTTGTTGTTGCTTATTGACAGTTTCCTGCTTTGCTATAACCATTCAGCTCTGCTACCAAGACACCTCCCAAAAGCATTTCCAACACCCCAAAGAAAATAACAAGACAAGTTCCTTGCAGCACAGCAGGGGCAGCCCCACCTGTGCAGGAGTCCTTATGTCACAGTATTTCCCAGCATGACATACAGAGATGCTTCTTAGAGTCAGCCTGCAGTGCCCATCAGAAAAACAGGATGTGTTTTAAAACAGGTATATGCACTTTTGCTTAAGAATTCAAGTAGCCAGTCCAGGGCACAAGGATTACTTCTTTTTTTTTTGGTCTGTTAGCTTCCATGGGGGAAAATCCTATGGGATTTAATTGAAGAGAAGGTCCTTTGTACAGAACTAGTTAATTATATTCATTCTTCGTCCAAAATTGTGCAGAAGAGTTATAGATTAGAAGAAGGTTATTCTCTTAATCATTAGACTAATTTCAATTAATTCAAATTTAACTTGTGTAGAGGTTTTAACCTCTTTGCACACTGCAAAACACTCTCATAAGGAATGGAGCAGGTCTTATGATGGCACAAAACACTGCCCATCAATCTAACAGGTGAAGAAAAAGTTGCATCCTGCCACATTTGTTGGACACAGTTTTTTCTCATACATGCTTTGATGCACCGGGAAAGGCAAACAGGCCTCATGGCTGCAAGATAGTTGTCACTGTTTGAGCATCAACATCAGCAGAGCTTTCTACAGTTTTGCTGAAATGCTATGAAGTCCAGAGGTGGTAGACGGATAGAGAGAAGGGAGAACCACAGTGTCACAGGAGGAATTTCACGCATCAGCTTCATTCAAGTACACACTGGTAAGCAAAGTCTGCTACAGGGTGAGGTAGGAACACACAGGGCTCCAAATCCTTCAGCTATACTGCTGGAGGGGTGAATGCTCAGGTTTTGGAGACTAACTGCATTCGTTCAGTCCCCTCTCACAGTCATTTGGATGAGCGGCCTCTGTGGTTTAGCCCAAGGACAGCACATCACATTTGGGGTGTGGGGAATGGCCAGGGCAGGAACGAGAGCACATGAGGATAGAGCAGGCAAAACCCAACCTACCTCAAGTTATGTAGCCCAAGACAACATCATTGCTTCTTTCTGACTATTCCTGCAGGGGCTTAGGCATTTAATATGACTCACTGCATTAACAAGAAATCGATGGAAGATTTTTATGTGGTTAATACAAATCCTTAAAATGGACTCAGAAGTATTTGTGGCTATTTATGCTCAGTAGTACCTTGGAAGATCACTTTTATAACATTAGATATTAAAAAAAAAATCCTTGCTATGCAAAGCCGTTACCTCTCCTCAGCTGAAGCAGCAGTCACATGTGATTTTCCAGTACCAAACAAGCAGGTATAACACAGTGAAAACATTTTGCCACAGACTGCTGTGTCCACATGCTCCCAGAATTCCTTCACATACCTCTTCCTCCCCCCAGCAAGAAACACCAAAAAAACCTAAACCAAAACAGACAAACAAACAAATCAGTGATAAAGCAGGAGACAGATCTTTTTGAGATACCAATCCAAACAGCACATAGCAAAGTGACAGAGGAAAAGCACTGAGCTTCCTGAGGGAGACCTAGGAGTCAGCTTTCGGGCTCATAACTGATCACCAAAGCTCAGGAATCAGCATTTATGCACAGGCTGCAAATTTCACAGCTGCACTACCCCTTCCACCAACACAAACTGCACCAAGGCAGGCATACGAAGCATCGTCTTTCTTGCTCCGTCCTCCCCCAACGAGGCAAAGAACATGGTCCCCATCTACCAGTTGTTATTATTATTCCTTTTTGTGTTTGTTTCCCCCTTGGGGACACTTACAAGCCTGAAGAACAAAGCAAGGATGGCACTGGCTTCCTAGTCCCTGTGTGTTTCTGTGTCTGCCTGCCTGGTGCTGTTAGGAATTGAAAATGCTTCAAAAGTTTCAAAATACCCATGATACCATCAAGCCAAAGCATTTAAGGAATCTAAATAAACCTCTAAGGTTCCCAAAATCAGCTTTGTAGTCGTGCCAGCCACAGGCTTCCAGCAAAGCCAGTCTTCATCAAAATCAGAAGAGCTGGAATCAACATTTGCCGTGGGGGGGAGAGGAATTAAACCCAGTGTTAGCTGTTAATGGATCTGCCTTTAATAAATAATGTCAAAAGGATGCAGCTGAGTAGTTCTAGGAAAAAAAGAAAAGTTGTTGTTTTGCCTATTACAGAGTACTCAAAACCACAACACAAAGAAATTTTTCAACAAGCAAACATATTTCACAGTAACTGGAAAGCAGAGAGACTTGAGAGCCAAGATGGTGTAACCGGAGAGAGATGAACTCACAGAACTTGAGAATCTGCCTCAATGCCACCTTTTCAGAGCGGGTGGGAATGAGGAACAGAAATTGATCTTGGGGCTTAACTATACTTTGACTACCTAAATGAGACCCCTTTTCTTCTTCAAAAAAAGGAGAATATCGCTCTAGAAGACATCAAGTGCCAGCACAGTATAGTTACAGCATTGTAAGCAGTGGAGACTACTAAAGTTGGCCAAATTAACTTGACAGACAAGAAAGTGGCTATGCCATCCTGAAACGCTCATGTCTCTATCACTGTACTCCTTCCTGACAGAAGGCAAATGCCCTGACATCAGTTTTATCTGGATGCATTTATTTGAGAAAACAAGCAGGTCATGGTTAGTTTGGTTTTTTTAATATTTGATTTAGTCAAACATGGGGCTACAAAGAAAATGCGGGACTTAAAGACTGAAAGTCTCTGCGTTTATGTGGCATCAAACTACAAAGGTCACTCAGCTGTCAAGATTTTGCCGTTTCTGATTTTAGAGGACACTCTCCCTAGGAACATATTGGTTTTCGGGCAAACTGAGGTAATGTTAGATCATTCCTCTTAACAGAAGGGGCACTTTTTGTCAAAGCATGATATTTCATCAGGTAGAAACTTCCCTGGGCAGTATTTGGGGGAAGGAAGGGGGGGAAGAAAACCTGGATTAGTAGGGTTGCCAGTTAATAGTATTCTTATTAGGAAGGAAATTTTCAATACTTGGCATTTTTCCTGAAGCTTTAAATCACCAAAATGAGGTGGTTTACATTATAACTTCACCTGCCATTTTAGAAGATGCTTTTCCAGCTGACAGCATCACAGGGACAAGTCTAAACACCAAAAGCAACTGTGTTCTGAAAGTACAACCCAGTCTTCAAAAAGAACATGAACTACCTGTTCCACTTGTATTTTCATGCAGTCCAACTCCGAGTTTTGACTGTATGAAGCTGAGTAAAAGCAGCTACATTTGATTGAAAAATACTGCAGTTTCAACATTTTCAGTTAGTCCCAAGAACCAATTAAAACAAAAAATTCCAGTATTATACCTGGGAGCAGTTTTGAACCAAGCTGTTAGTTTGGTTTTCTCTCATGGAGATGTCTGGCTTCCAGCATTATGATGCAAAATTTATTGAAAATCAAAGCCCCCACTGATAATTGCATCACAGCAAAAAGAAAGATGTGAGAAATTGTTTCCTATGCAAAGTGAATTTTATTCCTCCAAATAAAAGATGGTTGTGGTTCAAAGGTGATAGGTCTGTTTTTTGGGCTTTTTTTTTATTTGACTGATCCAGATGAGCTCTCTGGTCTTTTAGCTCGCAGTTCAGAACCATGCTACCTATGAACACCACAGCCTCACACTTCCCCCAGCAGAACAACACTGTAATAAGGATGAGCCTCATCAGAAGGCAGGTCAGTGCTTCAACCATCCTCTTTTCCCTGACCAGTCTTAATGGGATCCATCTTGTCCAGAGCAACAGCTTTCAAGTTGAAGAATTGCCAAAAAATTATTGTTGTGCAGGAGAGAAGCTGAGGCACCCAGGTTTTGAAAGGTGTCATCCTTTTCCAGAGGATGAAACAGAGACCTTCAGAAAATTCAACACCAAGAGAGAGCAACATTCAGATGAGGATATTTGGCACTAAAGACAGACATCTCTTTCCGTAACATTAAGGCCAATCACATTCTCTCATCATAGCACAGTTAAGTGGTTCATTCAGATTCAAGTTTCTGATGATCTTGGACTATTTAAACTGAAAAATGAAGGTTACAACACACAGTCATGTCAGGACAAGAAAACATGCCATTTCTTTCCTTGCTACTGAAGTGGCCAAGAATTTATTTTTTTTCCATAATGGACTCTGGCAAAAGTAAATATGCAAATGGTTTTCATCCCTAGAATTCCTTGACCTCTGCAGGTGTAAAGTGGATCTGATCCCATCTGTGCAAATGTCACATATACACAATTCCTAAATTAGATTGGGCTACCAGCACTTGCTGCAAAATCCCTCAAACACTGAGGGAGCATATTCATGGCCATTGTAACAAATATGTTGAAATAATCATTCCTCAGGCTATAACATCTTCCTCTTCACCTTTTCCTGATTCTTTTTCACTCCTCCAGTTTTATCCCAGTCTCAATTTTTCCACTGAGAAAGACCACAACCAGCCTAGAGCTGGACATCCCCTCCTTATTAGTAAGCCATGCATCCATATAACTTAACTTCCAATTTTCCATCTTTTTTGCCTAAACTTCAGTAGTTGAACAACATAAGAGATTGTGAGTCACAAAACTTCTCAGGAAGGAAAAAAAAACAAACAAAAACCCATCATCTTTTACCAAAATGGAATTCATAAACCTACAATAAACTTTTGTCAGCAGCTTGAAAGGGAATATATGCTAGAGCATGTATCTGTTCCAAATGTACACACAGTCATCAACAGACAAGGTAATAAAAGAGACAAGCAGCTTGCACTGAAGTAGTTGATTTAAAGGATGATGCTCCCTCTTCTTTTCTTACCAAAACAGGATATGTTCTAGACTTTGCTTGATGTCCCTTCTAAATGTGTCTTTTATCAATTATATCAATGGCTCTATGTTTTTCTGTATTTCACAGAATCACAAAATCCTCGCAGTTGGAGGAAACCTTGAAGATCATCTAGCCCAACCCAGCACCACCATAATCACCCCTTAACCGTATCCCCAACTGCCACATCCAGATGCCTCTTGAACACTTCCAGAGACAGTGACTCCACCATCTCCCTGGGCAACTTATTCCAAAGTCCAACCACTCTTTCAGTGAAAAAAATTGTTCTAATATCTACTCTGAACCTCCCCTGGCACAACTTAAGGCCATTTCCTCTCATCTTTTCACTTGAGACATGGCAGAAGAGACTGACCCCACTTCACTACAACCTCCTTTCAGGGAGCTGAAGAGAGCAATGAGGTCCTCCTTGAGCCTCCTCTTCTCCAGAGTAAACAACCCCAGCTCCCTCATCTGCAACTCATAGGACTTGTTTTCTAGACCCTTCATCAGCTTCATTGCCCTTCTCTGGACACACTCCAACATGTCAATGTAGTTTTTGAAGTGAGGGGCCCAAAGCCGAACACAGGACTCCTGATGTGGCCTCACCAGTGCCAAATACAGTGGGATAATCATTTACCTTAAACTGCTGAAATTAGTATTTTAGCGCTGCAATATCCAAAGCAAACTCAGACCTTACAGCTAAAACCCTCACTGCTGGTTGCAGCATAGACAGCTGCAGAGATGCAAATTCTCTTTCAGCTTTTGTGTCCTGCCTTAGGACCAAGCTGCTGGTGTCCAGAGCTCATGTGAGTGAGGTATTACTGCTCGCACTAACACACTCAGAGCCTGGAACAAATACATTCTTTGTGAAATTGGTACAAAATATGGGACATGTATTTCATACTTACTGTTGGTTTACATGCACTCTGCACCCTAAGGCAGTTTGTTGTTTGTATTTGCAAAGGCTTGTTTTACAGGGCTGGCTCAGCTATCTGTTGCAATCAGACACCAGTTTGCACTGCCAATCCTGGGCTTTGGATTCTCCATGCCTGGTCAGGCCTCTGAACTCAATCCACGTTCAGACACCATCAGCTTGACCTCCCTGGGACAGACATTTATCGTTTAAGATCCTTATTTTGAGATGCTGGACCTACAGCCTCCCTATTATAATCAAGAAGCTGCCGAAAACCCAGTAGGATAGACATGTGCTCCAGTGAGCAATATTCTCATCATAGACCTCAGTTCAGGGTTTAACTCTTCTGGAGCTTGCTGAAAAGAAATATCTTAGCAATACACTTTGCTCAGAAACAAAGCAGTAGAGTCTTGAACCTGAGCAAGAAATACCAGATGCTGACCTGTCACCTCCGGTGTCTATAGTACACACAGGCTTTTGGGTTGCATGCAGTGTCTTCCAAGTACCTTTCAACACCCTACTTCATTTCCTAAGTCAGACATGAGCCTTTCTTTGGCCAAACAGCTTGGCCTGCTGTCCCCACCAGACAGCCTCCTAAGCAAGATATCCAGCATAGTTAACAGTCAAAATAACTATGGCAAAATCCATTGGAGCTGGCAAACTGAAGTAGGCAGTACAGATACATATTAATTTATCACAGCTAGTAACACAAAATAGTAAAAACCCTGAGCTTCAAGATGTGGCCTATATGCTCCCCTTGTGCATGAAAGTCTCATTAAAGTTAATGGGAGCTGTGTGCCCGTCATATGGGGAGTATAAACTCTGAACAGCGAAATGCACCATATGTTTCCCTATCAGAAAAAACACCAACACAAAAAACAATTGATACTAGCTTTCATCCTTCTGGGAAGCCATACCTGACAGGACACTGATGGCTGGACACAGGGTCTGAACTCCTTTTTATACAGTGAGAACTCCTCCCTATGCAGATGGCTTGTATTTCCTGAAAAAACTCCAGGAGTTTGTTATAGCTCAGAAAAAGGAAAGACGGGGAAACCTTTGATGTTTGACCTCCTTTCCCCCCCATTTTTATGTCCCACACAAGGATCCCAAATCCTCCAATCTTTGTATCAAAACCCAGAAAGTGTTGCATACTCGAAGTAATTTTCACCTGGGTAAGAAAAATTAAAAAAAAAAAGTGGCAAACCATGGGAAGTGTGAACTGTGGAGTTCTACCTCTGCTACTGACACAACTGTGTTGATAAAAGTAAAAGCTCAGCTTTTGGAACCAGCAGAACCTCAAACTTTAGGTGCTCATAAAATGAGGAGGTTACAAGAGACAGTGATGAACCATTTTCTTGCAATTTGAGGTGCGCAGGGTGTAAACCCATTTAAGCGACAGCATCACTGAATCAAGGATGTTGATTCAGCATTAGCCCCATGACTTACAGCCAGATCTTGGGCAGAAAGCCTGCTGGGAAAACTTCTACTGATTACTTCCAAAACGAGAGGTTCGAATTACGAGATGAATCTTTGGCCTCCCAAAAGGTCACTGGATATTTGCAACACACAGCAGCTCTGTCTGCCCCTTCCTTAGCTTTCTGTTTCTTTATGGCATACAGACTCCAATGGAATACAAAACATTCCCATTGTGTCACAACCTCTTGGAGAGCATTTTCTGCAGACATTGCAGTGAATATGGCCAAATGGTATCAAATAAGTGTGAGAGAAGCTGGAAAGATGTCAGACATGACGGAGAAACAAAGTTCATTGCAGAGTTTGGAAAATAATTCTGACGATTGCTACTTAGCAGAACACTGGGTATTTAGGCAGCCTTTGATTATTATTTTCATGTTTGCCAGTCATACTGCTCAGCACTCTGCTGACTTGTAAAATGGGTGAAAAATTAGGTAAGTGATCAAAAAGCAACCTCAGGTAAGGATTAAGCCTTCTCTTTCTTTCAAAATAATAATGAAGAAATGGTTTGATCAGGTCTTAGGTCTGCTTTTAACACTGATAAATAGCTGTCTCATCCTCAGCCTGTCAACCAGACTTATTGATCTCAAACCAATCTAGTAGGGCAACTCATTGAAATCATAACTTTCAGAGCATGTAAAATAAATTTTCCCTTGCACAGAGCACTGAGAAGGAACCAGTACTTTATCTCTGGGCACATGCACCAAATGAATATGACATTTTCAGTTTATCCTATAGAAAATATGGGAAGCTCCATACTTCTCTGCTACATGTCTTTTGTACATTCTGAGGTCTGTACCAAACATCTAGAATTGGTATAGACCTCATTAAACAAGATACTGGCAGTCAAAGTTTGCTGTAGTCCCACATCAGTAGTACAGAATAGTGGCACAGAAGTAGTCTGCAAAATTATCTCCTTTTTCCCTCCTTATAGGCAATCATGAACAGGTCCACACAATCGGTGGCATCAATTGTAGAAACCAAAGGAAGGGGTTCTGTTTAGTGTTTTACCCTTGAACTTATGATAATCAATTCCTTGGTTTTAGGAGGTAGAAGCAGGAAAGTTTTCTCCCCTCTACTATCTGTTCCCTCACCAAAGAGTTTTCCTTGCTCTTCTCTACAGGCTGGGCTTGTAACCATTTAACTGGAAATCAGGAATGAACATGATGATCCTTTGCTGGATCAAATCTTCAATATCCTGTTAGAATAGCCAGCCTGTATATGCACCTTCTTCACCTCAAGCAGCACCCTCTCAGATGCATCCAGTGAACCAAAAGAGTGTGCCATACATGAACCAGCAGTGTGTCCAGGTGGTCAAGAAGGCCAATGGCATCCTGGCCTCTATCAGGAATAGTGTGGCCACACCTTGAGTGTCCAGCTCTGGGCCCCCAAATTTAGGAAGGATATTGAGGTGCTGGAGCATGTTCAATGAAGGGCAACAAGGCTGGTGAAGGGACTGGAGCACAAGTCCTGTGAGGAGAGGCTGAGGGAGCTGGGCGTGTTCAGCCTGGAGAAGAGAAGGCTCAGGAGAGACCTTATCACCCTCTACAACTCCCTGAAAAGAGGTTGTAGCCAGGTGGAGGTCAGTCACACAGACAATCAGCAGCAGGACAAGAAAACGCAGTCTTAAGCTACACCAGGGGAGGTTTAGGTTAGATATTGGGAAGAGTGGGCACTGGAATGGGCTGCCCAGGGAGGTGGTGGATTCACCATCCCTGGAGGAGTTTGAGAAGAGACTGGTCCTGGCACTCAGCTCCATGGTCTAGTAGACAAGGTAGTGTTGGGTCAGAGATTGGACTTGGTGATCTCAGAGGCCTTTTCCAACCTAGTCAATTCTGTGATTCTGTGTGTACTGAGTTGAGCAGGTGGTGATCACAGTTCTGGGGCTTTAACACCTCTTTCAGCAGTGCCTACAGACATTGTCAGAGCTGATGGGAAGCCTGTGCCATTATAAGCAGGCAGGTCAAACCCACAAACCAAGCTGGTGATTTTTCATTTCATCTCAGCCTTACCATGCTTTGATTTATTATGAACTATTTTTATCCCTTCTTCAGTTGGAGGCAGAATCGGTCACCCCAGCCACAGTGATCACCCGCCCGAGGGGCAGGAGGGCAGACATTGTCTCCAGGGAATGGAACCGAGACCAGCCCACGTAGGTCTGGGGAAAAAAAACAGTTTCATAAATTTAAAACAACATATACAAAGTAGGAGTGTGACCACACTTTTTCCGTGTAAATAATGTCTTACTTGTGAGGAGGGGGCCTTCAGTGATATTTCATGAATAGGCTCATTATGTTGCACCTGACCTACAGACATTTCAATTGCCTTTTTGTTTTATTATTTTTCTTATTTATTTTTGCTCGATGAGTTGTACATAATCAAATGCCTTATGATGCTATATCCTGTTAAGACATTGCACTTTGCAGAGGCATAATGTCAGTAAGTTTAATCAATCTATAATTTTTGCATAGAAAGATTCTGCTGGCATTTAATCATCAAGTGATGCTCCAAGGAGGAAAGAAGGACTCTATCCACAGATATTTTCAGAGCTACACAGTCAGTCTTCAGGATAACCTAAGATTTGCTTTTATTATCATCATCATCTTTTTACAAATCGAAAAGTAAGAACTGCGTTAGCAGGAGTGGGCCTGACTCCAGATAGAGGCCCTGTGGAAGAATTTGCACAGAGTCTAGGTTAGCTCAGATTCGTATCAGCCTCCAAGAAAAACATTCAGGAGAAACATTAAATCCTCTGAAGGCAAATATTAACAGATAGTCATGAATGGAAACTGATTATTAATTATTTCTCTCTCTCTTTCTCTCCATTTTATATTTTTAGTTTAAAATGTCATGTAAAGCCTGACATTGATAAAAATGGCAGGAAATGTTCCCTGCTCAATTAAATTACCACGAAGACCAGCTTAACATCTGCTTGGCAAACCCTTCATAACTGCACGGCATTAATATTTAATAAAAATATCTATAGCTTTGGTTGGTACTGGAGACATTTCACACTTTGCTCACACATGGTGTTTCATATAATTATTCTCTAAAGACTGTCACTTTAGCCCTTTAGCAAAATAAAAGTTCCTGGGATGATTAAATATAGAAAGCATATCTTCTAGGACATAGTCTTCCTCCAGGAGACCATTTCTACTGACTCTTACATTATGAGGGAGAAACACAGAAAGGAGAAAGTGGCACAAACTAGACGAGAATAAAAAACACTTCAATGCTGTTGTCAGTACAGTTTGAGTAAATCAGAGTTGGTAGGTTCAAACAACACTCTACCAAGAGCAGAGCTCATTCAGAGCAGAAAAGTGAAAGCAGTTCCTTAGCACTGTTTGGTCAAAACATAAGACCCATTTGCAGGGAGTTACACCTAAAACCTGATCGCTTAATCTACTCCATTTACTTGATTTATTCTCACGCCAATTCTCACAAAGCCACTGCCCAGCTGCTACAGCAACTCAGAGATACCCAGATCCTTCATTTCCACCACCTGGAGTCTGCTAAACTTCCTAATCCCAAAGACTACCCTATGGCAAGGTCAAGCTGAAGTCTAATTAATGCTTGAAGTATGTGAGGAAATGGTAGTGTTACCTGTACATCTCAGTCCCAGCTGGGACTGAGTGCAGACCCCTGCCTGACCTCGGGAGCCAGCAGCAGGCCCTTAGGAGTGCCAGGACTGGAGACATCCATGCAGAGCTAACTGGCATCAAAGGCTGGCACAGGAGGGAAGAGGTGATGCTGGCCAGGATGGCATGTCCTGTTTGCAATGCTAATCTGCCTTAGAAATCTGCTTTCAGGATAGGGATCCTGCCCAAGAAATTCAAGAAGACAATACCATCTGCCTGCCTAACAGCCATCCACAACTAAATCCTACCCTGTTGTTGCCCAACCCATTATTGCTTTCCCAAAGAAGCTCTCCATGTATATGGTTGTTACCCCTAAATGTTGGAAGGAGGTAAGTACATAGAGACTGTTCAAATTCTTAATTTGAAAGCCTGCTATTGGAACACATCACAAAAAAGACCACACTCAGCACTACTACACAGACCTAAACCCTTCTGAATCATGCTCTGAAAGGTAAATTGCACATTTCCATTCCTTTCCAGATACTGATATCAGTCTAATGAATGAAGAATAAAAGCTCCCTTTGAATGAGACAGACATCAGTATTGTATTGAAAGTTGTTTGTACGCGTAAAAATTCTAAAAACTTCTTGGGGGAAAAGAGGAAAAAAAACCCAAAACACCAAAAAGAAAACCAAAAACACAAAACCAAAACCAAGAAACCAACCAAACAAAAACCACCAAAACCAAAACAAAAACAAAACCACATAGCCTATCAAGCTTTCCCTCATCCCCCGTGATCTAAGATGCATGAAGCATTCACCAAAGATCTTACAGTATGATCCAGTACTTGTAATAATCAGTAGAAAGATTATTTAGGTGTTTGTGTGAAGCACCCCCAGCTATTAACACTTCTGAACTCTTGCTAGAAAGAGTGGGGAAGAAAGAAATTTCCCTAGACACTGGAAATGGAGAAGCTTCATCTTGAGTCAAGCCTTGGATTCTTCCTTCCGAAGAAGAAAGGGTTTTTCTTGTGAATAGGAAAGCTTTTATATCAGTTGGCTCATGGAAGTATGACTAACTAGAAGTGATCAGACGAATCTGAGTACAAGGCAGGGGAAGAGATGTCTATCTGGAAACATTTAGTAAAAGTGGGTATATTAGGCTGTGGAATAGTCTCTCAAGGGAAATGGTTGAGCCCTTGAGTCTTTCTGAAACTACCCAGGCAAAGGATGGGAAAAAAATTACAGGATGGTACAGTCCTCCATCTGCAAGGAGCAGAAAAATTGGTTTTCAGTAAGCCTCTTCCACCACTAATTTTGATGGCCCCCTATTTTGCTGAGCTCTTTGCTAATGGAAAATGAACCCTATTTGACAGTTTGTGGCTGGGGGTAGGGGGCACCCCACGGACCCCACAATGAAATGATCTGGCAGTCTGGAAGACAAACTCTCTTCATCACATTGCTGCAGATGGGGGTACAGACTGCAAGGCAACAAATAGGTTTCACTGAACTCACACAATCATTGCTATAAGTAAAGGGTCAAGAAGTTGAGACAGAGTTCAAAGAACAGTATGAAAGAATAATGTATTTAGGAGTGGGTTTGTCCCCTTTGAGTGACTCAGTTGTTTATTAGTAAGTATGGACTTCACTGCTCCATGAAAAAGGCCACAGTGGAATACAGAGTTCAAAACCAATTAAAAAAGGCTTATCAGATGGGAGCTTACCCCAAGGATCTGTGCAATTATGAAAACATTGCCATAAAAATCCACCAAGGAGTAACAGAAAACTTAGATAAGCTTTAAAGACATAAAAGTTACAGGCTACATCCTTGACCCAAACAGATCAACATAGGTTTCTCCAGTCAGTGAAACCACTAAGATTTATATTACTAAAAAACTGTCCCCAGCTCTGGAGCTGACTCTGGCAGTACAGCAGCCTTGTGATCCTAACAATACAGAGCTGCTCTGAGCATAATATCTAGTATTGCTCTTTGACAATAATATTAATTTTTTTTTTAAGTAGATACCAACTCAAACTAAAGTTGTGAATTTGTGAAGTCTGAACTGACTTGTGTTTGTTTCTTATATTCCTTCATAGTTACCAGCCAGTGTCCGACAGTGAATGCACAATTACACAATCCTTGGGGTCTGGCTTAGTATGATCATTCTTTTTTTAGCTATTATCATTTTGTGGCACTGAACAATCCAATCCTTAGTTAGTATTTCATGTAGATTTGCAACGAAGGAAAGATGCTGACAAATGCCAGAGAACAGTAATGAAAATGCACCTTAAATCCACTTTGCTTCCTCTAAAGAAGGTAAAGTACAAAAAAAAAAACAAAGGTTTTTTGCATGAAAATAGTTATGATCACGAACTGACAGGAATGGTAGCACATTGGGGTACACTAATTTTGTGTACGATTTGTCTGGAGACCCTTCAACAGGGAGAAAACCTACAACAGTTACTGTTGTACATTTAAAAAGTATTTTATAAAGCTAAGAGCCTAGCTCAGGCTTACATCTATTTTTCACTCACCCTTTCTGTTTCCCCAACTACATTTTCAATATTTTGCATATGGCTACATCAAAGCTAAGCATAAATAAAAAGTTAACATCCAAAGAGCTATTACATCCTATAACAGTGTGCTTGTAAAGTGCACATAAATAAAATTGACCTTTTGTTTAAAGCTTATGATTTCAGCTCCACAGCTTTAAGAGAAATTAAAAAAAATAAATAAATTCTCAATTAAGTTGTGTTAAAAGAGAAAATGGTAGGAAAATGTTCACAGCCAGAACTGCAACTTCTCATTTTTGTGCTTTAAGTGATCACTTCTCCTTGAAAGTTGCCTTAAATTTGTTGTGTTCCACAAGAATGCTGTATGGAGGTAGTTTTCCAAAGACAGTCAGTTTGAGCAAAGCAAATGATGACAGATCCCCCAGTCCAATGTTTTGCAACTCAGTTCATTCTTTCAATGTTTATCTGTCCACACCAATCGTTCAAACTTTGGTCTTACCTGCTCCGAGCTCATCTAAATCACTCAAGATTATTCTTAAGTGGTGTCTGGCACCAACTGACAAAATTACTAGAAAGCTTTTCTCAGCTCCTAGGAAGGTAAAACCCACAGTATTTGTATGTTAACTTTGCTTTGTATTTAGTCCATCTGAGAATTTGAATTGGTCCTTCCCCACATCACTGTCAAAATACTGTGTACCATTAGTAATTTCAACCATGTTCTCACTATTATCAGATATTTAGCAGAGTCTAGGAAAACTATACACAACATGCTCTATTGGACAACCTCCCCACAGATATGTTTTTTCCTCCCCTCAGAGTTTTTCTGCCCTCCTGAAAATAAAAATATTCTATTCATGTTATCATTTTCTCACCTTCTCTTTTCAGTTGTTTTGCAATACACACCCTAAATGATAGAAGCACACAGCATTCTTATTCAGGCAAAGGAATAATTCCTGCTGGCAAGAGGAACAACAAAACATCCCTTTCAAAACCTCAAGCATCACACACTTGTGAACAGGTTGCAGTAAAACTGCAGCAGAGCAGCCAGACACCACTGATGCAGTTGCTGCTTTTCCTACACCCCTCACTGCAGAATTTGACATGGAGAAAAGAACAGACACAGCAGCAACACGAAATGTCCAGAGGGCACAGAGACCTGTGCACTTGGCAGAGGGGCTGTATAAAATGTGCTAACATGTCACTGCAGAGCACACTGAAATGGCAAAGATGGGACTGTCTGGGGCATCGTGCGTCTGTTTCCTAATGGTTATGGATTCTGTGGAAATGCTAATGTTTGCACTAAAGGCCCTCTCAGCAATATTTCGCAGCCTGAATAACTCTTTATTTTGAACTGTTTAATTAGTTAATGAGGTTGGGGAGAAGTCCATCTTAGGGATCATTAGTTAAGGCTCTAAAACATGGAGACTGAAGAAAATGACTGTCTAAGGAAGGAGAAAAACTTCCCCGCTTGTCAGCCAAACACATAATAACACCAAGTGCAAGAGCTGCACCAGCATTTCTTAGTCTTGACGTCCAGTCCTGGGCCGGGCAGGGTACAGGTACATAACCTGAGGAAAGTACTTGTGACTTAGGAGTCCCCCATGCAGCCCAAATCCATGAAGCAGTGACAACACAGAGGGGAACAGCACACCTCAGCAAGCAGAACATCTTTCCTCTCTTAATGGTCCTAAAGAGTCAATCTCCTCACAGGTGTTTAACCATGGCAATGTTTAGGACACGCCCAAGATTCAAGCATGTTTTTAGCCATAGGAAATCTTACGTTGCATTAACAGAGAGACACAAAAATTGGGTGAGAAAGTTCAGGTTGGTTAACCACAGAGTTTAGTTTTGCTTAATAATACCACTAACAGAAGCAATAAATAAATAATGTTTAAGAAAAATACATGTTTTCCATTTCTGTTCTCCACCTAGACCAATTTTATGACACTATAAAAATGTGCCAGTTTTGTGAAGGGTGGAAGGTAGAGACAGGCAGGGAAGCAACTCCAAAATACAAAGGCAAGCTATCCAAGTGTGAGGTGTATCTAAACAAACGGTTACTTAATCCCTAGAGGCCTGTGTAGAGTCCATGCTTCAGGCCAAGCTGTTTATACCTGTAGCACTTCTTGATTATTAACTTTTTTAAAACTATTTACAAGTAGAACTTTATATTAAAGTGCAGATCTAAAACTCATTACAAAAACAAATGTACTGTTCCAGTAGATCAGTTATTGCAGGAGTTTAATATAAAATGAATCTGCAGTTTTTCTAAAGCAGCTAGTTTTAATCAGGTCTGTACTTAATACACATAAACACACACAACCTCTTTGCTCAGCTAAAACCAGCCACTTGACTGTGTACTGAATTATCACACCTTACCTGTATGAACAGACAGACAAACACACAGGTAGGTCTCTAAAAAGGATATGCAGAATGGCCACGTGTACCACAGACAACAGAAGAAGCAGGAGTTAACTAAACTCTGCTACTGTGAGGGCTGGGTAAGAAGGAGTGATACTTGGCCAAAAACTCCCATGAAAACACAATGAAGCTTAGCTGGAAACAGACCCAAGAAAAAGAAGAAAGTGTTTGGGGAAGAAAAATACTCACAGAGCAGCTTGAAAAGAGCACTGCTAACATCAGGGTTCTTGCACAACAGAACTGCAATAAGACTCAACACTGGGATTTCATTCAATGTCTTGTTTTCCCAAAACTGAGCTGATGGGGGAATTAGCCTTTTGTCTATGCCAGAATGCAAAACTATTGCAGTGGAGGTCAGAGAAGGAACTAACAACTGCCTGTCACCTCTGTTTTGCTAAAGTCAGCTTACTTCAAGCTGAAGTTGATGTATAAATCTATTCCCTCTTTGTTTTGGAAGTCTCATCCTTATTTGGTTATCTAACTGAGCTCTCTTCAGAGATTCAGAAAAGCCTGACCCCAGAATACCATTCTTCCACTCCAACTAAGACACATTTCACGCAGAATCAAGAAAGCTTTAAAATTCATGTGGAAAGCTATGTTTCTGGAAATAATGTTCACATTAGGCTGCTTTTTTGTCTCTTCTCTCTCAATTCTACTTTGAGCAGCTTAGAGAAGCACAAACCTATTCCAACTTTCATATCTTCATACCTCCCGCTGTAGCCCCTAGTGTCTCTACTCCAAGTCCTAAATTTCCTTTCTGGTCCATTATGTCATTTCTTACGCTACCAGTTCTTCCCAGAAAGCTGCTTCCTTAATAAAGTGACTAAGGGCAACACCTTTACAGTGCTGAAACAGATCAGGAAGTACAGTTGCCCAGTTTTGGTTTTCCCTCTCTCCAGGTTTCAGTAACTTTTCAGGAAAATACCTCCTTGTAGACCACTAGAAGAGGAAACAGAGCTAAGTAGTAAAATGCCAGTTCATTATACTTGTGGGGTTGAAGAGATGTAATAACTGCTGCATTGCAAATAATTTTCTTAACAGTTATAGTAAGTCAGGAGAAACAAAGGTATTTCTTGAATTTTCAACACCACCAGAAAAATCTCCCTATGGTACTTACCTTAAGGTTTGGGCCACTATACCAAAATCAAGTTAACTGCATGCTAGTTGGATGCAGGATTAACTAGCCTCGTTCACACCAGAGTACAGCCCTACTGAAATAAGCCTGTTAGCAAAGGGAGTTCTTACTTAAAAATAAAACTGGAAGTAAATTTAACCCTGAAAGTCTTTTTTTTCCATATGTACCTTTTCCTGTAGCTGCTTCATGCTCTTGTTTTTGTTCTCTGGATCAAAATACAATAATCAGAAAGATCAACTGGCTTAGACAGACTTCCTCTTTGGTTTTGATATAAGTTTGGCAACTACCCTCAATAAGAGGAAAGCTTTTTTCCTGCACTTTTGCTGCTCGACATAGTCCTCTTAGAGTTTTAACTACAATAGTTGTATTCAATATTAACAACTACGGTTTTAAACAAACAGAAAGCCAAACCAAAACCTAAAAAGCCTTGCTCTGTCCCCACAACTTCTGATAAGTAGAATACATTTGATTTCCTATCACAGCAAAGCACAGCACTTCCAGTATAACCCTGTAGAAACTGAATTATCCATTTAGTTGAAAAGTTCCAGGTAGTTTATAACACAGAAACAGAAAAAGGTTGTTTACATTTTAACAACATCATTATGCTTTCAATGGCATTTGTGTCTGGGCATTTTGATCAGCACAGGGAACTCATTAGGTAATGCAAGTAGCTGTATATACAGAGAAAATGTTACAGGATTTGGGATAAAACCTGTTAAATTACCACAATCCTTCTACAATTTTCATTCAATTCTGAATGAAGCATTTTGTCTTCCACAGAGCAAACCACAGACCTTTTACAAAACAAGCCTCTACATTTTTCAGAACACTATTTCTCCAACAAACTGTCAGGTAGCACTGTGTGAATAATTTCCTTTCAATTTGGCAGCTGAATTAAAACTAAGAAAAAAAAAAGAAAAAACCCTCCAGTTCAGGCTGAACTGAATTTGAATGGGTTTCATTTTTATCTCATTGAGCCAACAAAACCCAGACTTCAAAAGAGCCCACACCATTTCACTTGACACAGATATTTCCATTGATAAAATGAAAGTCAGATATAATGAAGACTGAGACTTACTGCTTTTTTTTTTACAGCCCAGAGAGAACATCTGGAGGGGAGGTAGAGAGTCTCAGTCCCACTTTCTCCCATGGTGATTGCAGTCCATATCTCACTTCTCCACACGTACAAGGTATCATGGCAAAACATCTACAAATAGAAATACTGTTCTCACTTTGCTCAAATTATACTATTTAATGACAACATTATAACATCAAAATTTAAATATTGCCTGGAGCATGGCCAAGAAACAAGCTCTCCTAAATGCTACCTTCAGTGCACTCACAAAAGTCATTCCCTTCAGAGGCACAGGTCTCTCTTTTAATACAAATGAAACTCTCCCAAGAAAAGCGTGAGATCAAGGAAAACCCACATCCTGCTGTTAGGCTCCTGAGGGCACTAATGAACCCTAATTGCTCTGATGGGCCTCAGTTGGGACTCCAAATCACCTTGCTCTTGCCCCTAATGGATGGACTGACTGCACCTGCAAGAAAGCATGGGACGTGAAGAAGGAGAAAAGAGAGGTTGGCACCATCATGGAAAATTAAGTTACAACAACTAATGCCAGAATATTGTAAAAACAAATTAAAAAAAAAAAGCTTCCACTCTACAGAGATTATATTCAGCAAGTTGCCTCTCTCCAATTTGATTAGGAAGTTTAAAAGGTCACAACAGACCATGGCATATTTGCAACCTGGAAATGAGTCAGCTGTCAGAGTATGGGGTTGAAACATCTTGCTGAAGCAGCCTGTTCTTCTTGCACCTAAAACATTGAAACTGTAGGCTGACACATGGAGTTTTATGTCTGCAAAGCATTTTCTGAACTAGCATAATTATATTTGAAGTTGTAGCATGATATAAACTGCTTTTAAGCCCCATAAAAAGCTTGTGGTGGTCTGCACAACAAACCTCTCTAGTGCTATAAGCCAGGTTTTAGTCAAGAAAAAATGTCTAGTTCTAACCTTTTCCATCAAATACTCAGAAATTTAATCAAAATCACCCACTTTTTTTCCATATGCATTTTTAATGTCGAGGACACGTCACAAGTCATGGGAAAAAATTCATTGCCACAAATTTCAGCTAGCTCTGGTAAAGAGCTATTTCTCTAGGAACAAGGGCCCCAACAGTGCTGAAAAAAACTACCCCTAAATATAGCACGTGCAATAGTGAAATTTGCTCCTATTACTTCAGACTCCTGGGATCAAGACACCAAGTTAGTCATAAATGCTCTGTGACATTAAGTTTTCCAAAGACACCAAAGCTTTGACTAGTAAACCATAAATTTATGAACGCCAGAAAACCCCAGTAGGCAAAACTGAATCTCTAAGTTAGCAGAGGCAATTCCAGTGATATAATTTTATTAGCCCCTTGCTGCTTCACAGTTCAGAAAGCAACAAGCATCCAAACTAAAGCAGTATCTCCACATCAGATAGGGTTTTGTAAGGAACTATGAGCCATACAAGAAAAAGGAACATGTGTTACTCAAAGTTCAGTGTGATAAACTGAACCATTCCTATCTTTTTTGCAACTGTACAGTCTTGCTGCCAATGGCAGTGCATTTTGGGAGGGAAAGACTTTTCTCCATCCCAGCCAGACAAGCCAAACCTGTACTTGCAAGGAGCCCCCGGGATTTTCTGCATGAGACCCCCAGCACCCCAAAATAGGCTGGTCTGCTTCATTTTGGGGGAAAAAACCCTCCCGTGGGCAAACTCTGGTGGGAGCTAACAGCCAGCAGCATGGTTTTTACATGCATGGATAATGATGCTCTGGAGGAACTGGATATAAGCAAAGGGGATTCTTATAATGGAGATTATCTGTCCAAGGTCCCACTCTGGACCTGCCACTGTTCCAAGGAAGCACCTCACCCCACAGCTTCCCAGGATCTACTCCATGTCTTCAAAAGACATCAAATAAAGATACTTTCTGACCAGCAGTTAACAACCGGCTTGTTAGTTAATAGCCTGAGGGAATCTGAGGGTGTTTTATGCTCTAATACTCTCTTCATTAACTGTTGTAACAACCAATTTCAAGGTGATTATTGCTATTATAAGCTATGATCAATTTTTTAAACATGTTTCCATTTTTATCCAGCTTAAATCTGGTGCAGTAGAGCAAGGGGAGCAGCTGTGTTGAGAATTAGACTTTTCCCCAGATTAATATCTGATTTTCCATCAAAGAGAATACAGGACACATTCTGTTAGGTTTCTAATTGTTTCTACCATAAACCTCCACCACACTGAAATATGATCTGTAATAATTTTCAGTTTGAACTTCCTATACATAATCCATCTGACTAGATGGTCCTCAGCAAAAGCCGTTAAAGCAATTTGTTTCACTTATGTAGAGGAATAAATCAGCGCTTAATTATCTGTGGTTTATTATTAACAGCACTGGTGAGCTGACCATATGCCATGACTTCATCTTTTCACACAGAAAAATGAGAATATACTGATTGTTTTTATTATGTCTTTCAACACTCAGCCAGGGTTCCAGTGAAATGAAGACGGAGAGTTTTGCAATGTTACCCAGTGATAAATAATAATATCCTACAACTCTTTGCCCTGGCTTTTAGGATTCACCTTTATATGCTCTTTTACTGGAAGCACTTACAAACATCTCTCACGGCAGAAGAAGATATAAATATACCTTAGATTGTTTCAAGGAGATACGTGATATGTAGCACAGTGTATTTCTTTGTGGGCCTTCAAATATACTGGCTTCAAAACATGGCATATGTTCAACTCCAGAATACTTGAGAAACAGTGTGCATTTAATGTAAAGACCAGAAAGACACACCTTCCTGATTTTTTAGACTTAATTGAGTCCATGCTGCAAACCCTTATGAAGTCAGTGCAGTACCAAATAACACAGGGTTTGATCCTCTGCCAGGACAGCCTTAAACTCTTTAGTAGACACAGCAGCAAAATAAAACTTTCTTGAAAACATTACGGATTGATGAACTGCTTTGGAACAGGTCCAGCTGCCCAGACTTTCTCTGCTCCAGGTAGACCCAAAATGAACCAAAGCTTCTTTGAGATGCAGACCGACGAACCAAGGTGACAGACACAAGTACAACCCCAACTCAGCAAACAGCAGGTGGTTTAGATTTGTCAAAACGGGAGTGAAGATACCAGAAATTCAAAGGCAGCTGGGAAGTTGTTACCTTTTGAAATAAGGAAAAGACTCTCCTGTATCTGACATGTTTCTGCAGAGAGGTTTGTCACCCTGAGAGCCAACGGGTCCATTCTTGGATATCTTTAACCGAAGATCTGGTTGGATGGTTGCACTCAAAAAGTTGTGGTCAATGGCTTAATGTCCAAGTGGAGAACAGTGACAAAATCTTGGTATTGTCAGTGACACAGACAGTGGGATCCAGTGCATCCTCAGCAAACTGATGACACCAAACCATGTGGTGCAGTCACACCCTGGAGGGAAGGGATAGCATCCAGAGGGACCTGGATTGGCTTGAAGGTTGGCCCATGTAAACCTCACAGAGTTCAACAAGGTCAAGCACAAAGTCCACACCTGGGCCAGGGCAATCCCAAGCACAAACACAGGCTGGGCAGGGAATGGATTGATTGCAGCCATGAGGAGGAAGATTTGGGGGTGGTGGCACAATGTGCACTTGCAGCCCAGAAGGCCAACTGCGTCTAGGGCTGCATCCAAAGCAGTGTGGGGAGCAGGTCAAGGGATGCAAATCTGCTCTGCTCTGGTGAGACCCCACCTGCAGTGGTGCATCCAGACCTGGGTTCCCAACATAAAAAAGATGCGGACCTACTGAGGCAAGTCCAGAGGAGGCCACCAAGATAATGAAAAGGATGGAGCACTTCTATGAAGACTGATGGAATTGGGGCTGTTCAGCCAGAAGAAGAGAAGGCTCTGGGGAGACCTAGTAGCAGCCTTTCCAATATCTAAAGAGGCTACAGGAGAGCTGGAGAGGAACTTTTTATGAGGGCATGAATTGACAGAACAAGGTGGAATAGCTTTATACTGAAAGAGGGCAGAGTTACATTAGAGGTTAGGAAGAAATTCTTTGCAGTGAGAGTGGTGAGGCTCTGGTATAGATTGCCCAGAAGAGCTGTGGATGTCCCATCCTTGAAAGCCTTCAAGGCCAGGTTGGATGGTGCTCTGAGCAACCTGACCTAGTGGAAGTTTCCCTGCCCATGGAAGTGGGGCTGGAATTAGACAACTTCCAACCCAAACGATTCTATGATTCAAAGCCACATGCAGACTTCAAGTGGAAATCTCAGACATGCTGAGGCCATGCAACGTGCCCATCAACTAAAAGGGTAAAGGAAATTAGGGGGTGCTAACTCCAATGCAAGAGCCAACATCAAGAGGAATGGGAATCACAGTCTCCTCCACTAACACCTTCAGGCTTCTTATTCTACAGCACAGAGAAAATGATATGCTGGCAGAAACTACAGCACTGCTACTAGGTCATTCACTCTTGTGTCACCCAACAGAGTTTCTTAATCTCCCTCTCCTGATATGTGTTTCATGACTAAATCTCCCACACACTTGGAACTGCTCTGAGACCATCTGCTCTTTTCTCACAAGTGGATAGTAATGACTTTGCTCAGCCTGACTCAGCACCCAAAGGAGTTTCTCTCCTTGTTAATACAGGTGTGTGTGTGCGGGGGGGGGAAACTAGGCCAAAAATTAGGACTGTTTTTACAGCTAAGGCTCTTGTTCCTCCAGGGAATTGCTGATTTCCCCCTTTTCCCTCCTCCCCCTTGCAAGACCAGGCACTTGCTGACTGTCAGCGGACAGCCTTCTCAGAGGTACCACCGACACTTCTTGGTTGTTTCCAGATCTGAAGCAACCACATTTCCTCTCCAGACAGGATCCTCTGAATGAAAAAATTCTCTGAGCATGAGTGAATGTACTAAATTTCCTCTTACTTTCTCAGAACTCTTAAACCCTCAGCTTGCAGGACTGTACTTTTAGTCTACATGTGGTCACAGGCTGGTTTTAGGCACAGAGCACTGCAAAGGTGAGTGGCAAAGGGCTGTTCCAGCAATACAATGGAGACAGGAGATGAACAAGGGTTTAAAAGCTAGTCATATTCTCCTGCCCATTTTTTTTCCCATTTCTACATTGTCACAGTCAGATCAGGGACATCTTAGTTCTTCTCATCCTTGGGACAATAAAAGCCAAATCAGCCCATGCAGCCAAGAAGTCTTGAACCAGACCTATTAAATCAGCATCGTAATCAGGATGCAGATGAACAGCCATGTGCAGCAACATCCATAAGCTCTGTTACTTCCACCCTGTTTGCTGTCACAAGTCATTGATTTAAGGCTTCTGTGGAGACTCCAAGAACCATTTACAACTTGCTTTGTTGCTTTTTTTGCCTTCTTAATTAGCTCTGGAAAAACTCCCTGCTGCGGAAGCAACTCAAGTTTTGTGACAAGAGGAGGAACAAGTTAGTCTTGTCTCTGGGCCTGGCTTTGTTTTCAGCAAGGAAGGGAAGAAGCCACACAAACTCATTGCCTGAGTAGCCACAGGTCTGAACTTGGAGGAGACTGGTAATCCATCAATCCTTTCATTTTGCTGAAAAGATTTCACTTGAAAGAATCCAACACTTGTGAAAAGTCATTTGAACAGTGCTGTTCCTCCATGGACGTCCAAGGGCAAAGTGAACGGAATTAACACACAGCACACCAAGGCATGATCCCGACAGGAAGCACTGTAAGCATGGTTAGACTAAACAATAAACTGAGATTAGACCATCCCGTGCCTTCCCTCAAGTCACTGCAGCTCCAGAAAAAGCATCCAGTACCCTGGTCCAGCAAAGCACTTGAGCACATGTGCAACTTGAAACACAAGCTACAGCAACAGTATAGGTGAGCTAACATCAGTTTAAATAGGATGTCACTTGTAGGAGAAGATCTTCATTTTCCTAAGTGGCCTGCATCAAGGCCTTAAATGCCTTTGTATTTGTTCTAATTACGTTTCCTCTCACTTTAGGCATTATGAATGAGATCCAGACGTTGGTTTTGCTCAGGAAAGGGGGAAAGGTTCTATATTTGGCACAAAGAATCGTTATCCAGTGTCAGGTACATGTATTTTTTTATCTTTTTTTTTTTTTTAATATCGACTGAATGGAAAGGAAAGGGGTTTTGCTTCCAAAAACTGTCCACTACCAATTACTATTAAATACTTGCTGATCTTGTAATCATCACATTCATCAGTTGCTGGGTGTCATCTTACATTTTCCATGGCTCTTGGCACCTCTGTGTGGTACTACCAATGGCAGCAGCATGTTGATCTCCAGCTGCCAAGTGCTGCTGGCCAGCATCCTAAATTTTTGGGTGGTTCTTCACTCTGGCAGAAAGGACTGTTTCCGGTTCAGTCAGGTCATCCATGAGCAAAGGAAAAAGAGAAATGGAGATTGTTAACACATAAATCTATAGGAGTGATATATCAGCAGAGAAAAAGCGCCTGGGCCAGCTCCTCAGCTGTTGCAAATCACTCGATCGTCAGAGGAGACCACAAGGCTAGGAGATTCATGGCAGACTCAGACCTGGTCTTAATTTTCCTCAGGCCAGCTTCTATGATTTACACTTGTGCTGAGCAAGTGACACGGGATGTCAAATGTTATCAAGCTGATTGATACTGTAAACGAGGACTAAATATGCACAAAGTACAAAGGCAGGGAAGAATCAGGCCCTGTGTATTCATTAATAGCCCCCTGTTCCCCATGGGGTAAAGTTGATACATTGCTCCTCACTTCCAAGTGATGGAAACAGCTCTGTGTCAACTCTGCTCCTGCTGATAGCGCCAAGGGAGTTCGAGTTTGTTTCTCCTCCTCTTACCCCACAAACTTCTTTCTCACACCCTTGCCCACAGAAAGATATTTTACAAAGGTACCTTCCAAATCTCCCCCTGAATGCAACAGACTGTCCCCAGTTAAGCCTTTGCCAGTGTCTGTAGCCAGATTTCACCTGCCTCTGTACAGACAACACAGGGACATGAAGATGGTCTGTGGCACATTTTAACAAAGTGTGCCCTTTGGCTTGTGAGGGCAGCTGCCACCTAAAGGTGGTTCTAGGCTAAAAATGCGTTACCTGGTGTAATTCAGTTTGCCTACACCGAAGATGGAGCCATTTCCTCCAGAGGTTTATCTGGTCCACAACATACAGACTCAGTCCTCAGCAGTCACGTATCCAACAATTCCTCTCCCATTTCCAAACTATATTCTGATCAGCTTGCATGGGGCTTTTTAACTCGTATAGTGAAGCTTGCTGAAAGTGCCTCTGTTCCAGGGCACTCTTTTGAAATATGTCTTAGCTTCCAAGGGTAATGAACTCTTTTATAATAAACGCCTAGCTATAATGTGAACAATACTTGGCTTCCAGGAACTGCCTTATAATTACACGGCTCAGTATTGCATGTCAGAGGTTTGCTTCATCTTTAATATTTTATGAAGAAATTCAGATTCTGACAGTAAAAGTATTTAACCCAGAGGACCTAGAACCCCGACTATTATTTTGCAAAGTAGCCATCCAGCTACACTTTGGTGCACCGGCATTATCCCTGGTGCATACTCACACTCTTTGATACTCTCTAAGTAGACACAACCACATGCTGTCCAGATGGAAACCTGGCTGCATCATTACATTATATTGAAATAACCCAATACCACCTGTTTCTGCTGGGGTTCCTGCCAACATTTTCCCATAAAACATTTATTTTGCTAATATTTTAGTTGGTCACCACAGAAGGACACTTGAAGTTAAAGATTTACCATGTGTGCAGCCACGGGGAAAACCCTTAAAAATAAAAGCAGCAAAACTCAAGAATAGCTAATGCCTATTGTTTAAAAGGTGGATGTTCACCTAGGCACTAGGTATTAACACTCTGCAGGGACCCAAAACCAAACACAGGTTTTTGGCAGTGTACATCAAGTGAATTATCTTAACTGTCTTGGTACTCACTTCTCATATAATTAAAGAAAAACTTTCATGTGTGAAGTGAGACTAATATACAACAACACTAATGAAAACTTTTTTTTATTATTATTAATCTGCAATGTTATAAAACTCCCAGTTTCCTTCCTCTCCCCCTCTGCAGATAAAACAGCTTATCCTCAGTGAGTCTGTATAAATGAGAACGGCTTTACAACTCCCAGCCTATCTGAGATGTTTGAAGTATTTATTAGATACCTTCTACAGCAGCAATAGGATTTTTTATTTAGAAATTATATTTTTAGTGATGTTTTACTTTAAAAAAAAAGCAATAACCACTGAACTTATCAAAAGCATTTGATAAAAATTTTCCCAGCATGTGGTTACTCAGATATACCTTATACTTTTCAGTGTTGATCCCTGTATAAAAGTTCAAACGGTAGCTGGACACAAAGACCTTTTTCTCAAATATATATATTCTATTTGAAGAACATCAAAGTTTATCAAAAATCCACTACTCCCAGTGTATTTGCTGGGCATCCATTATTACTATTCAATTTTAAAAGTTGCTGTCTTCCAAAGGGAGGAGTAACAATGTCATGTAAAGTGACCAACAGAATCCCACAAAGACCCAGCAGTGTTTCTTGAAATGCAGTAGATCAAACACACATGAATTATTTGGCAAATATAGGCACATCAGTAGAAAAAATGGATGTGATCCAAAAACAAAATCCAGAAAGAGAACAAACATGTACAAACTAAGGCAGTAATCCCTAATTACAAGTGAGAATTTCTTCAGCTGTAAGAAAACTACCTTACAAGAGGGGAAAAAGAGTTGGGAAAAAATAAAAATGTGATATTTTTCTGGAAATTTTGATTGAATATATTTAAGATACCTCCAATTCTATTACACTGCAAAATTAACCAATAAAAATCCACCAAAAAAATAACAGTAATTTAAAAAAAAGAAGAATGTATAAAACCAGCTACAAGTTCACTTGCTTAGATATGTTCTAAATATAGCCCTAGCCATTTTTATCATGTCTGAGAAACAGAATACTTTCATAGGTTGTAAAGGAACAATATGAGAATTGAAAGGAAAGAGAAAGGGAGCAGTCATGAGTTTGGCCCCATTTTGTTCCTTCCTCCTTTTCATCTTCATTCCACATTCCATTCCCAATAAAATCCCCCATTTATAACCAAATCCCTGGCTGCTGGCGCGAAAGTAATTTAAATTTTTGCCTATTTTTAAAAAGCCAACTTATAACCTGCAATCATTACAGTAATTGATTAAATATCACAAGCAAAGCAAAGTACCTATTTGACAGCTTCCATTCATGGCCACATACCTTCCCTGCAGACAGGCAGTTAGATAATTAAGCAATCCATTTCACTGCGTATGTGCTATACACAAAAGAAACTGACACACAATGAATCTTGCTAAGCTTTTGTTCAACATATGAAATACTGGATAATCACCTTTTTTATGAAAGCACTTGACCTTTAAATTGATATTCCCCCCAAAAAGATGGTAATCGCTACTCAAAGAGATATTGAATGTGCTGCGGCTAATCCGGGAGATCATTGCCCATTAGTCATTATTAGATTTTTTGAATCTAAAGGTGAGCGTTTGATTATAACAAAGAGAAAAAGAAAACACTATTTAGGTTGCTGTGAATGCCTATGCTTTTCTCTTTGCAAATCACAGTGACAATCAGAGTTATAGACGGCCTGTAACATGAATATCATTTACGCATTTGATCCCTACTCAGAGAGCAGCTTTAAAAGCTTTGAATGACAGAAAGCAAGATTATCAGTGACAGCGATTTTAAATATTACACATGTTGCCTGTATTACAAGTGTTTTTCTTTAGCAGCTGATGACTATTACATTCTTTTGTATAATACATTGGAAATACATTTCTTTCCTCTGTTTAGAAAAAAAGGTAACAAAAATGTTTAAATGCGAAGGAGAAACTGCACGGCCTTCTGGGGAATATAAAAAAAAATAGGACACAAAAAACCTACTCTTTCCTTTAATTACATTTTAACTGTTGTCCTGTTCACCTTTTACATGACATCACTAATCATATGCTGCATCCCAGAAATTAGATTTCAACTACAAGGACAACTATATGGTACAACACTGGCTGGCTGATCATGCTCGGAAGGAAGTGGATATAGGGTCATACTCTACCCAGAAGCCATTGACAACTGGGTGGAACCACAGTCCAACCTGTGCTGATTCACGTCCTTATCGGTGACCAGGTGATGGAGAGCTCTCTCAGCAAGTTTGCAACAACAACAAACTGGGGGATCTACTGATATACTCTCAGATTGGGGATGCTATCAAAAGGGATATCGATGAGCCAGAGGGACTCTGTGAAATTCAGCAAGGACAAACACAAAGTCCTGCTCCAAGAAAGAAGTCCCTGGACACAGCACAGGCTTGGGATAGGCTGGCTTTGTAGAGAAGGGGGTCAGTACGTGTTTCCCACAATATATATATAATCAAGAGCAGATCAGAAACTGCATTCTTACAGTAAAAAGCTTCTGTGAGCACAAAATTGAAAAATCTTTTGGAAGAAAAAAACCCACGGTATGTTTTTACACTTGTTTATTTTAAGCCTTTTAAACTTCATGGCTATTTCACCAAGGTATGTGTGACAGATTGCATATTGGTTTTTTGCATTAGAGGTTATATTTAACACTCTTGGGCTTGAAGCAAAAATATTTAGGGAATTCTTTTCATGTAAGAAGACAACCTAGATGACCTTAAAGGTCTGGCCTTCAGATCTGGTAATCTGACATTTTCAAGCAGTTTCTTTCCAGTCAAATGCTCCTGATATTCTTCATGACCGTTTTACCAACGTGAGTGCCCAAACACACGTCTGCCACTCAAACACAATTCAGACCCTTTCCCATATTTAGATGTGAAACCTGATACCTGCCTTATTGGTGTTTGCAAATCATAATGCAGGACACAGCACATTCAGATTTAACTCGATTTTCCTTCGGGATATGTTTTGTTCCACCCCTTCCGTAAGCTGATTTTAGGATGTATTGAAATGTTCCCCGCCAGCATTTCTCTCTTCGTTGGCTACAGTGGGCACTTGCATAACCAGCCTCAACCAGAGCCAAATTCCTTGGTAGGTGTTGGGGCAGTGGATCCCACCTTCCACCCTGCAATCCCTGAGCACCTTCTCCAGTGAGCAGGAATAAAAAAACACAACCAGGGTTTTTTAATGCTAACCCAGAATTTTACTCCCTGCCTTTCACAAGAACTGACAATCATCACATGCACAAGTTTTGTAAAAGAAGTCAACGCACTGTTACTGCGTAAGAGCAAAATCCAATAAATGATTTAGGTAGAAGCTGAATGCCTAAAGACAAAATTGTGACTCCTAATCATACTAGGTATCTTTCCAATATAACTTAAAGTTTCCTCTCATATCTAAAGCTCTGCATCTGGGTGTCTGTAAGGCCTCCCCCAGTTGGAACAGCTCAGAAACTCTCTGGAAGCCTTACAAAATAAACCCAGCAGACGTATTTTTCCAGACTTGTAATGATAATTTGCTGCATGAAAGATAATCAATATCTGCAGATTCAAAGAGCACCTGGCATCATCGCGCTACAGCTGTTAAGAGTTCACCTTCAGGATAAAGCTTAAGGTGAAAGACCTCACCATCACTCCAAAATGATAAATATTTGTTGCATCGCCGCTCTGCAGAACTAATCACTATGCCTACAATAATTTCTCTACTTTTGTCTCTCTCACTCCCTCCTGAGCAACAGGGTTTTTTCCAGCCTTGCCCAGGCTTCTAATCTCGTAGGGTTTCTTGCCTACCTCCTGCTTTCCAGTTACTGTCTGTAATTTCTTTTGTGATGTTTCCACGGAAAATTGCTGCCATATAGACCCAGGAACAGCTGATGAAGTGGTTTCTGTGAAACATCAGTAAATAAATCACTACTCTGATTTCATTTGTGACCCCATTGTACCAAGATCTCCATGATTAAAAAATTTGCTTTAGCAAATAATATCATCATTTATCTTTATTGAGGACATAACCCAAAATGGGTAAGGTTTTCCTTCTTTCACACAAACAAAATATTAGCACCACTGTTATTTATTGCTTGTTGTAGCCTGTGCTTCACAGTGCTAGACTTTACAAACATCAGGGCTGGTTTTTCCCAGAACAGGAGCAAAAGTTTCCATCTGTGTTACAACAACTGGAGAGATAGTAGAGGTGTTTTCAAAATTGCCTTGTGAAAGAAAGGAGAAGAAGAATCTTGAACAAGATTTTAATTATGAATCCCTATGACAGATGATTCTGTATTTCATCATTTTATCCATAATATTGAATTTTAACTCTACCTATTTCTTTCACTCGCAGACTGTCCTTGCCTACACCCCACCTGAACTTCCTGCAGTCAGACACCTTCCAACCCATATCTACAAACATAAATAGAGTTATGCACAATGGGAACAAGAAATGCAGGCATGTAAATAATCACAGTAAGAATCCCTCATTAAATTCTTCTGAGAGAGCAACTCAGATGTTAAATGCACTTACAACATGGGGTTTTTTTCTATTTAAGAAAATCAGCAGTATTGAAAGATAATAATGATGTTTTAAATGAGAACTATATATATCTAGGCATACATCTGGGATGTTCGTGTTTTTTTAATTGTACCTCTATCCACTGAAATATAAAACTACTTTTCTGTTGTAGGAGTGATGTGAAATGTAGTCATTTCCTCTTCAAAATCCTGAAAGAGTTCCTTTGCATTTAAAACTGAAATGAAATTACCCTATCATGTTAAGTTTTTATTTACACAGGTTATTCAGATGTCTGTTTGTAGGGAAAAAACATTAAATATAGCTATATTTTGATATCAAAGCACTTGTAAAACTTGATTGAGTTTACATGGAAGGAATCAGATTGAATAAAATCTTTGTATAAATTCTGATATCACTATTGCTTTGATTTAAAATCAGATCTTCTGTGGCAAACATTTTCCTCTGTCTGCAGAAGGATTCATGGTGATGCTTAGTGGAGGTTTGCCAAAATTAAGGAACAAAGTTTTGCCCTCCAGATGTGTAAAGTACTTTCATTTTCTTCCCCTGTCTAATTCCCTATTCAATAAAAAAAAATGTGTTCCATAAAAACTGCTCCCAAAACCTTCAAATCCTAGATACATATCTTTGAATGGGATGAATTCTTTTTTTGGAGACGCCTCTTCTCTTTGCACTGACTAGAGAGATCCAAAGCAAACTGCTTAGGCAGCTTTTAAATAGCTAAAGCTGGAGCAACAAATCCCACCCAGAATCGAGGAAAGGTCAAACCCAACTAGCAACCAAAGACAGCAGCAACACTACTACAAATAAACACAATTTTAAAAAGTAGATACAAACAGGGAATGTCACTGTGCACTCTGCTTATATAGCCCCCAGGTTACTCTTTCAGCATTTAAACCCAAAACGGATCGCTGCAGGAAATCTTAGTTTTGCACTTCGACAACACAGGAAAAGAGCAAGGAGATATTTTCAAAGGCAAAACCAGGAGTTAAATGTTTTTTTTTCCCACTGACTTCCAAGAAGAGCAGAGCTTCTCACTGGGACTGAGAAAGGCTTGACTGGAGACATCCAACAGAGTGACTGCAGGGCCCAGTCCCATACAACACACACACAAAAAGCAGCAGAGATCAAGGGCATCCTTGTCCTCCTCTGGACAATAGTGAGCAAGTCATTCTTTTTAAATCCCTCTCAAAGGAGTCTGACAAAGGAAGTGTCTGAGACAGAGCTAGAAAATAAACTAGTCCTCCCCAGCCCAGCCACAAGGCCTTGTTTACCAGATCATCACCCTTCATCCTCCTCCACATCTTCTTTACTGGGTTACTTTTCTCATAATTATACTGGGAATTTTAATTCCAAACCATGGGAACACTGAAGGTGTGTCTGTGTGCATATGTGCAATACTTATACTTCCAGTTCTGTATCCAAAACTCAGCCAATGCCATGTCAGGATTAAGAGTTATCAAAAGGTACAGCTGCATCAATGGTAAATAATGCTGACATCCTCAATCCTACTTCAGTAGCTGTACTGATAAATATCATTACTCTGGCTCCAGTGATCCAGTCCATAATTCCTTTCAGGACAACGGTAGCTGAGAAACAAAAGTGAAAAACATAGAAGACTCTAAAAACACTTTCAGAGGACTGAAGGAAACAGAAGTGGCAATCTTATGGGCCTTCTCATCACCAGTTTAATCAAATTTGGTAAAAAGATCCAGCTACGGAAATATGACTTTTACGTCATGCTTTTGGGATATAAATCTTCTCAGAGAATAAGCTGAATGAAATCCAGAGCAGCGATTTATTATTTTTATTTTGGTTAATATTATGATTTCATACTGCCTATAAGAAACAGCAGCTGAGCTGACTATGCCATTGTCAAAGTCAGTGCCATTCACAGAATGTAGGGTAGGCACAATGGGATGTAGGATTCACTACTCTAGGCAGAACAGATGATGCTCAGGGCCACTGAGCAAAGGTTAATGCAATAAATAGGAGGCAAAGGACAGCTGAGGGTAGAGAAGTTCTGTAGGAAATAGAGCAGGAAGCAGAGCAATTACAGGAAATGTTCTGGGTACAATATGAAATATTTATTTTTCTGGTTCTTCTCATGTGTCCATATAGCTTCAGTAACCTAGACCAGCACACTTGGGTTTAGATGCTATTTAGAGCACAGTGATGAAAGCAGCTGGTGTAAACTCCACTGTAGCCTTGAAACACAGTTATCACATGTAAGCAGCTAAAAAATGTGGCACTTTGAAAAGAGGCACAGTAGGACAGTTAAAGGCACAGTATAACTAGCCCTGGTTTGAAAACTGCTTCACGTTTGTGATCTCACTGGAGATATTAATACAGTAATATTAATAATAGAGCCATTAGGAATTGCCAACTGGAAATGCATAGCCATGTGTTCTCCTGCTTCTGTCAGGGCAATCTCAGCTGAAGAAGGTCCTTTCCTGCTGCACGTACAGGCACTGGCTGTAGATGGGAAAGCAGCCACACAGGACCTACTTCATGTGATCCTTTTTTGAAGTATTTTACTGATCCTACGTTTTCTAGAGCCTGATCTAGCCCCTGAATGCCAATAGACAGTAGGTAATGGATGTAACATTACCAAAAGATATTGAGAAAGAGAGGCTCTTAGATGTGTTTATAAATGTACACTGATAAATGAAACTATATTTTAAAAGTCTTAGTCCTTTAGCTTTGAATGAAAAGCCAAGGATTCTCCACACTTCAGCATGCTCATGTGTGTAGAATTTGGACTGACCTTACTACATGCATATGAACATACATCCTTAAGAGAGTCCCATTTCTGACTCCACTACTTGCTTTACACCACAGGGACAAATTCTTCCCTGGTGTATTCAGTGTTGTAATACTGAAGTGTCTCGATCTGCTACGGAGGCCACGTACTGTGGGAATGCAGGGAAAATATACAGTGAAATGTAGGAGAATTTATTAACTTATTTATTGATGTGCTACCTACAGGGCCAAGAACATCATGACTGCTTGTATGGAGTCAACACCTTTCCATAACAGCTTGGTGAACGAGGGAATTCCTGCTTGCTAAACAGTCTACATCTGCAATACCAGACTAAAACACTCTCAAATAAATGTATTCCTTGATCTAAAAAGGCACATTTCACATCCCATGAATCAATTGTCTTCACTCTCCAAACACAAACGACTGTGTCCTACACTCATTTACAGTAGCGTTAATCCAAAATAACGCCACCAAATCGGTTGAGGTACTCCAGATTTACACTGGTGCGAGTGAGAGAATTTGGCACCCAGTACCTATGGTTGTAGATCCTCAGCTGGTGGAGATCATCACAGTTCTTTCAAGTCAATGCCTCTGAAACTAATGTAGTTATGCTGATTTACACCAGGTGAGGATCTGCCTTGTGGTTTCTGGCTTTAAATTCTCTTCCTGTCAGCTGTCTCATTCCAAAATGGTTTCAATAGACAACTTCTAGCCAGAATTTCCTCTGCTATTTATAGGATTATCTGAAGAGTTTCTACGATAATCCCCATATTTCCATCTTTGTATCAGAGCCTATTCCAGGATTGTATTACAGCCAAACTATTCACATATCCAGATGACACTATTCCTTCCTCCTATTTTCCCTTCCCTATTTGGGGTGATTATACAGAGGGGAAATGTCTCTCATGGCCAGATCCTCAGCTGGCATAAATCAGCATAAAATTGACATTAGTGATTTACATCATTTAGCAATATAGAAGAAAAGACAAAAAAAGAAAAAAAAAGTTTTTACCAATGCAGTTTAAAATTAGTAACAGGTCTTTAAAATAATATTGAAAGAATATTAAAATGTAACCCATATGTACACCTTTGATGTGTGTTTTACTGCCTCAGCTAGGCATCATTTCCAGCTTGGAATGACAAAGCTTCTTGCTGTTTTGCTTCATAAAATCCTCAGCAATTCTTCCCCTAAGTAGTCCATACTTATTCAACGTACTTCACCTCAAGTAGTACTTAAAACACAACACCAAGGGCTTTCACAAACAAAATCTATTCTGCCAATTTCACACTTTCTTTTCATCCAGCGAAATGTTAAATTCAACCTGTTGAAATAGGTCAGGTTTAACAGAATTTAAGCTTGCTATACAAAAGTGCCACAGGGGGTCTATAGACCTCAACCGTCATTCACACTCCAGAAATCTTACAGTAAATAATTTACCATACAATTTGCCATTTTGATCCATACAGACTTCTCTTATCTGTAATTTCCTAGTGCCAGTGTTCAAATATTTTTATTCCTCTTCTCTAGAGCTAGGTTTCCTCTACACTGAGTCCTTGTAAACAAGCAGATACCTGCTCTCCTGTGATATTCTATACAAAGATCTTAATTAATAAAACAATCCCAATCAGAAGAGAGCTGCACACACAGCAGAGAGAGTTGAAAAGTAGAATTCCCTGCAGAGACGGACTCAGAGCCTGTGAAACCCTTCCGAGAATCAAAGCAATCTGCATCATAAGCACATTTTCCCTGTACAGAAGTGCTTGCAGGAACTGGCAGTTTCTACAAGGATATAAGTAAAAACAAAAGAGGTAAAGCTGACTATTGTGATTTCCACTTGTTAGACTTGATGTCTTGACACAGTCTTCTGGGGAAGATGTCATAGCCAGTGGCAGAGACTACATATGTAGGAGAAGCTGCGTGTTACCAAGGGCAATATTGAATACAGGCTCTTCAATCCAGCTCTCACAGGTCGACAAATGAAAGCCTTTCCCCCTCCATCACCACACACACCCTTCTTTTCCCCAGGGTCAAAAAGGCTGGAGTAACGTTAGGCACTCCTGGCCTGGAAATTAGTTGTTATGTGTTTGGGGGGGTGAGGGGTTGGCAGAAGGGCAGATCTTATTTCAAATAAATATGTTTCCTCCTTTCATTTCCCTTCACCTTTCACATGAGACAGCAAACCAGGATATCAGTATTCAAAGTCCAAGTCAAAGATTTAATTTTGTACAGTTTATACTACTTGAAATCAGGTTATTGCTTTATCTTTATGGAGATGAATTTAAATTGAAAACAGAGAAATCTGAGGAACCATGAGGATACCACACTCGCAGCAGCAGGCATTTAAGTGAGAATGGTGTGTTTTCACACTCTTAGTTTCTTATTCAGCCTTAGGAGTGGCAAGTCAACACATACAGAAGTCCAGTGAGGCTCATGAGCAATGGCTGCTAAACTCCTGCAGAAAAGGTAACCATATTCCATCTTTCTGCTGCTCCATCACAGGGGTAAATTTGCTTCACTTACTGTGATAAAAGTCACTCATTCTGTTGACCTGATTGGAGTTAGACCAGGAATAATTTGGCTATAAAGAAGGAATGACACACAGTAGGATTATTTCAGGGTGTAACTTCTGGCTATGGTTATTTTCTAAAAAATCTGTAAGACTAGTCAATAACAAGACTGCAAAATTCAATCTCCTTTCAGATAAAGTAATGACACACAACACTGTCTAAGATGTACGTACTTTGTTTACAAGCTGCCACTCCTTACATACTGTTATGTAGTTAGATCACTAATTTAGCTAATGGGATATTAAGGATCAAAGGTTTGGAATCAATAAAACTAATCCAATAAGGAAGATGGGCAAGACTGAGGGTAATATCACTATGCTGCTATCTGAAGTGTTTGAGTCAAAACAGCTTGCCAGGAAAGAGATCCCCAGGAATCCCTGTGAATTACAACAAATGTAGCTTGGTAAGAGTCTAGGCTGGAATTTGTGAAGTGTGTGTAATTTTGATGTAACTTCTTATCTCTGAAAACACTGCGGGTAAAATCTTGATCCCACTTAAGTTAAACAGACACTGACATCAGTGGAGTGAAGGATTTATCTCATGATAAAGGCCAGAGGTAGACCAATGAGCTATGCTGTTAAAATCCCATTCATCAAGTTCAAGAATTAAGTAAAAAGGTTTATTTTCTCTAAATCTAGAGCTATTCCTTCCACACATTCAAGTGGCTATGACTAGGTAGACTAAGAATTCATTTTCTAGTACTGAGCACATAATTCCTAACAAATATTAAGTCTAAGTTTTAAACTGGCTGTTTCTGCCTACTGGTGATGAAAAACTGTCTGCAAGTGTTCAGTTCCTGACACTTATTCTGGCAGGAGGCAACTGCAGATGAAAAGTACATGGCATTCCTCCTGCTGTCTGGCTGAATAAGCAGGTAAGAAACTTAACACAAAGCTTAAATCTAAATTAGGTCACTGGAACTGACCTCTCCATTCATTAAAAGCAGAGCCTAGGAGAACTGACCTTCTGCTTTTGGTACTCCAGGATTTCTGTATGAGCTTAAGAAAAATTTTCTCCTGCTAATGTCTGCTGGACAGAAAAAGGGTTGTGGGCAAAACAACAGCTGAAGTGAATTGTGACATTTATGCTCCAAATTTTTAAACTCCATGCCCAAATGCATTTTAAGTAGAGTCACTTATTTCTCCACAGATGCACACAAAGGTAGCACTGAAGGAGAGTTAGATACATTTTAACAGATACCACACTTAAAACATTTAGAAGAACATTTGCACCGTTTATTACACAGCAGAAATCACAGTCACCAAGGACAAACACAATCCTGTGTGACCAGATTGGTCTTCCCTATTATCATCAAAAACATCAGTCACTGCATCACAGGTGTACCAGAATTAAGCAAGATGCAGCAAAATTTTCCTTTTTCCTCAACTTTTCACGTTTGTAGATTTAGCAGCAATGAGCCCCCAAAACATCTGCTACCTAATTGGGGTTCTTTTGTCTCAGATTAGTGGCTTGGATTACTGAGAGACTAACAGGTTGCACCCAAGCTAAGGAAATGAGTCCATTAGCTCTGCAATGAATACTTACATGTGTCTGTCTATAGACAGGATCCTCATTAGGCAGGCTTTGAGATAAGCACTGAAATTACTTCTTCTGGCTTCAGATTAATCCTCACTGATGATTTAGCCAAGAACGGGCCATCATATGCAACTCCTCAGCCTACTCAATTGCCTGTCCCAGTGACCAGACAATAACTGTGATCAAATGTGCCCATAATAGTTTCCCTCAAACTTTCAAATCACCTGTGTTACAGAGCAGTTCACAGAAAGTTTGCTAATTATGTAAATCCAAACTTTCTTACCTCTATAAATGTAAATGCTCTGTCAGAGGACACAATAACCCCACAATAACCACCGAAATATCCACAGAAAATTATACTAAAGAAAAATGCATTTCCATTCTAGCAAAAGATGAAGAATTTCAGATTAAAAGATTGAAATATCTGTGAATGTTGATGATCTGAAGAAGCAAAAGGGAAATTAGAAGGAATTCCTGTTATTTTACACTTGCATAGATATAACACCAGAGGCATGCACACACTAAGAAAAGATGTTCCAAATAGCCGGGTGTGATAAAAATGTATTACAGTTAGAGCTTCTGGAAACTTGAAGTAAAAGGTATTCCTGTATTGATATGCAAAATGCTACAAAAAAACAAAATAAATAAAACACCTGGCAAAAACAGATTATCTCCACAAAGTGCCCAGAGGGATGTAAACACAAGGACAGTAATTCTCACCCAACTACTTTGTAATTGAAAAGGTTGAGGGTCTCTAATGCTACAGACAGCAAAACCTGAGGGAGTGAAACAGTAGCTCTAAAGTGGCCCGAGGAGCAGGCTGGTTCAAACATCACCAATTTCTGCAGACTATGTGTTTAATCCTAATTACACTTGGATTTCCCTTGTGAATTTCTTCTAACAAAGGGATCTTTGTGAACATCCAGTATTTGAACTTAATGTCCAGGGTGTATCAGCCAGTGCCACGGCTGACGTGACATCATTGCTAGAACCTGCATAAAAACTGCATTACAAAGCCAGCAGCTATTCAAGTATTCCTGCAAAGGAGGAATGGCACTGGCATGCTAAGAAAAAGAATTTCCAAGTAGGACCGGTCAGGAAATATTTTTTGTTCCAGTGCACTTTTTCTTTTTTTTTTTTTTTTCTTTTTTAATTTTCCATGGAAAAGTAACAACCCACATGCTGAATTATTTTTCATTTGGGTTTTTGTTTTTCACCAGTGATTTGATGAAAAGCCTTTTTCATTGAAGAAGACATGTGAGCTTTCTTGAAAAAAAAATTACAAATTCAACTTGGAAGACTGTATTTTTTAACATAATGCTATCTTGTGATCATCATAATATCTGATTACAAGGCTTAAGTAATCAAACTACCATGGCCTACATCTCAAATAATACAAGCGAACACGCAAAGTATTTTGTTTTTCTTAAATATTCCTACAAATAATACTCAATCATTCAAATGAGGGTGCAATGTGAGCAGAAAAAGACAGATTTTTGGCTGCTATCAATCAGCATAACTCCAGTGAATTCTATGGAGCTACACACGTTTAGATTAGATTAAAATCTGCCCTCAAGATTGAATCATATATGAACACAGGCAAATCAAAATATGTGCTTTTTTAATTCGGTTACCCCGAAGAGAAAAAGTATTTCCTCTCTTTGATCATGTTAAATAAATGTGGTCCAACAGAACAGAATATGACATTTTTCAGCAGAAAGTTTCACTGATTTAATAGCTCTGGAGTCAGAGCTGAAACTCTCATTGACTTTGCAACTCCAAAGTGGACATTTTTAACCTTTCAGAGTAGCTGTGGAGTTGCCACATCAATATGCCCTTGTTACCCCTGCAGAATGCAACTAAAAGAGAAGAAAATAAAATAAACAGAGCACAGGCTGAAACAAAGGGTAAGTTAAACACTCACTCTTTAGCTCTTGGTGTTACTGGGCTGGTCAGGAAATGAAACCATTGCTGTAGGAATTTGAAGGGGTGACTATACAGGGAAGGGGGTCAAGGTTTGGGGTGGCTTCCTCTCCCTTGGCACTGGGAAGCCAGAGAAACCTTGTATCACTGACCCAGCTCCGGATGCTGGGTAAGTGGCTGGTAATGGATGGAAACATTAGAGAAAACAGCATTTCCTAATGAACAACTAGAGAAAATACCACAAGAACATTGCTTCTTTTGGTGATCCACAGCTGTATTTCGTAGAAGGAAAACTACTTCCTTATATTCAATTTTTCTAAGTTCTTGCAATCAACCACAAGACTGGGAAGCTTCTGGGAAGGTTAATGTTATAAGTCAACCACAGAAAATTCACATATGCACACACATACAACTCTAACTGAAACCTACTTAATGCCATAAAAAAATGAAAAAAAATATATCCTTATCTAGGATAAAATTATTCCCATAAATCTATGGAAACTAAGTCACATCATAATGAAAATGACTGGAGGAAATATGAAATACATTTATGCTGTATCACATACACCTGCTGAGCAGAAGCCCAGATATACAAACTCACTTATTTTATCATTTCCTTGGCCCCAATCCCACAGTGGGACTGAGAAGGACAGACAGCTGCCAGCAGGTAAATGAGAGCTACACAACCCAGCATGACTCAGCCTCCACAATTCCCTCCTGCTCAAGCAGATAAAGCTTCTTCCTATCAGTTACCTCAACAGGTTCCCTTACGAAATCTAGCCACATCCTAACTTCTGGAGCCTGCATCGTTTTCCACTCTGTTCTCAGTGTTGGCTTTGCAGGACCCTTTTATTGAGGCACTTGGAGCAGGTCTGGAACCCCAAGGGGGTGGTACACAGTGTGCAACACGGGGCTGTGGGAGCTGCAGAAGGCAAACCCAACCACCTCACGCGGGCTGCCAGATTGCTCTTGGACACCCCAGTGCCATTCCCCTTGAGCCTTCCAGGATGCTCAGAGTAACTTCCATTCTGGACTTCCTTCTTTTACTTTGAATTCATCCTGGGCTCATTCATCACTGGGAGGCATGCAAGGGGAAGAAGAGAAACACCAGCTTTTCCTTTTCCTCTCTTTTCATGCACCCTATTTCCGTTCTCTCCCTCGGGAAGGCCAGGAGCTAGTCCTCCTTCCTCTCCACCCCATCAGGTTTATGTAGCACATCCAGAAGTTGGGAGATGATGTTTTCCCCACCTGTCTAACACAGGAGCTTTGCAGAGCTGCCCACCAGCCACCCACTGTACAAGCAGCAAAACTTGCACTGCTTGATCAGGTCCCTTTCATATACTGAAGTAACACCCAAGAGGATACTTGGGGATGCAATAGCGAATAAGAAAACTCTGTATCCATTAACACAAACCCGCACATCCCATCTTTAGAAATTGGCCGTTTCTTTAGTGGTGGTGTCCCACTAACCCTTCTCCTTGTTTCTGTGGAACAGCAGCAAATACATATACAGAAAACAATAATGGAAAAGCACTTACTGGACATCATAGATCCCCATGGAAGGATCGACAGCAAGAGACTGATTTAGCATTAGGTCATATATGGTTAGAGAAAGGGTTAGTTTTAAAAGTAGAAAAAAGGCAATCTTGGACAGGACCCACTAGTATAGATGGTTCAAATCCTTGTACTGCTACAGTTGACCAAAATACGCTTCAGAAAAGTAATTTAATCACCCCCCATCTCAGTCACCCTGCTGTTACATGGAGATAACAAACCCTACTATATCTGATCTTGATGGAGACTTATAAATGCTGCTATAATAAAGTCCAGACAATCCTTTGTGAGTGTCTTGACTCATGTCCATACAGTAACCTATTTTCCCCTATGAGAAGTCTTGGCATTCTGGCAGACCTTGCCTTCAAAACATGAACCCAAAAAGTTCATCTAGATACTGAACTTCCAAGCTGCAACAGCTATCGTTTATTTAAAAGGGCCCTTACTGCACCTTCCCGGGAAAAAGATGTATATTCCCAAACAAGCTCCACTGAAAATCCCCATGGCTAGCAGCAATATGGAATTCTGTTACATGAAGGTTTACTAGCTATAAAAATTTGGCAGAATAAATGCAGACATCTCTATAATCAGGAATTTTTTTTTCTTCCCTGCTTGCTCTGGTTTTCTGTGAAAAATCAATTACAAAGTAGAAGTCTTAGTGATGATTTTGACTGATCAGCTGGAGAAATTTAGATAAATTTGGCTTTTCGTGGACTGCAGCTGTTGTTCTTTTTCAGTGCCTTAAAGCAATTAATCATTCCAACGTGTTGGCTTAGGAATGCTACTCCAGTTTTCCTCTACCTCCTATCATTAATCCTAACAGTATGAATCCAATTGCAAACGTTTGTTTCTTTTGTAGCATCCCACTTTTCTCCCCTTTGGTGGCTGCAGTGGTCGGGAGTTCCGGTGTGGAATCAGCTGCCATCTCTCTGCAGCCTTCACATGCTTTCTGCAACAAACGGAAGATTTTTCACAATCTCTGCCAAAAGGTTTCTGGGACGATCAGTGCCAAGGCAGGGCATCCAACTCACGGCAAATACGTTGCCTACGTGTTATGAATGACCCACAACACAAGGGAAAGAGAGCAAATCCAAACCTGGCAACAAGAATCATCCCTCCTCCCACCTCCCTTAAAAAATCAGCAAACACTCAAGCGAATCAACAACAGTAACATTTTAGGGCTCAATTAGAAAAAAAAGTGGGCCGAGAGTCAAAAACTAACAAACAAAATAGAATTTTAATGGAGTTATTCATAACTGAGGGTTTTAAGGAGGAAAAATACCTGGTTAAATCACACTGTCTGGTCTAAATTCAGCAATAATTCATAATTAAAGATGATATCTAATGACCATCTAGACAAAGCTATGAAGAATAAAGGCAAAAGCCCAACTCCTCCAAAAGAGTTTCTGTTACTATTTGATTTCCTGTTATGCGATTCATTATGTGGGTCACTCTGGGTCATTGCTTGGTTTCATATCCATTTTAGAACTTCAGTTATCATTCTCATTACTGCATTTATCTTGCTCTGGAGGAAATGGGCTTTATTTTCTTTTCTGTGTAACTTGATAGTTACAACCAGTTGCTTACAAAACTTTCGCAGATTTGTTGCATAATCACAAACCAAATATTTGTGGCTTTTCTAAAACACTAGTTTAATATCCCCCAACCTATAATCCCCATATATTATCTAGAATTTTTACCTTTTTCAAGCAAAACTTGGGTCTAGATTGAGCACAGGAATACCTTGAATACTGTGTATGTTTAGCCTCCAAGACCCTTCCAAATTTCGCCGTGAGACAGGGAGAAAGCCTTAAATGATTTTTCAAGTTTTCAAATTCAAGTAAAAATTTGGACTTGGAAAGAATTTCATGTGGATTTAAAAATAACTTAATAACTTTTTTGACTCGTTATCTTAAGTTAATGAACTCCCACACTTATTCCCAAGAAGCAGGAATATAGACACATTTAAGAAAGGCTGTTCTTGAGGTGTTACTGGACCAGGAAGGTGCAGGAGGAAAAGGAAATTTCATTAGAAAGTCTGAGTTTTTCTGAGCAGTTGTAAAAGCAGAAGTTCAGCTATTTTGGATAAGATTCAGGTAAAAATTAATTAGGTGAGCTGTTGCACAGGAAAGAAAGCTCTCTTAGCATAAGTTAAGGGAGTGCTGTGAAGGAAACTGCTCCCCAGCTTTAACAGAGCCTGGAATGGGAAGTCCACCTTCCTATCTATTCATCCCAGCTCAAGCTGAGCACCAGGTGTGTGAAATTCTGAGTGTTCAACATGGAGCACTGAACTCTTTCAGAATTTTCTTTCACCTTCCTTTGATGATCCTTGGGGGTCCCTTCCAACTCAGGATATTCCATGATTTTATAAATGGGTCCATTCCAGGAAGCCTAGACCCAATATAGTTTTAAATCCTTAAGTCCACAGGCATCCATGCGTACATGGATTTCACTCTTGGACTAGTGCTGCTATTAGAATCAACTGCTTTATTCTCCAAATAATAATAATTAAAAAAAAAATAAAAAATAAAAAAGTCTGTGAGTAACAGAATTATTGAAATCTGGTTTTCTCTAGGTTTGTTCGTTGTGGTGAAGTTCCCTGGTGTTTAGAAATATACCTGCTCTGATAAAAGTGTCTTCTAGTTTGACACATTATTAAAGGCTCTTTCATCCCTCCGAGATTTCAGACAGTGTGAGCTGTCTTTTCCCCAGCAGAAATACTAAGAAGGTCTCTCTCCTCCACCTCACTGCTTTTTTTTGACAAAGCATGTTAGAATAATGTAACTTTGAGATCTCAGTCTGTCACAATTAATTGAAATTGCCCACTAGGTTTTCAACAGGAGGGCAGAAAGAGATACATGTTCTGAGGCAACTAGTCCTAGATCTTCAGGTCAGGATCAAACTGTGGTCAGAGGCTGACACTTTTCAGAAGGGCTTTCCTGAAGGAAAACCGAGCAAGACAAACTGCTCTTGGATCAGAGACCACGGCTGCACCCACTGCACTCAACTAACACTGAGACGGGCCCTGGGGAAAGCATGGATCCCATGCAAACAGCCATCCAAAGTAAACTGTGTTTGCTTAGTGCTCCACCAACTAAAACACCTCACTCCCACCACAAAGAACTGCAGCAAGTGCACACACAGAGGTTCACAGCCCAGCTCACAGCTGGCAAGCTCTTGCTCTCTACTTGTGCTCAAAAGCCAGCGTTCCCTTTGAAAACAAGGGCTGCAGCTTCCCAGAAAAAAATTGATATCCATCAATGGGATTGTTGCCTGGGCAAGGACGGCAGGCTTGGTCCATGCCCCATAGGTGGGTGATCCCACACCAACTCCTTTCCAGCATTCCTGTTTGCAAGGCGCACGAGGATGAAATACGAAAACAAACCCTTGCAGCTGCTTTCTTCATGTCCCCACTGCAGCTGCAGGGAGTGGCTTTTCAGCTCTGTGTTGCTCTAAAAGCACTTCAAAAGGAGGCCAAAAGCAACTATATGCACTTTTGTTCATTTAAAATGTTCTCAGTGGCATTATCAATCATCAGCTGAGGAGGTGTACAGACTGTCAGTCAGACTGTGCCTTCTAAGCTTAGTGCCCTAAGTCTAAGTACACACACCACTTAGTGCAGGATGTCTTTCTTCCATTTGCTCTTATCCTAGATTCCATATGCTATTTTTCCTTGTAATTAGCGTAAAATATTTCTAACCCATGTTATTTAAAAATCTATATCTACAGGTTGGGGCTAAGTTGCACGATTGTTAATTGTACAAAGGAAAGGACTGATCACTGCATGCAAGAATTTAGCAGTAGAGAAAAGCTTTAGTAGTAGAATTACATGTCATTTAAACATTGTTTGAGACCATTTTATGTCACCACTTATATAAAGAACCATAACATACATAAATATGAACAGAATAACAGTCAGTCCCATGAAGTTCTTCCAGATAGGTTCTTAACTGATGGATGGTGTCACTGGAACATTCTGGAAACAGTGATTTCTCCAAGTCCTGGTGTTAGCCTATTTCTCCTCAGAATACAGAAAATCCAGCTATCACACAACAGGAGACTTTTGTAGTAATAGAGAATATGCTCAATTTTAAACCTGAACTTACTTTTTAGTTTCAGAAGTCACTCAAATCATTCATTAAGAATAAAATGCTGAGGGTGACAATAGATGGAGTCTCAGCCTCAATCAGGAGTGAAGTCAATACTAACCAAGGGTCTTCACAACATTGCCAAAACAAACCACTCCATGGCCAGAGAAGAAAGTGGTCGAGCATATTTGATACATTTGATAACCTCCCCAAACAGCACCACAAAAATGCACTGCTAAGGTATTTTTATTCTCAGATGCAGCATAACTGAAATACACAACCTCAGTTCAGCAGCAACCAGGGAGTATTCATTCAAAGGACTGTCTAAAACCAGAAAACTGCAGGAAGTTGGGATGTTTTCTTCACTAGGGTCATTCCTGATATTACCAACAGCCTGAGTTTATTCCCCACACTTTTTTATATTTAGGAAAAAAAGTACAATTGGCTGAGAGGAGTGCTATGAAGAAGAAAACTAAACAAACCTAGCATCCAAGGAATAGTTGTTCTTCATATGACTGTTCACATTCACTTGCAAATAAGGGTAGTCAGTACTCTGTGCTGTTTGCTGTAAACCTGAATTACTTATTTTCTGTTTAAACTAGTTCTGCCATCCAATCAGGGTGCAGAGTAAGTACTGCATGAGCTAGACTACCAAATCCAAACATGGGTCACAAAAAGTTACTCATCAGAGTAGAGATTTTGAATACAGCTCAATCTTATTCTTAAATCACTGGAAAAGTATTTGTAAATAAGGAACACACTTGTGATTGTCAGGATCAGCTAAGAAAACAAGAAGAGATCATTAAAACAAATAATTTACTAGGAAAAAATAAACTGATTTAGCAGCTGTGATCACGACAAAAATGACCTTTGCCAGTTCTCGGGTGGGTTTGAGTTTTAAGCCCTAAATAAGTACTGGTTCAGTTCTAGCAGCAAGGAAAGAGAAGTACAAAACCTCAAAACTGATAATCATTCTTTACTTCTGACTTGCCCTTTATTTCTAGAAAGTCACTAGACCTGTGCACACGTAGCCAACTCCACCATAGATGTAGCAATGATTATCCACCTGGCAGAGGGACAGGGGTGATATTTATCTCATCAGTGCACAGAGATTGCTATGGGGAGAACTTGATGTTGACATGAACGAAAACCACTACTGTTTACTGCATTCAAAAAATACCTTTCAGTTGCTAAATTACTGAACACAGTAAATAGTTCAATGTGGCTTTAGATGTGTCTGCCAACAACTCAGTGCAGTTTGATTCTTATCATCAACCTGTCTTCATCATGCAGGATCTCCTTCTGTAAACAAAGACAGGGAGGAGTACGCAAAAACTATTAGGAACAGAGTTTACTGCGTTCTTGGTCATGAATAAGCTGCCTGAAAAATACACTTTTGTCTATTCCCAAAACCTCTGAGGGTTAGCACATGGTTTGTTCCCCAAAGAACAGATGTGAAAAAAACCTCAGCCAACACAATGCTTATGAAATGTTCATTTGAACATCCTCCATTCAAGACCTGTGAAGTGCCTTGCACACTATAGTCATATAGCTAGACTGTATGTAGAATTTTGGGGTTTGTGTTTAATTTTGATTTCTGACAGAACAGCAAAGAAAGTTGGATAGTAAATCTCTTGTTTACATGAGGAAATTTTTTGTGAGAACGGTGAACCTCTGCCTACTAAATACAACAAAAAACATCCAAAAACAGTGAAGAGGAAAGGCACATCTAACATTCCTCTAGAGACTGACTAAACACGTAGGACTTCAGTAGCTCCACTTGGAAACATGGACATAAAGCACACAGTTACGTATTTTATGTTTCTGAGGACTCTCGAAGATCCTAATACACACAAAATAGATTCTTTCCTTCTTTTTTTTAGCTTCAAAAACAACCAACCACTCTACCCCATTCCTGCTGTAAGCCATCATGTCTCCCTTTCTCTCATTCACTGTCTCTTTACAAAAGCATGTGGAATACACAGGTATGGCTGTGGATTGCAAAGGCTTCCAAACCAACAGAATGATTTAAAATTCTCCTTTCCACCAATGCTCATTTTTAGCAGGATGAGATCAAACAGAAGTAGATGGGCCACATCTTAGCAACTCCCAGTGTTAAATGTGGATACTTCAGAAGCCTCCACCCAAAGGGGAAAAAAAAATAATACAGGGAAAAGAAAACATAGAGGACCTTGTAAGAGCTCAGAAGTAAATAGAATGGAGGTGAGGGCTTACAGATGCTCCAACACAGAGTAGATTGGCACTGCAAAGCCATGCCCTGTTATCAGCACAGTCTGCCTTGATTTAAAAGCAGGCAATGTTCACGCTGCCAGAGGAGAAAACGTCCTTTTTCATGGGAAAAGCAATTGTTGATGCTGGCAATTGACTGAGGCTTACAGCCAAGGGTTTAACATGGCAGCATTCTTTTGCCTTAAGTGGATTCTTGGACCCCTACTCTGTTGCAAAAGAGGTCCACACGGAATATGTGCTCTCCAGCCTAAAAATGGAGCTCTCCTCCCTACTCCATTGCAGGCAGTACCACAGACTCTTGCTTAGCTGCTCCAGCAGCTGGGCTACAGCATGAGTCCCTTTCAGAATTTGATCACCTGAAATGAAAGCGTTAACATGTACTTGGAAGCAAGGCTGGTATTTTGTTATCTTTTAGCAAAGTGAATTCTAAGTTATGAACCAAAGGCATTACAGGGAAGGAAAAGGCCACTTGGCCTAATAAACTTTCCCCCTTTGGGGTTAGCTGAACACCACCTCCTTCAATCCCCCCACCTCTCTCTGTAGAAATAAAATATGTCTCCTTTCCTCCTGAACTCATTTATAAAAGCTTGATTTAAGGACCTTACTTGGCAACGTGTTCCATATGTCTGTTATTCTAGGAGCATGCAGGCAGTGGGCCAAGCGCAGAGCTCGTGCGATGGGCACAATCCTCCCCGCTTGCTGTAGGAGTTGTACCCCCTTTGCCTGGGTTTAATTTGCTCCAGCTTGCCCATGGTTACAGAAGAGGGCTGGGGATGAGGAAAGCTGAGTTGCATTCCCAGCCCTGCCAGAGGCTTGCCGCGAGACCTGAGGGAAAACAATCTCTTGGCTTTGTTCTGCCTCAGTTTACACATGCTCTAAGCTACTCATCCCTTCCAAGGGACCTCTGTGAAGCTGAATTAATAATGGCAACTACTAAGTCCTTCAGAAGACAGGCAAGAAATACCACGCATACTGTAAGCAAAGGGGCAGTATCAAAACCACGACAGCTACATGAAAAACCCTGCCTTGCAGAGACTTGTTAGGAAGGGGGGCAGAGGGTGGTATTTAAAATCAGATCAAGCTCTGGACCAAATTCTACAGACTCTAACTTTACAAGTACAAACTCTTCCAATGAAATCTTAGAGAATATTACCATGAATATGCATGAAGGTGTTTACAGGGGCAGGCTCTGCATGACTGATCCTGACTACCCAGAAGAGCAATTACAGAAATGAGGGTGGTAGGATCAGATCCTGAGAAAAAAAACTGGTTGGTCCTCTGATTATCGCAGAAAGCAGAGCAGCTAAAAACTTTACTGTTAGGAATTTTAGAATCAGACAGGACTGATTCTTTCCCCCAGCTTATCAATTCAGATGATGCTCTCTTATAAATGATTTCATGCAAAAAAGTGAGACTGCTTTGACACTGCATTTATACCAGAGCCAGCTCCTTTATTTCACTAAGAATATGAGACACTTCAGACTTGGTCCCCTTGCTGTGAAGAGGCCATCGAGAGAGGAGCAACTGTGCCAAGCAACTCTCCTCCTGGTGACCCCACTGTTAGATAGTCCTGTGGCCACATTTAACAGAGCTGCCAACGACACATGCCCTTGCCTTGTAGCACATAACATCACCACTATGGCTAAACATCACCACCATGGACATGGGGTCAGGCCCCAACTCTCACAACTTCACAGATGGTTGAAAGCACAAAAAAAAAAAAAATGAAGCGTTCTGCCCAGCTGCAAGTTTGCTTTGCCCCTCCACGTAAGGGAAGGAATGTTTGCCCAGGTCCAGCACTGTTTTGCACACAGTTCCCTGCCTCCCCTTGCAAGGGGACCACATCCATCATTCCTGCTTGCTTTGGCAGCACCCTGCCTCAGGTGCTAGGATTTCTGTTGTCTGCTTTACAGCACTGGCAAGCAGCAAAGCGGTGTTTGGAGAAAGCCACCCCGCTCGCTGTCACGTTCATTCACTGTGTGGTGAAGTCAAGCCCATTGTGAACGGACTAAAAATCATCTCAACTGTCAGCAGGAGGATTTACACAACTTGCTTCTCTCCCTCGAAGAGCGACTGCAGTGTGAAAACACGCTGTTCAGCCAGTAGCAGCGTTAGCTGTTTTCAAACAGGGCAAACTGGAGGAAGGGGAGGGGGGAGTTTAAAGAAAAAAGTCCTATAAAGAATTTCTTTTAGGTGAAGCCAAATAGATATTTACTGTAAATCCAATAGACCAGCTTCCCCATTATTTTTTTTCTTGCATCTTCCCCCCGAGCCCCCGACCAGAACTCCCTCCCCACAGGTGGCAGATATTAGACCCTGCACACCTCCAGCAGCTACAGCAGCCCATCACCGGCGGTCTCAGACTGCCCTCTACAGTCTGCTCAACCAACCAGCTCTGCAGCTAAAGACCTGCCAAATCTGTCAGAACTTGTGACATATTAAAGATACCAGAGTGTCACTTATCAGGCAGATAAGCCAGTAATAGTGAGCCATCCGCTCAGGGAAACGGATGGCTCAGGGAAGATCTCTCCACTAGGACTTCTCGAGTACAAGAGATGATCTTGTGATCATTATTCATTACCATTTCTTCCACTGACTGATTCCTCCTCCACCCTCAGAAAGGCTGGGGAACAGAGTGCAGATCACAGCTGACCTCAGCAAAGAAAAACTCCCTGAGAAGAAATGAGTCACCTCCTCACCACCCACTCCCACCCTTGCACCCCTCTGACATGTCTTTTTCCCCACCTGCCTTGGGCACAAGTACAGCTCATATTTTTCAAGCGAGTGTTTCTTCCACCCCTAATTACACACCCAAATATCTCCATGATAAAGTTGGTGTTTAAGACATGGAAAATGTTTGCCTTGACCTTTAGCACTGGTGACTTTCAAAAGCTATTACTGTGCCCCCTGGTATTCACTCCTCCGTGCTTTCTTTCTGTAGCAGCAGGTTATTGCTAGGTAGCAAAGAGGGATGGTGGCAGATAAGGGAGGAAAGATGCCTGTTGATTGTCCATTTTTAAGAAGAAAGGGAAAAGACCACATATCCTGCAACACAGATTTATTGCAGGCAGCAAAATGTTCCATAATTGGTACTCACGGAAATTTAGTCAGAAGAAAAGCCTGTAAAACCAAACCCAGATATCACAGGCCATAGGCAAAAGAAGAGATTAAAGAAAAAAAAATAACATGCCCTTGTGCATTTATGTGTGTATAAATATACACACCATGTCTTCATTAAACCCAGATAAAGTTTGTACACCTTCCCCATGGTGGTTGGCAAGAGCTCGTGTCCCAGAAGAATGGCTTTAATCTCATTTCAGACTCAATAATATAGTGCCAGATGTTCTTGGAAATCTATTTTGCCCCTGTACATTGTGCAATTAACCTTTCGGTTTCCCAGAGATCAAATTAGAGCTGTAGAAATGTTTCCAAACCTCTGTCTTAACGAGAGAAGCATGGGGTGTTTGAACCAACTGCTGAGCCATTTTCCCAGCCCTCTGCTCCTTTGGATGTGCCAGCAAGGATGTCAGGCCAGCTAGAGATGCCATTGTTTCACTTGCAGGGGGCAAAATATATAAATAGTCCAGACTAAAAGTATTTTATCAAGTTCCTGAATTCAGAGCTTGATTATAAGAAGTGCAACTTAAAGGATTCTGTTTCCTTTAATTACAGAAATTTCCTACAAGTTATGGATATACTTTTCCAGAAATCGAAAGCACAGCATTTCATCCAGGGATGTTTATTATACTCATGGCTCTGTGTAGCACTCACATGCAAAGATGCTTGTAAGCCCATGGTCAACAAACTGACAATTGGTCCAACAAGAAGATTTCTGTCTGTGCAAAGCTCTGCTCATACTGGGTCACACAGATGTGACAATATGGGACTGGTCCTAAGACCAGTGCCTAACTTGGGACAAGTAATTTATCACATCTGTGTCCCATCCAAGGTGCAGAGACTCAGTTTCTTACCTGTCCAGTTAATTCAACATCCACTCAGAGTCTGAGTGTATTTTGGGCTAGCTGAATTCTGATTTCAGTTTTCCCAAGGCCCTTTTCAACTCTGGAGTCACTTGGGTGCTTTTGCATCCTTTCTGACCATGAAATTACAAGTAAGCTGCTAGAAATGATAAATGTAAATGGGTTCAAAATTAAGTACAACAAATTTCCCTACAGTGCCCAGGAGCAAACACTGAACCTGAGATTTTAGAGATTTGAAAGACCCTAACAAGTACTTCCTAGGCAACACAACACATTAAATCTCTCTATCATCTCCTTAATTCCATCATCTGGCATTTGCAGCCAGCCACAGGAAAAGCTAGGAAGCAAACAGAAAAGTAACAGTAGCTCAAGTGCACATAAAAGGTTGCTCGGTCTCAGGGTTTTATTTACGCACAGGTATTGACAGGATGTTATCCTGTAGCTTCAGATGGGAAAAAGTGTTTGTTTGTGTTAGCAAATATCTGCTGGTACTAAAATATTGACATAGCAGAACCTCAATGTTTTAAATCAAAACTTTCACTGTAGGACACATCAATAGATTATGATCTATCCGTTAAGTATAAAGACAGAATTTTAAATTTGTCTCAAAACTACAGTGAGCTGGATAAAATAGAAGAGCCTGAGCAGGAGAAAACTCTAACTTTTCAAATACAAGACGGCTTTGAGGCATGTGTGCCCCTGTTTATTTATGAAGCTGCTACTATTGTTTTAGTGTAAACAGGATTCAAAGTCCACTGGCAGCTAGGAGGGGCCAGTCGAAATGATTTGAAAGAAAGCTCCTTAGAGAAGTGCAGTTCTATTCATGGAAGCAGTTCCTGGATCATGACTGAAGTGCTATTGAAAAAATAAACAAATGTTTTTATTACAAGACGATAAAAGGGTCTGAATAGAAAAGCTGGCCTGATATGAAAACAAACTTTCACATATAAGGGCTTTTGATACACATGATTTACTCTGATGACAACAGGCCACGCTGAGAAGTGCTGAAAGCTTATTAATATTATACAAAAGACTTTTGTTTATCGTTTGCCGGCCTGCATGGGAGTTGCAACAAGCAAGCAGCAACATGGTTGGTGTCCTGTCTTTAGAGCTGCATAACGAGAGAAGATTTAGAAAATACTGCTGGAGCAAACCACTGAAATAAAGCCCTCTTTCAAAGTCAAAGGATAATGATGCTAATGACACAAACACAGCTCAGAGGTTTGACGCTTCAAAGGTTCAGCTCATCAGCACCCAAAAGATTCAATTTTAATTTCAACCCCAGAGGAAATGTTGCATTTCTCAGTTTGGAGCCCAGCTGTATTGATTTACTGCTGCATACACCTTTTTTCCCACCTCATGCTCTTGAGGAAGAATTAAGTACCAAGCGATTTTCATTTGAGAGCCCAGAGAGCTCAGTTTTAACTGAATGAGAATGGAGCCACTGCAGGGAGGACATAACACGAGCTTCTTATGTCCAAACTGAAAATAGGTCTCCGGGATGTCTCTGCCTGCCCCACATATATCCCAGCCTGAGAGTCTCATGGACTAAAATCCCAAATGGGCACAGAAAAGGGATGGTGCCACAGTATGCTGTCCTAGCTCCATCCTCAGTCTTGTTCTTATCCATCTCCTATAAATAAAACTTGTAGAAAAGGATAAGAGTTAAGTTTCTATTAGGGAAAGAAAAAAAAAAACAACACAAAAATCATTTCTAGAATCAAGGGCCTCCATTTTCATTTTGATTAATGTAAAATATTATTAATCAAAATCTACAAACTCCTCAGTTCCTATAGGAGAATGACACCACCCTGCCGACTGCAGTGCTCACTGCAAACCTCAAAGCCATTTGAAATTAATCTCCTTTTATATTTGATAAAGCCCTCAATAGGAATAGGAAGCCCTCTGTCAACAGTAGCGTTGGTGATAAAGGACAACTTTACTTCCCAGATGGACAGCACTCAATTGGCAATACCAGGCATTGGAAATCCTCACACTGGTACCAACACTGCTTATGGTCAGACAAGTAGGAAAGATCTTCACTGCCCCTCTTTTTTGTCTGATAAAGAGGATCCCCAGTTCAGGGCTTTTAGAGGTGAAGGGCTCACAATGTTTAGTCACAGAGTATTAGTCACAGCAACAATTTAGTGACGAATTTTTTCTTTTCCTGACAGGTAAATTCATATGCAAGGCTTTAAAGGAGGGGGGGTGGCTGGGAAATTCAGCAACTAAAAACAATCTTCAAAAAAAAGACTCTTTTCACTGAAAGCTTTGGGTTCCATTTTTTTCAGCAAATCTTCAGAAAGGCTGCCCAATACAAAACATCAGCTCTCCTGGCCAGGCTTCTGGCAGGTTTGCCACCTAATCCTGCCACAGGCATCAACAAAGACACCACCTAAAGCCAGCCTTTGAAAGATCTCCCAGCTAAAGCACTGGACCCAAGGCCATGCTGCCAGTCAGCACCATCCAAGCCACCACTGAGGAGCTTGAAGCCACATCTCAGGAGAAGCCAAGATGCCTACAGTGTGAAAACTAAGCTATCCTTGTTCAAATAAGAGCTGAGACATGGCAAAACACTAGCAGGCTTTCACAAAGCTTTTCTCTTCACAGCCCATAAAATTATGCTGTTCTGTGACTAGAGAGAGACTCTTTTGCTAGTGCAATAAATATGTTAACTTTTAAGAATATTCAACCATTATAACCATTTTGAAGGGAGAGGAGGGGAAAAAATAATAGAAAAAGACAACAAACGGCCATATTATGTGTAAAATGTGAAATAATGCTGTGTGTCTGGCCACTGCTACATCCTGTTATTCAAGAAGGCCAAACTGGGTCTTGCAGGGAATCTCCTACCCAAAATTGCCCTGCCAGGGGAAGCCATATCTCTCTATGTCTTCCAGCTGGCATAGATGTAGCAATACAGTAAGAAGGAGAGATTCAGACCTTGCCATGAAGGTGTTGGGCCTAATTAATTGAAGATACAGAGCTATAAATGATATATGAGTGATTATTCAGAAATGCCATGACACTAAGATTGGATAGATTGTTTGGAAGGGCTGAGATACTTCCAATAAGAGCTGGACCCAAAACCTGCTGCTATTTAACAGAACAATTTCTATTACTTTCAGTGGACCCCAGGTCAGCTAAAGGAAAGTGTTCATTAGTAAATAAAATGCAGATGAGTTTAATTACCAGATTTCCCCATCTGCTCGAGAAATATATATTTGTACAAGGATCCAAGACACCCAACTGACTCCTCCTACGCTAGGATCCTCTCAGAATATGATGGTGGTTTTCAAAGCTATTAAAAAACTTGAAAACAAATACTGTCAAGTTGATATACTCCTTGTATTAAGAAATGTGAGGTCTTTTGAGAAATCTCAGCTTGATCAGGTCAGCTTCAGCCCAGACAGCATATGCAGGGGAGATATATTTGCAGATATATTCACAGTACAACAGAAAAGCCCCATGATCTTTCTCCTTACACAGGAAATTATTAAAATGTGGAACAAATTAGTTCTATGTAAATTATGTAAAACATTAAAGGATAGTCTAGAGAGAAGAAAGGAGGGGAAAAGAACACCCATTTACACATGCTTCAGTCCTAGGGCCACCAAAGGAACATTAAGCATCCTGTTTTATTACTCTGGAAGGGATAGGGACATCCAGTCCAGCAGATATTCTTGGTGGTAAGGTTTTAAAGCACTGCTGCTAAATTCACCAAGATCCTGCCTGTAGAACTGTACATCTTAAAGTTGCTATCTGTCCTTAATTAACAATTAACAACTATAATTAGCAATTTCACTCCATGAATTATGCCTCTTTTTTTATTTGTCCACAGATGGATTACACAGGCATCACTCAACATTACAATTATTTATATCCTGGTAATTCAAACAGTTTCCATCAAGATCACTGACTGCAGCTGGTTAGTAGTACATCTTTGTAAGTGTTTGACATTAGAAGTCTAACCAATTTTGACTGGATGCAGATACTCAGATTAAAGATCTGAAATTTCCTGCCTTCAAATAACTTTTGATATTAATTTAAATTAGCTGTTTCTGGGAATATTTGGCCAAATTCGTCTCCTGGCAGGAATAATATTCTGAAGTGATTATAAAAAGGACATAAACTAATGCAATTTAAGAATTCAGATAAATATTTGTAGATTATTTATCTGAGTTTTTTATATTCCTAAGGAAGCTATTATTTGTCCTGGTTTGATTTTAAAGAAGTTCTACAACCTCAGAGCAAAAGAAAATAGGGAATAAAATATTTGCATCAACTACAATAATTCAATAAACTAGTTGATTCAACTGGTATTTTATCAACTTGCTTTCTGTTGACTTTTTTTTTTCTTTGTTTTCCACAATGTCAACTGAAAATAAACTGTAACTGCATAATGAAGAAACATAAGTAAAATCAGCTCTTGTTTACCCACAGATGAAGTCTCTAGACAGGGGCCATGAGAGTAGAGATGCTGTAGGTGGTTCCTCAGTAGCTGAAATCAGTCTGGAAGCACTCTCTGTGCTCACTTACAGCCAGGTTATGCAAATTTACCAGCTCAGGAGCTCTGTGGTCTGTCTCGATGATGATATTCCTTTTCTCAGTTACATTATTGTTTTAAGTATGTGCTGATGGCTGAAGCTGCAGATATATTGCACTGGGAAGTATTTTTTTTAGATAGATTATTCCAGCTCTCTCCTGCCCATTGTTCCTGCTAGCCAGAAGTTGAGCGCACCTTGCTGGAAATTTCTTACACTTGAATTTAAAAACAAAGAAACAAAGTATAAAGATTCAAGCCACGCTGCCAAGAGCATCCCAGACTAGAGTTCTGAGGTCAGGCCCAGAAGAAGAGCATGACACTGCTCTTGTTAGTCGTGGTTGCAAAACCCTGCTTTGGCTGCAGCTGCAAAGCAGAGCAGGCTCTTCACATGTGACTTGAGCCCAGTGTAAGGCCCAGAAGAAAAACTGGCTCCAGCAGGAACACAGTTAAGGTCAGCTGAGTCTTGTCTGCCCTAAAAGCCCTGAATCTTACTTAAATAAGTTTTTGAGTATTTGTTACACTTCCTTTGTATTTGTCCTGGGATGGCAGTTTACCAAATTCTTATCCATTTCCTGAGCAAGAGCATCCACATCCTAATTAAGACAAATGTAGTTTCTTATTCTCAGTAAAACACAAACAGCCACATCTCTTCAGGACAATGCATTAATTTTTTTTCTTTAAGCATACACCCTGCAGATTGGATTCTGACCTGAAACAGCCCTGCTCTTCCCATTGGTGCTACTCCAGCTGGTGCCTGAGCTTGGTATTCACTGAAGGAAGACAGAGCCGAAATACTCACTCAGTATAAATTTGTATAATTGCACCAGTTCTGCATGAGTGTTGTCAATTTACAGTGACTAGGAATGTAATCCAATATCTACCAGTTCCTTACTGGGAGTAGAAGAGCAACACAGCCCCTCAGAGCTGGGAGGAGGAGTCGTCAAAGCTTTGCACAATTCTTGACCCTTTCACCAGGCCAACATTACAGCATGGTTGGCTTTCAAAAACTTCCATATTGCCTCATGGCACATCCCACTCTGGCATAGTGAGCTGTGTGAACATGGCTCCTCTCGAACATCAGTCACTCCATCAGCTCCTGGGACACAACAGAGAATTTGGCAAAGCCACCACAGGCCTGGCCTATCCACACGGTGGCATATCCATGCCATGGACCAGACACACTACAAAGCCTCTGCCTAAGGCCCACCTAAAACTGGTGCCTGGAACAGGGCTTATGCCCAAGACATTCTGACAGTTCAGGCTTAAGAGAGAGTTTGTGTAGAACTATAAATTCGTTGAGAATTATAATCTCTGTTAGGGACTACATAACATGAAGAGATCTGTGTTACCACCAAATTAAAAGAGTAAAAGGGATTAAAAAATTAAATCTTCTTACACTGTAAATTTATATAAATCAGAAGCCATGCCCTGACTTCCCACCAAGACCGACTGGTACTACTAGCTCATGTTTTCAGCATCAATCGGTGATTGAAGAACAGAAATCTCCTTCTACTTAAAAACACACAAAGTGCTGAGCATTCACTCTCTAAAAATAAGAAGGCACCTTCAAGGAGGACCATTTGAAAGTTGAGCCATAGTCATTGCTGAAAAGATAGGCCCTTATAATTAGCAAAATGTTAGGAAAGTTCCTGCTTCCTTGTTGGAAAGGGCATAACCTTATCTGTGCCTTGACAGTGGCAGAACCTTCTCTTGTCAACCTGGCAGTAGCCAAAGGGGAGTCCATGAGCTTTAAGAAACTCCAACTTTCAGAGCTTGAACAACAGACTGGACTTCCTGCAAGACTTCAGCTGCAAAGTGTTAATTATATCATCTTTGCATACGCCATTATTAGTACTGCAGGGTACTCAATTAGCTCTTTTTTCCTTTTTATTTAATGACATTACAGCATGATTGGTAACACAGACATCCCCACTGGCTGCATGGGTTGCGCTTATGCCGCATGAAAACCAGAAAATTTGTAACATAAAATCTGGCCCTTTGCCAGATTTCTACAGGGCATTAGCAACGAACTGGTGAAGCTCATTAAAAAAAAAGAGAGAAACCTATAACCATTAAAAGTCCATTAAGCGGCATGTCATTTTGTAAAGCTAAATAGCCCACAGTAATCAAAAGCATATGAACCCCAGCTGGGTTACCCAGCAAATTGTTTCGATTTAAGGGGGAGAATTCATCAAGAAAGATTGTTCCTAGGATTGAGTTGATTTTTCTCCTTCAGTTGCTGGCTCCATGTCCTATTATAATTACACTGATTGATGCACCTTGCTGACAAAGGTGAAGAGTGACCAGAATAGCCCAAACATCTGCTCAGTGCAAGCCACCACTAGTGCAGAACCTCTGCAGAAAGGTACATGGCTTATGGCCACCCATAACCCACCACTGCCAAGCAGCTACACTGGAAGCAACTTGTCTCCCATTTTCCTCCTCACCTAAGTTGCCCAGGGGTTATGAATTGGTTTTTCCCATCCCTGCTCCCTATAGAAAATGAGAGAAGTCACTTTCATCACGGTTCGGTATGAAGAAATCAGTCACTGATGGATTGTCAACCAAGAAAAACAAAACAAAATAGACAAAAACAGAGGATGAACCTCTGGTGATGCTAACTACCACACGCTCCTCTTGCACTGCAGAGACGTAGCCACATTTTCCCTGAACACATGAGAAATATCTGTAACTCTCTTCTTGGAGTAAGGCAGCAGAGACAGCGGCATAGAACTATGAACTAGACATCCATGTTTTTCTACTCTGCACCTGATTTGCTTTCATGCCTGTGTATCTTTCTAAAACTGGTCCCTAGGTCTCAATTCAGCATGGCATGGCAGCACACACCTAAACACAAGCATGTTCCAGTGACACTGCTTAGGTTCTTAATCCAATATCATCTAATAGCTTGCTGAAATGGGACTGCTCTCAGCTGTATAACAAATAACTCCTCTCTATGTCATTTAAGGCCAGATGAGTGCCCAAACCAAAAGAGAAGAAACTAATCTATCAAATGACATAGTTCTGCCATGTCTTCCATTTTCACAAGACCAATGGGAAAAAAAATCTCTCAACCTTTTTAACACAGATGATTTTTAAAAGCCACTTCATTTTACATTATTAGGGTGGAGGATACAAGGTGATTAAAAATCTCATTGAATTGAAAACTCCAGTTAACCTGGCTGAGTGCACAACAATAGCACACGACTTCTTTACATGCAAGGTCTTTTGGAGTAACAGGACTCAGAAGTTTGATCTATCTCAGGAATTTACATTTCTAACCCTCCTGGAAGAGGCAGCAGTTTGGAAATCGTTACTTTATGGAAAGTCTATAAAAAACTTAAAGCCAAAACTCCAGCCTCTTCATTCCAGGGTGTCATGGTGACCTTGAATGTGTTTACAAGAGGGTTTTTTTAGGGCACCCAAAGGGCCTGCATATATCCAATGGCTGAAATGCATCATCTTTATCTAAAGATGAGTTTGAGGATCTGTAAATCTGTAGCCTCTTCATAAAGAAGCATATGCAGCCCCTTAAGCACTGTGTTTATTTTCACTAGACATCTCAGTCAAGCTGGACAGTTTATTTACAATGGAAGTCTGCTGCTGAAGAAGACTTTTAGATGGTACATAGCTGAACTGACAATACTAAAGCGCAGCAGTAAATCATCCAAGTGCTTATTATCTTCCAGTGTGCTTCCTGTTGCCAGTAACAGGATGCAAATGGAAAAATCAGATGACAACCTAAGATCTGGAGCTTGAATTACATCTGTTTCAACTGCTGGATATGACCATTGTAACACAGATAGTGTTCCTCAAATGTGCATGTGTAGACGTCGGCTCATGGTTTAAAACTGACCATATATAAGTCCGTGCAAGAGTTGCTCATTTTAATCTTTGTGACCTGATAGTGTGTAGACACCTGACAGAACTCAAGTTTTCACTATTAAAAAAAAAAAAATGAAAAAACCAGATCGCACTCTGAATTTAGAAGTGGTCATTTTTAACCAGCTGTTTCTGACCTACATGAGAGCCTACATCTGCTTTGTAAAGATGGCACAAAACCCAGCTCTCTCGCCAATGCCTCGAAAAGTCCTTTCAACGCTCAAACAAAACCCAAAGTGTTACAAACAACTCTGGCTTTGATTTTTGTCTTGCAGAGTCAACCTCTGACAAAACAAATGACTCCTTCAGCATGACTGTTGCTTTGTCTCCAAAGGATGACAGCCCTGGCACCTACCCCGTGGGCCCACATCCCCCAAGACAGCCCCCATTTCAATCCCCCCAGCAACAATCCATGGCTCCTTGGAGGCATCCTGCCTGCCATGTGGTTGTTGCTTTTGCCTTGGCCAAGAAGGTTTGATTTCCTTCCTTCCATCCACTCAAGCTTTCACCAAAGTCCTGGAAGCCTTAATCCCTGTGAGGCCTGTGCCCCTGAGTCAAATTAGTGCTGTTATATATTCAAAAATTATTTGTGAGGGATTTCCATGTAGTCAGATGGAAGGACTGCTCAATCACAAACCTTATTTTCGTAATAAAAGAGAACAACAGGAGTATCCTCTACTTTGGCCTACAGAATGTGAAGTTTTATAGTCTATTTTATTAGCTATTGAGGTAGACAGTAACCAAGCTTTAAAAACTGCAATGAATGACATTAAACTGTTTATAAGGCTGTTTGTTATATATTTATGTGTGTATATCCGAATAACCCAGATTTTTTTGCATCTGCAGTGGGAATTTTATGATCATAGGTCCCCTTATAGCAACTTGACAAACTGAGAAACAAACAAACAAAGAAAAATTACATTCAGTAGGACAGGTATAAGATAGGCAGGAATAATTAGCTGCAAAAATAAAGGGTAGTGGTCAGCTGTAAGGTAGCATATCTTCAGAGGGGCATCAGAAGGCTGCAGTTGATCCTGAGAAGGACACATTAATACTCCTGGGGAAAAGGAATACTTTGTACTGGGATTGCTGAACAGAAACTTAACTTCTAAGATACCCAAAGCAATCTTTCTGTATATCCATAGCTAGATCTTAGCTCCTTACGGGGTCCAGTTTTGAGCCTTGAGTCTAAAGAAAGCTGTGGATCAACTGAAGAGATGGCAGACACTGAGGTTATTTAGCTTATTAAAGAGCATAAGGTTTAGAGGAAATAGGATAACATTTTCAAGTCTGTGTTATGTTACTGCAAAGAAGAAGGAATAATTTGCTGCTGTATCTATGGAGCTGGAAAACAACCTTATGCCAGCAAGAAAATTTCAGGCTGGCATTTACAGTAGTAAGAATAGCAAAGTGCAAGAGCAGAAGACCCAAGAAAGCTGCAGGGCAGCTGCTCCTGCAGTTCTTTCAAGAAGAGGTCAGACAGATATACCAGGTGTCACATAGTTTTGGACGATCCTTAAGGAGACATAGATAACTTCCTGAGGTGCTGGCCACCTCTACTTACCAGCTCTAGTATAGAATCAGTCAGAGAAAATAAACACAGAAAATACTTGTGAAATATTCTTTTTTTTCCTCCTACAATTTATCACCTCGAGTGGCTGATTTCAACTTTGAGTGTTGGCCAAAATTTAAGATTTTATTTGAACGGAACTGACTCTCTTCCTCCTTCCACAGGATGAAGCCAAGACAGTTTGTGGTATAAAACAAATGCTACAGCCAAACTGGGCCTACAGCACACAGAATTTAGTTCTGCAGATGTGATACAAGTTTAAACACAAGTCATTCTGCTGGACTTGCAGAAAGGCATTGGTATCTTTGCAAGACTGGGAACATTTCTGCTTCTTCTAACAGCACACAAAAGGGTTCCCCAAGCTCATTTGAATTCTGTACATAATCAGGATGTAGCCCACAGCTCCACTGATTTGTGAGTTTTATGTTCCGTAGTTGAATTTACCTCTGGGGGTTTGTCACCTAATTCATTGAACAAGCAGAGATTTTAAGACAAATCTGGAAAAAAATACAGAAGAAAATAAAACTGCTATCTTAATGAACAGGGAGAAAATACTAGTAGGGGAAAGTGGAACAAAGAGGGACAGACCAAACAGACATAATACTCTCAACTAAAAAAAAAAAAAAATAAAAAGGGAAAAATCAGGATGAAATTTTACATGGGCATCCTATATACAAACAGGGCTGATGTTAAGGGATTATTTAAAGAAGTCGGGAGAAGTTAGCACCAGTTAATGACGAGTTTGTTGGCTAACAGGCTGTTAACACTCAAACAAACTGGTCATTAAATGTGGTTACTACTTATTTTAATGGGAATTTATTAGAACCTTTATTTAAGGGTTTAATGGGAGGGAGAGCCCCAGCACGCACACCTGGAGTCCCACAAACCCAAACAACAGAGACACCAAGCTGCTTTGCCTGGATTTGAAACACAATATAGAAACAAACCTTTCCCAGCATCGATGACTGCCTTTTCCCTAGTAATAGGATATTAGACAAGTTTGGATTCTCTGATATACCCTCATATATAATAAGAACCACTTGAATCTTCATTACTTTGTAGTGCCATTATGGTAAGTGGTTCTGATATGTGTCCTTTAGAAGCCCATTGTAAATCTCATTATTAGTATTATTAGACAGAAGTTTGATAAAGCTCTTAATATTGTCTCTCAAGCATCTTCATCCCCTCGGAGTTCAGCAGGAGAAAAAAGGGGAAAAATAAAAACAGCAATAGCAGTGTATTTAAAGGGAAATAGAAGCAATGAAAACATCAGCCTTTTTTGGTTCATTTCCATCATAAATTAAAGTAAAACAAGTTCCTCAGGAAAAAAAGTAGAATTGGATCCACAATGTAAGACTGGTCTCTAGTACACACTAAGTTATAAGAAGAAAAAGCACGGTCCGCTGTGAAAAAGGCACTGTACTAGACCTGGACAGACAATTACACTCCTACCTCTGTAATAGATGGACCACAAATTACTTCATCCTCTCTAGCATCCTCCCCTGTTATTATGCCTATTTAATTTAAATTGGCTTTCCCTATATAGAAGGTACTACTGATGTCCCTATATTCTTCACACAGCTTCCCCTGTTCTCATGATTACAAAGAAAACAGGTTAGAGCAGGAGAAATAACACAAACTGCAGACAGACCAGGAAAGAGGATTTGGGAACATGCAAAAGAGGATTTGGGAGCAGTAAAAGTAACCAGAAAAATCTGTTTTTCATAAAGAGACCCTAACTTAAAAGTCACCAAATCAGCCTCTGGAAGAGCACCCCTCCCCACCAGTCACAGAGGGACCCACAGATTTGCCTGAAATGATAAGCCTGCAATCAAAAGGTGTTCTAACACTCATTAAACTTCTGCAGTGAGTCAAAGCACAGGACCTCCAAAAGCTCAGGTCTAAGCAGAGTATATGTTAAGCGTCCAACTCCTTAACACAGCTTTTTTCAGCTATATAACAGCAGGGGGGAATCTTATAAGAAGGTCTGAAAGACAAATACTTCCAGTGTGGCCACACATTTTTTGAGTTGGATCTGGTTTTCAGTAGAGCTGAGCATCCACAGCTCCAGTTAAAGTCCCCAGTAACTCTGGGCACTCACAACTGAAAAAAGCTGAGGCTCTGGGAGAGGACAGGATCTGATTACTGGCCATGCTCAAACCCTCTGAGACTCTTCAGAAATCCCTGGCTGGAGCCAAGAAGTGAACTGGTGTCAGAGCTGAGAACCAGCCTCAGGAGCCTGCTCTGCTCGGCCCTGAAAAACTCCTTTTTCTTAACTTGCCATTTCTATGATTTGCTCTTTGTCTTTCAAATATTTCTCACTTTCAACCTCCTGGGATCTGACAGCCTCCTGTCTGCACGCTCGCATGTGCCAGACCCATTGTTAATATTATTTCATGAGATATTAGGATTTCAGATGCGTCTCCCTTGCCTTGTTTGCAAGAGCTTTTCAACAAAAGACTACGGACATGTCTAAACTCCTAATATTTGCTGTGATAATACCATTTAAAGGCAAGTGGGCTGGGAATGGCAGGGAATAACTGATATTTTCATTTAGCTGCTGATGTGACTGGGATTTAGAGAATGGTCTGATTGATGTCTCGGCTTCATTTAAAATAAAATAATTAGGCTACTAAAATCTGGAAAGTATATTTTCATTTTAACTGGTCTGTGTGCTCAGCCCAGGCTCCAAGAAAGAACATGAAACGTTACAGGAATGGAAATGAGGGATCAGAGTAGGAGAAATGATATACTGTAAATTAGAGGCCGACGAGGAAAGGATATGAAAAAGGGTCTGCCAGAATTAAAATAATCAGGAACTAAGAAGAAAAACCAAGAGTTCAAAAAAAGTGTAGAGCATTCCATTAATCATCGTTGTGGGAGGTAACAGAGGGTGGACAACAATATGAGAAGAGGACTGAAGAAGCACAACTAAGAGACAGAAAACTGTAGATATGAATAAAACAGGCGTAAAATTCATCTTTTTTGTTCCTCCTTCTAATAGCACTCAGGTCCCTGCTTAGTGGAAACAATGAAAGATTGGCTGAGGGAACAGAAGGCTCCCAGCTGCATGAAAAAAAGTTGTGAGATCAGACCTGCAAAAATATGCACAACTTAAACATCTTAAACCCCCAAATAAATGCATTTTTAAGACGTTTTGATCCTTTGCATCACTCTATCACAGTACAAAGGCAGTTAAACCAATGGACATATAAAACAGTCCAAGGAATTTGGGATTTGATCTCCTAATTCTGTGAAAATTCAGGCCTATATCTCAACTGCATAAAGAGCTAAGAAACACAATCACATGCACCAGCTGGACAGTCCTAATTATACAAATACACAGACTGACAGCAAGAAATGCAACACAATGTGGTTTGTTGAGACAAAAAAAACCCCTTTTGTTTATGTGAAGCCAAGACATGGTACTTTACATCTGTACACAAACATGGACCACAAGACCACAGCTAACAAGTTAATCATGGAGCTCAAGCCAGGCCCAGAGTGAGAGTGTGATAATACCCACTCCAGTGGCCAACAGCGTCAAAACATAATGTAAAGTTTCCAGAAGCCAAGAATCTCAGCCAGCAAACTGAAAAGAACTTGAAACAAAGTCAAGAAGTACCTCCTTTGGATCTTTACAACCCTTCCCATAGTGTGAAAGCCTCATCTGACTGCGACAGGAAAGGGACTAAACACTCCTTCTCCCCTGTAGTGATTACTCCATATAACTCAGTTTCATGGTTGTGTGGTCGTTCACACCTACCTTCCTCTGGAAGCCAGTCACCCATAAAATATAGTATATGAGCTGCACTATATTAGCTAGAGAAAAATGAGGCTCTCGAAATCTGAGAGAAAGCTGGAAGAAATTTACTCTAAGTTAATATTGCATACCCAAGGGACAGGGGTACTTGGAAGAAAATCTTGTTAAAAACAGATTGTTTTCCCCCTCTTCAGAGTCTTAACTTTTTGCTTTTTTTCTTTTTTTAATTTAAAGTAAGTTTGCCATCCCCCATCCACCTCTTTCTCAGCACAGAGAGGATATTTTTGCCACATACTGTCTTGCATAGCAAATATACCAAAGTGGTCTGGAATAATTTTTTTTGTTTTCTACTCACCATCAGTGGAAGAAGAGTTGGGGGTACTTCGGTTTGGGTGTTATTCCACAAGAAAAGTATGGACAAACCAGAAAGGAAAAAAAAAATAGGCAAGAAAAAACACCAAACAAACTGGAATGCATAAGGATAATCCTAAAAATAAACACAGAAAATATGTCTAAAAAAATTAAGCTAACAATCCTTGTCCTTGTAGTTTTATTTTCTGTTATAATTACCTTTCTCCTGACACTAAACAAACCGGAATTTCACTGGATAGGAAGAGGAAATATGTGCACCTTATACTCTGCTTTAGTTTGCTGCCACTACATCTACCCTGTCCAGCCTTACAACTGCACTAAGCACAGAAAAAGGCAGTAAGTTTTTTCATGGAGGTTTCCAAATTTCTCCACTGAATAACCTTTTTGTGGTCTATGCCACTAATAAAACCAGGTTCATTAGCTGAAAGGAATCATCAAGGGATTATTATAACGCTTCCCTCTACCTTTTGCTCCTACTTGCTGCCCAGGTGTTAATCAATTATTGGTGATCATGGATATATCTCATGGAAGCCAAATGAAAATACGCTTCCTCTCTGGCCTAACTTATTTAGACTTTTTTCACTATTCACTGAAAACCAACCCAGGGTAGCTTAGAAAACTGTATGGAAGGTACATCAGGGAAATTCAGAATAAAAGTAAGTACCACCCTCTTCACATTAAAAAGACAGACTTTTGTTTCCTATTTGCTAACCATTAATGGTGCATAAAAAGTATGTGATTAGTACCCTGAGAGTTGGCATGGCTCAAATACTGTATATTGATGAACCACGCTGGAATGGAAATCAGATGAAAAGTATTCCTGTAGTGGCACTTTAACCTAACTGTTGACAGATGGAGAATGGAAGCAACATAAATGCTCTCTTTTTGTGTCAGCACTATAAAAATGTCTGACTAGCCCATGAAAGATGGAGATGAAAGCTTAGGCAGCCATTAGAAACTGTGCCTCACCTCAAGCAATAACTCATTCCCATGGTATTATGAAAATGGTTTTATTGCAGAGGATTACTTCTTCCCCTTCTGCAAAAATTACTGCTTATCAGCAATGCAGAAATAAAGCCAGAAACTCCCAATCTTTTAAATTCTCCTATGCAATCTCCTTCCCAATGGTCAGAAATTTAATAAAATGTAACATTTGATTAAACCAGTTTGCATGCCTTTCTGAAACTAACTCCATTATCTGAAATACGGCACTTTCAAGTGTCCTGCCATTAGTTCACAGCAGCTTGATTGCCTGTTGCATTTATTTATCTGAGCATTAACGCTCTGCTAACTGCCCTGATTGGAATCCAAGTCTTTTGGCAGACTTGGATTGGAAATCAAAAGGAAGTCATAAGGGCAAGAAGAAATTCAAGAGCAGTGTCGAATAGGGGGTTGTGTTTGGGTTCATTTTTGTTGGGTTTGGGGTGGTATTTTTTGGAGGCGGGCCAGGTGGTATTTTTTGGAGGGGGGCCAGTGTCTTTTGGTTACTGCTTGTTTCTAAACAGTCAAGCCTCACTAGAGGGCAAAACACAGCCAGGTGTACTTTAAGTTCAAATGTTCACAAAATCCAAAGTACGCAGGACCTTCATCCTGAACACAACTGGAAGTTACATCATTACATCTTGAGGGATCACAGGCTCCCCAAGGCACAGGAATTTAGCCTGAGAAGTGAATGTTTAGAGTCAGTTCAAGGCAGCAGAAGGTGTTGGTGTCGGACTCCACAGTCCAACACGATAACAGTGCCCGTCAGAATGTGCAGCTGACATATCACAGCAGCTTTATCCAGATCTTGCCTGACACTCCAAAGCCACTCTTTTTGGCAGCTGCTTTCAGGAATCCCTCTACAAACCTGTGCTGACAAACTGGCCAACCCTCATGGGATGGCTGCAACGAGAGAATGCAGCCTCGCTTCGTTAAAATACATTTTTAGCTCTGCTTTCTTCTATATTTCAGGAATCTCCACAGCCAGAAAAAATACCTAGGCAAGTTTGGCTCCAAATGTTGCTGACAGCATGTTGGCTAGGCCAGTAAGGCTATTCCCAACATTTTTTTCGGCAGTCATGTACACACGTGTGCAAATGTGTGCTCATAGAAAAGAGAGTGAAGCAGTGGTAGAAATAGGGGATACAATTCTTGTACATCTCTGCTGAGCAACCCCAAATCACAAAATGAACAGAAAACAAACTTGGAACAGCCCTGGCAGACAGAAAGAGCGTATTTTCTCAGACTCAAAGGAAACCCTACATGACAATTTTATGACTGTGGTAATTTTTCAAGTGACATACTACAAGAAGGTATTGTGGGCTCCCATGAAGCCTTTAAGGCTCCCTCTACACCGTGAAAAGAACGGCTGGAATAGCTTCCCAGCCTCTGGTGGGACTCAGTCCTTTGTTTCTCAGACACTGGCATGAAAATCCGCAAAAAAATGTTTACTCTGAACCTTAGGAGGAGATTTCTGAAAAGCAGATCCATTCCTTCAAAATGTCTTTGGTATCACGCTGAGATTTTCCAGGGAGAGGGCCTCTACTTCCTCACATTGTGCATGTTGGACATGCCATGTGTTCCAACGACTTAATAGAAACACTTGCACGGCAATTTAGCTTTATTTTTTCTTTACCATTGATGTTTTTACCCACAGGAGCAGCAGTAGTTGCACTCCATGTTTGGGAGGCCTTGTTCTCATCACATGCTCAGGAATAGTACCCACCTGCACTTTTTAACTTTGATTATACAACTCTGATCTAGATTTTCCTGAAGCTGTATTTCCACCAGCCAGGTGGCTTTTGAGTGTTTTTGCACAGAGAAAGGGGGTTCAAAATCCTGTAGTATCTGTACTCAGGTCTATTTACAAGAGAACTTAGACAACATCACTCTAATTCTCTGTATCTTACTGAGGAAGCTGAGCACCTGCCTTGGAGCACAGTCATTTTCTCCAAAACCATATGGCCAGCTGAGCTAATCACTCAGCTGTGTGACTATTTACTGCTGTAGAACTACATACTCAGAGACCATTTACAGAAAAATGTTATTTTCCATCATTACAAACACTGAAAGCTTCCAACATGCCCTTGTAAAACCACACCCTATCCCCCTTTCATACAAGCCTTACCAATTTCAGCATCCAAAGCCTGTCTTAGAGACAAAGATTTGCAGGGAGAGGAGAAAATATGTTTTCATTTTTATTTTCGTTATCTATCCATCCTACAAGTGTAGTTGTTAGTTTGAGTTCAGCAAGCTAACCTTAGTAAAGTCTTACATGCTGAAAGATTTGGTTAAATCAGGAGGAACTTACACATTCAGCATTTGCTGAGTCTGGCCCTATTAGAGAGCTCTGCAGAGATATTAGCCACACATACAGACCGTGCGTTTTAAATTTAAAATGACAGAGTGGCTGACGGTGAAAACTTTGCTACCTTGCTTGTACAGTAATGTTCTTACAAAAGTTTTTTTTAAACGTGATTAATTTGCATAACACCATTATGAGTTACCCTGTCGGAGACTCCTTTAATAACAATGCTGTGCTATGGATTGACATGATAGCTTATTATGGCTTCAAATAATATGTAAATAATATTTAAATGGCTTCTCTCAGAGCCATTACTGTCAATCAAATAAATACCTATATTTTGGCTTCTCGTTTTTATGTCCTTAACTAACATTAAGAAATAAAAAAACAACTTGTACACAAAAGCTTCAGCAAACAGTTATTTTGCTAACAACCTGGTTTAAACTGCCAGGAAAACAACAGAACTCAATTGCAATGCTAAAGCTCTAATTTTGGTTACTCTGTTGGCTCTCAGTACCACAAAGATTTTACCCATAAAGTATTAATTGTGTGGGTCAGGACAACTGCTATTTATGGACATCAGCCCAACAGAGATAATATACAGAATTTTATCTTCAAAAGAGGAGTTCCAGAGTATTCTCAATAATCCTTACCCTCTACATTTTATGTGCATTTTAAGCACCAGATCTCAATGTGGGTGGCAAAACTGGATTAGGGACCACTAGCAGGGTCAGCAGTACTGGGGTACAGACCCCACGACAGTGCTCAGCAATTCTGCATCAGCATCTCATGGTGCATCAAGTGCTTTGCACAACGTTGTTGTGCCAGAAGGAAACTGTACCCCTCCATACTCCATGCCCACCTGGCACTCCCTTCCTAACCAAAACTTTACCTGCACACTGATCACCCCCATGTTGCAGTTGGGATGAGTCATGTACACAAAGCAAGAGATTTCAAAGGGGGTACAAGCGCCAAAAACACAGATAGGAACAAAGCTGGGTCTGCTACAGGTAGTCAGCACTGTGCCCATTGAAGCTGGAAGCCACTTCAGGCAGGTAGCTTGTATCTATAAAAAAGTACAGTAACTCAAAGTCTTGGTGGTCTATCTCAGCCCCAGTCCTGTTTCATGTAAAATCAGCTTTTTGCAGCTGTGTCCCTTTACTTACCCTCTGCCCATACTCACAGGTGCAGAACGAGACCCAGTAGCACACATTTCAATACATTTTGCCACTTTTTTTTTTTCCTTCTGGCACAAAGCTATCCTCTGCAGAGCTATTACGATGCTGCAAAGATTCAGTGTTGCACCAGCACCACATACCCGAGCCTGGGCTTCATCCAGCTTGCAGGAAAACAGCTCAGTGTAGGCAGATGTGTCCTATCAGGGAGAGACTATTTTTGATGGCTGGATTTAAAATTAGCACCGCAATAAAAACAGTCCTATATCAGTCGTGTTTACTATGCAATATATTCATTAGCAACATTCAACCACATACCTAATGCCTCTACGAAAACAAAAAAAATTACTTCACCATTTACTGAAGAGGAAAAAATTAACAAAAAGTACAAAGTGCACGTCTCAGCCAGATTTCTGCCAAAGAGAGCCAACCTTTCAGTTTCTCTGTTTTGGGGAGAGGAGCTATTCTCTCTTGTGAAGTTCAACCATGGCTCCAGTTTCTCAGAAAGAAATTTGTCCTCTACCCTCAGAAAATACAGTTTTACTGACAAGCCTCCTGGCACATTCCCAGCCAGGAGGAAAAAGGCCCGTGTGATGGGATCTTAACTGGCACCTGAGAGCTGCTCAGTGTCTTCTCTGCCTCATGTTTGTTGTTGATTTTTTTTTAGTAACCCCAAGCAAACCACTTGAAGCTTTATGTTCTTCAATTCTTCACTAATACAGTGGTCTCCTCCATGCATTGAAAAGGTTGTGAGGTTACAACGCTGACCATGAGGTGCTCAATTGCCATTTCATGGAGGGCCTTATCATTACCCAAGCTAGACAGCAACAATTACAGCTAAAGCTGTCATTTCTCCTTTGCTCTCTGTCCCTGAAATGCCTGCTGCAGCAGTGCCAACTAGGCTGACCTTTCTTTGCAGAAAGAGTAAGACCTATGAATATTGTACATGGATGAGCAAGACTAGAATGAAACAATTAGGAAATGCAGCACATCTCACATATGTCCTTATGTAGGAAAGCCAGAAATATTAGCATAATCACAGTGTGCTCTGTTAGCATTAGAATTAAAACTGGAGAGAGCAGGCAGAGAGAGCCGTTGTTAGTGCAGACAATTCAGCCAGACAACAGTTGGCCTTACTAATTAGCAAAACAGTGCCACTTTAAGACCTCTCTTTGGGTGCTCCCCAGGGAATTTCAGACATCAAGGCAGCTAATACGTTTCAAAAAAAAGCTGGCAAGAGCTAAAACCTGCACAGCCAAATACCTGTGCGCAAGGAATCACTATCATGAGCAAGTTACGTGCTGAGAAAAGCCTGGAATCATTCATTCATAAAAATGTTGCCAGCCTGCAGGTTCTACCACAAGTCTCTTCACACTTGTGTTTTGTCTTGTTCCGCACTCTCATTTCAAGCTCTTGAAAGCAGATGATTATCAGAAAGTAACATTTTTTTTTAATGTGCATCTCTTGCCCTACTAAGGAAGAAAACTCAGAAGTGTCAACTTCGTAAATCCAAGCATGAGAATAGAATCAAACAAACCTGCTTCATTCCTCTTAAGGAGCTTCAGAGAATTTTGGAGAGGAAAAGAATCTCAGATTTTGAAAAGCCTGGAATGGAACTTAAAAAAATATACCTGGCTGGTTATCAAAACTGCATCAAGTCGATCTAGCCCTCCTGCTTCCTTACATATCTAGAGGATATCTCTCACTGCCTCTCAGTTCTCACACCCAGCAGCCTGAATCCAACCCCCACCGTGCCATGGGACAGCTGGAAATGCTGTTCATGGCAAGTTAACATGCAAGCCAGGCCTACAACAGGTCCCCGGCTCTACTTACTAACTTGGAGATGAAAGAAACAATTCTTCTGGGAAAAGCTGTGTACTTCATCCTGCATTACGCTTACTTCAGCCCCTGTTAGTGTATTTAAAGCACTGCTGGTTGCTTAGCATAATGATTCAACTGAGGCCATTCATTATAAGGCTGTCTTGGAAGACAGAAAGATCTGTTCTCCTATACAGGGTATTTTGGCTCTATAAAGTATATGATGGCTGCAGAGAAAGATATGCCTAAAGTATAGCATACAAGAATAATAACCTTAAATGTTGAAAGTATATTAATATTTCATCAGGGGAACCAGAGGAGGCTGGAAAGCACTAGGAGCCCTATCACATGATAATCATTTGATAGGACACTACATCCAGCCACAGGGATAATTCACAGGGATTACAACTGCTCTATTTTCATTGGCAGGCCTGGCAGGCAGCACTGGACACACTGACAGCAGGAATTCATTTGTATGACCAACTCCTGAGTAATTAATCAGGGTCAGGGCAGGCTCTGGTTTCAGAGAAGTCAAGTTTGTTACTGGCACTGCTCTCCAAGCTTTGTACCAGCCCCAGTTGTCCCATTTCTTCTGTTAATGTAAGTGAAAGGATTGCTGCCTGCTACAGAACGCAGTGGATTGAAATAATTTATTCTCCATTAGGCTGGGACAATCAGGTTTCAGTGTCTAGCCCACCTATAGGTGAATTGTCAAATGCTAAAAATGTCCTGAGATGTAGAATCACCTACATGGCCATCAGGTCATTCAGGAGATTGAGTTCAAGCTTCAAGCATGAGACTTGTACAGTAGCTTGGGGAAAAAAAACGCACAACCCAGTGGTATCTCTACAAGAAAACAGTTCCTCAAAAGAGGCTGGACTATGATCTGTTATCCAGAGATCCATTCATCTCCTGGTAACAATGTTAAACAGTGCCCCAAAAGCCTCAGAAAGTGATGGTAGAACAGACATGATAACAGGGAAGATACCACAAAAGTCTAATAGTGAACAACATTGTGAAAAAGCCTGAAGTTTCTGTCCTTGTTCCACCTTCTGACCCACAAGCAAAGAGACAGATTATAACGTTAAAAGTGAGAAAACTGAAAACTGAAAAATTCAAACCTGAGAGAGAACAACCTTCTCTGAGCAGCTTAGAACTGTACTAAAATCTTATTGTCACAGAATGTTGAAAGGGCCAAGAACGTGGTAAGACTGAAAGTAGGGTTGGGCATTTACATGATTAAAGAGAACTTTCTCTGCTACATCTGTAGATACCACTTGCTAACTTACCTTTTGGCAGTGAGAGACAATACAGAATGCTTCAGGGTTAGCCCAATCTGTAAGTGTTTAACACCTGGTCTTCAAATCCATTCTAGGTGCTTACCCTCCGCATGCTACACCTTATTTAAATGTTTCAATAACAGTATTTTTCTGAGCTTCTGGAGGCCCACAGCCGAGACTTGGGTTGATCCAAAACTGAAGTTAAGACAGGCTGATCTCATTTTATTTCAAATCTCTCACCATACTGATCATGGCATTAAACCTGTCCTTTCCATTTCTGTGCAGAGCAGCAAAGTGAAGCTCTGATGCCACTTCATCTTTATGGTTTGTAATCTCTGGAGGAGAAATGACTGTTCACAAGGGTTTTTTGATGGTAGTATTTCCCTACATATTCAACTTTAAAATTAAATAAACTGTCAAACAAGCAATCTGGAGGTTTTTCTTTGTTTCTCTCATGTATTCCTTGCACAGATCGAAACACACCTAAAGGCACAGGAGCATATGCGCTCTCTTTTGTTTCCACCAAAACATTACCTTTCCTTGAAATACAGGCTGAGCAGTCTTGTTTGTTTGTTTGTTTGTTTGTTTGTTGGGGTTCTTTGTTATATATATGCAAATAAAAATAAAACTGCCTGTGAAGAGCCTTCAGGCATCAAAGTGTCTGTGGCCAAGTGTCATCAAACTTGCATCACTAAAGAAGAGCATTTTGCCTCCTCTCTTCCCCACACCACCAAAACACATTCATTAAAATTGTGTTTGTTCCCTTCTCCACCCGGTGTGAGCTCATCCCCTCGTGACACACTCTGACCTTCAGAAAGTGGGCTTCTTCTCTGCCCTCATAGCCCGCATTATAAAGCCCAGATCTCCATTAAACTGTTTCCTAATTGCTCATCAATGATCACATTTATCTCCCAGGCAAGCCAGCCTGCAGTTAATAGTATAAATGGCATCTAGAGCAACAAGGACAGGGAAATTCTGTTTATTTCACAGCTACCGAGATGGAACTCTACATTAACACCAGTAACCTGAAGACATCTTTCACACAAGTTTTTAAGCCTGTTAACAGAATTTATTAGAACTTTGGAGTAACAACCCATAGAAACAAAGCAATAAAGAGGATAACCATTGCTGCCAAAGGGAACTTTACATACTGTTAAAGCAACTGATGTGATCAAGTGGGAGAAGGTTAACACAAGGCAAGAGTTGAAAAATAATTAAGGCTTGATGTTAATTCAATTACAGCAAAATGTATTCTTAAAAAAAAATTAAAACCTCACATTTTCCAGTAATTCTGAATCAGTTAAATTTTTACAGTATATAAATAATTCTAATTAGGCTCTCTTAAGGTTAGCCTTCCTGCATGTAGGCATTTAGAAAAACATTAAATTAAATTATCTACATGCACTGGAAACATAGCACAAAGAATGATCTAAAAAGCCAGGAGCAGCAGGCCAACATGAGCAAACCTCTTATGTAATGTCTGACAAAGCCCAGTATGAGTGCAGAAATAGAGCTCACATTTTCCTGGGAACCATTCTTTTGCAAATTAAACATTTAGTTATGAATCCAAATCCATAAATAGACTCTTCATGTTGGAAGAGGGAAAGGAGGACTCGATGCAGATGCACCACTATATTAAGAGAAGATCCTAAAAAAAAAATCTATCGATGTCACAGGTAATTAATTATAACTCCCCATTTACAGATGGGAATGGCTGTGTTTATCAGACAAGATTCCCAGAATATCAGGGGATTTACAAAGAGCTTCTTAACTTCTCTGTCTGTTCATCTACCTGTTTGTGACTTACGTTACAAACATGTGGCTTAAAATTATTCCCACTGGGTCAAAGAAAGTAATTTTTGTCAATTATTGTGTTTATTATCATAAAACTCATGATATCTGCTGTTATTTTGTAAATCTCCAGTTTTGGAGGTCATGTGATTACACTTAAAGTGAAGGAAGACTCATTAACTTCTAATCTTCACTATTTCAGAGAAAAGTATGGGGAAGATTAACCAAAATGTAGATGTAGTGTTTGTAAACATCCACTTAAAGCTTTTTAAATTTGGGGGTTATAATAAGTGTGTAATATCCTTATATTAATCTTACTAAATATACAACAGTGTTTGCAGACCAATGGTAGCTTTATATGTACAAATTCAGAAAAGATACTAATCATACATGCAGGACATCAAATACCAAATTACATGCACAGATCTGGTCCCTAAAAATCTTAGTTAGGAAAATCTACATGCTTTTAAGGTGTATTTAAAAAAAAATACACCACAGGAGAGGACTGCATTGTTCTTGATGTGAACAGACTGGTTTTTTTAGCATATAAAACATTGGTGTCTGCTCCTGGGAACCAGGAGGGTAGCATTTGGCATTTTACCTCATGTGATATGGAATTGCTTTCACTCCTCTAAATGCTCAGCTCTGTGCAAAAAAACTTCAGTAAGAAAGAAGTGTCCTGAACTCAACATGGGCACCCACTTGAGTTAAGCAAAAGGACACACTTTGGTAAGGTCAAGGTCCCAGTAACCTGATTGCCACTAGAAAGTCTCAAGAATAACTTGAAATATAATACATCAAGTGGAAGAATAATGACAACTGGAGTGCTACCCTGGTCATTCAAGGCTCAATTTAATTAGCAGATATGGTCATTCACTGACAGTGCTTTATATCTGAAGCTGATTAGAAGAAAAGAAAAAAGAAAACTCTGCTTAAGAGCTTCATGTTAGCAGAGTCCTATATCTTTCTAAGAGAGGAAATAACAATACACTTTAATTTCAGGTGCCAGTAACCTCCAAAAATGCTTAGGCATTTAACTAATGCATCAAAAATGCAATCAGCATGAGACAGGTGCCTAAGAGCAAAAGAAGCTCAACTAATTCTAGTGCGTCACAATGATAAGCATTCAAATGGAAAGACTTCAGGAACAAGATTTTGTAACTGTTGAGAAATGAGTAGTATCTTTACACTCAAACACTCCTATTTGTTATGACTTTGGATGTTGGAAGTGATCCAACATCCAAAGAACTCCTATGATCTGATAACTGACGTTCAGTGCTTACTGATAAGCAGTTTGAAGCTCTTCCCCAATTTCAAGCTCACCTGCCCATGCTGCTGATGAAGTGGGGTCCCTTGGCAGACTAGAGGAAGGGGGTGATGGGGGTATCCAAGGAGCTTCAACAAATTTGCAGATCTAAGCCCAAGACACCTGGGACAATTGGCACAGCAGGAACTGCTCCAGAAGGGAAGGACAGAGCCCAGTCTCTCATCTATCAGGTTTACCAGTGGAATAACATCAAACTAGCCCTACCTGAGGAATCAAGTGTCTGCTTGGGATGTCTTGAGTCTGAATTCAAGGCCAGGATAAAAGACACTTCTACACAGCAGTATAAAGACAACTAATAACACCAAAAGTATACAATATGGAATGAGACACAAAGGAAAATTCAGCACAAGCTATGTAGGATCGTCCTCATTTTTCAGGCAGGCAAAGAGGCAAAAAGTGTTGCCATAACCTGCTGAATCTCATGTTGACTCTCAGTCACAGATGAGTGTCAGGGAACCATAAATCAGACATGACTTACCTTCTTCATATTACAGAGATGCAGGATGGCTGGGGCTGATCCATTCTGTTCACCCAAAAAAAGACCACAGAAAACACACAAGGATCTGTCTGTGCCCAATAACTCACTGGATGAATAGCACCTTGACAGCTGAATCCCTCCAAGGTGGTTTTGAAGTTGTGGAGGTGACCCCAGCACCCTACAGGGCCCCCTGTCTATACTCCGACCACCCTGAACCAATAGGTTCCCAAACACTTCTCCATCAAAACAGGAAACATCAAAGAGCCCAGACTTTATTGTGAATGAACACTGAAGGAACAAATGTGACAGCAAAAAAGCATTTCCCTGCTCACCAGTTTTTTTACATAAATAAGCAACGGGACACTTGGGAGTGACATCAGAGTCAATTCCTGTGCCCAAAAGAGCTGCCAGTGTTAGAGTCTGCCGTGCTTCCTCCTCCATCTCCCTCCTACCTCAAGGCACCACTGGAAATGACCACAAGTGTTGTAACTGTACAAGTACAACCCTGCCTTTAACTAACAAGAGAGTATTAGAGAACTGTATGTCCCTCAGCTTCACTCATTAATTTGGATATTATTGTATAGAGAGGTCAACTTCAGGCAAGTATTAGATTATTTATAACTTCAAATAACTTACTTTGCAAGCTCATTTGCCAGACTTCCATGTGAGGCAGCATTTGATAGAAATATGGAAAATGGCCTGAACTTTAAATGACAAACAGATGAGAAGGTCCAATGAAAATCAAACACTTTCGAAGGCCATGTGTTTTCATAGGGAATATAAATGGGATTTTTAATTGATGTTGACTTCAGCTCATGGTAACATTTTGGGTGATCTCAATTAGTGGCGTTACAAAAAACAGTAAAGAAAGGAATTTGATTATGGCTAGCCCTGGAAAAAGAGATCTGGCAGAAGTTTTCCCTGCATTTCTTAATTCAGAGAGTAATCTCTTCTGTAACGTAACTATCCACAGTCAACTTATTCTTGCAGCCACCAGGCACAGTAACAGCTTCTTAATGCCAAAGATGCTGAGTACCATCCTATTATCTTTTAATCAGTTTTGGGGTTTGATCTCTAGTGATTTGGACAGGTCTGAGTGCAGAGGTAGCTCAGGGCTCTGAAGAAACAGGTTGAACTGGCAGTTCCCATAACTCAACTTTTCTGAAACTTAACCCCCCCATTGCACAATTGAGAATATATCCTCTCAGAGGGGTGAGGTAAGGATAAATATATTGAAGGACAGAAGGTACTCATGTCATATATTAGTTGAGGCACCAAGAGTACCTAGAAGTTATTTATTTCCCCGCTGGCATCTGCCCATGTTGGAGCAACTAAGGTTCACTGCTTCTCATCTAGAGCTTCACTTAGGTCACCAAACTGTTTTTAAGCTGGAGTTTTAAAGCATTTAGACCAACAAAATTTAAATGTGATTTTCTGGCTCAAGATGGATGGGCAACATTGTTTTATTGCACTGTTACAAAATCCTTTGTGCAGAAACAGTTTCTAAATCAAAAACATCTTACTCAAGCAACAGCTTGCATACAAATGTACCTTGGGTATCAGATTTAACATATTTACCAGATCTGCATTAAGAAGTCCTTTTTCTTGGTTCACAATGGACAAGCAAATCGTATCTTATCTATCAGTTTTTGCATCCCATTTTTCTAAGAAAGCCGTAGTACCCACACTGAGAGAGTCTGATATTCCACAGGTTTATAGAAAAAAATGTCAAGTCTGAGCTGCTTCCATGTGCTGTTCATGAATGTGTGAATATTTATCATCTCCAGGTGGGCCCTGATATAAAGGCACTGAACCCAATGGAATCTACAACAGAGTAAAACTAGTTTAGCTTGTTAAAAACAAATTAAAAAACAACAACAACGACAAAAAATAGCAAAAAGAAACATTGGTTTCAGGGAAGGAAAGCTCTAACAGTCAGTTTCAACATGAGTAATTTTTCTCAGTAGTGTTCAACTGCCCCCTTCCCAACAGAGGCATCATTTAATCCTTCATCTTGGGCATGCAGTGAGATGGAGCACCTCCACCCTGACCAGGTGTCTTGTCTTTTCAGCTGATGCCACAGGAAGACTCAGATCACTGCAGTCTTCTAGACCTACCCTCTCTCTTCCCAGGCAACAGCTGTAGCCCTGATAGAACACATTTAACCCTGATGCTTTATTTTTTATGTTCTTCCCTTGATGCTTTTATGGTCGTACCTTTGCACTTGAGGCCTCTTCCCAGGCTCTTCTGCTCTTTGCTTACTTAAGAAGCCTTTTGCTCATATGCAGCCATTAGATGGCAGCCACCTATCCTTTGGGCACTCAGGTGGCACAAGTGCAAATGTAAAAGGGACAGATACACTGCCATCCTCACTTCCAGACAGGCCCTGACAGCCACAGGTTATTTTTTGGTCTGGGGCAAATTCATGTCTGTCATCAGTTTGCACAGCTGTGGAGCCCCAAAGACCCTTCTTTGAGACTGGAGACTTAGGGGTGGGAGCAAATGGCAGTTTTGCAAGTCACAAACAGCTTGTTCCGCTCTTCTGCCCAAGTCATTCCTCATCACAGCTGTATCAGAGTTCTAAAGAATCTGGGGTACATTCACCATTAAGCAAATCCAGCGTTTATTTATGACTCAAAAGCAATTGTTCCTTGCTCTCCCCACTTCACCCAAAGTGATAGCAGTCAAAAAGCTTTTGAGAACCTTGAAAGAAAACAAACCAAAAAAAAAAAAACCACACCAGAAAAGCCCCCTTCTTGCAAACAGAGCAGAATATTTACCACCTACAGAAAGTGTCCAAAGAACTGATGAGAAATCCAGAGGCAATGGAAGTACTCTTGTCAAATATAATCTCTCTTGGGAATATAAGATTTAGACTTGCTATTCACGCAGTTAATGCTTCATCACAGCGGATCCTTTTCTTTTTCTGTTTGATTTTGAAAGCTGGGAGATAGAATATCAGAACACCAAAGAACGGTGTTCTGAACTTATTTTTCTCATTAGGTTGTGTGCTCCAGGATATAGTTAGATCCCCTAGAGATTTATCGTCTTTTGTACGACAATCAGAGGCCTTGAAAGGTGTATAAGTATTAGTTTTGAAAACACATATGGCTTAGAACAAAGAGAAACAGACTGATCAAACAGCGGGGGCAATGTACGGGAGTTAATAATACAAAATAATTCTGAGCAGCGGCCAGTTTTCACAAAGCAAGCATCTCAATGTGGATGCCATATTGTCAATTAGACCCAGTCATTTTCAGATGTAATGGGAAGTGGAATACAATATCTACATCTGATGTATGAACACAACTGTAAAGAATCAATACCATCTGGCTGCAAAGCATTTGGTCGTTTAGTCAGCAAAACCAGGCCATTCACACAATAAAGAACAGTCCAAAAAATATGGGAACCTCAGATTTTTCAGCATATCATTTGCAGGGCAATTTTTAAAAGAGGAGACAAGGTTTCAGCAGTGCTTTACCAATAAATCTGAATGTGGGGAGTAATCTCAGTGAGGGCCAGGGGTTGAGGTAGAATCTGCGTTCCTTCAGGAAAGGTTTATGCCTTCACATATGTTACATTGCAGTTCAAATTCAGAGCTGTGTACGTGGGTCCAGCGCCAGGTCTGGGTTTGGCCCCACATTTTCTCATTATGCTTGTCACAAGACATCAGAAGTAATCATACCCCACAGCACCGTGAATGCTAATAAAATAAACCAGTGATTGATGAAGAACTTTATCCTGAAACATCAGCTATCTTTACTTGTGTTTCACGGGTACAGTGGCATTAATTGTTTCCATACTGACTTAACTCTGTTTTGTCAGAAATTAGCACCCTTGCCATTTACTGAAATTGTATTTTTATGTCAATGTTTTTCTTTTCCTTTCTTTTTTTCCTGCTGAAGTCCTAGCCCCGTTATTTACCTTCGTTTTGAAAAGCTGGATAAAAGAAAGTCTGCATGTCACACTGCCTTCCCCAAGGCTTCCCACTTGCAAATAAGGCCATACTCTTTATGCTTTGAGAGCTAACAAGCTCTTGAAAACCTGGGAGCAGGTTCGGGTTTCTTAATGATGTGTAAATCTAGGGGATGAAGGAATTGTGTCATCAAGCAGGAGAATTTTCTATAGTGGGGAACGAGCAGCCAGAACTCCATTTGTCCAGTTGGGAGTTTAATGCTGCCCTAAGCTCTGACATGCAGCTGACTTACCAAGAATACACCTAGACCTTGGCTCTCAGACAAAGCAGTCTTTGGTGACAAAGGGCAAAAATAACTGCAATGGGTAAAATGCCAATTGGCTGAATTTAGGAAAGAATGTCTAAGTAATGCAGGACATGTTAATTTAAAGCCAAGTACTGACTTACAGTTCCTGGCTTAGCTCTAGGAAAGCTTGTTCAAAAAGGCCAATTACATAAGCTGTGGATCTGACCAGTATAATTTTCTAGGAAGGTTTTTTTGTTGTTATATGGAGGAAATAATCTAGAAATTGACTCATTATGTCATATTCCACTCACACAAGGTCTTAAAGCCACTCTGGGTTCTCAGGAAAATACCAAACTTAGTATTTATGTAGTAAATATATTTGTGATATTTACATCAGAAAAGATTGCACAGCCAGCTCTGTAGGATGACCACTTAATGAGTGGAGTTCTGCACAGTGATGTCCTGTCCCACAGTCAATACCACCCCTGAGGATGTTCACAGTGTAGTAAAAAAGAAGAAAACCTCAGATACGCAGCAGTACCTCTGAGATAAAGGATGAACTCAAGTCTCCTGACCTTATCATGGCTTGGGTTTTTTATTTTGTTTGCTTACAGTTACAAGAAAAGAGCTGAATGGCCTTTTCTACTCTTGTGGCTGCGGGTATTTTGCCTTTACTTGCTACTATGCCAACATCACAAAATATTGAAGATTACTCCTTGCAACAAAGCTTACATATCCTCTTACCTCCTGATGTAAACCAGTACACACTCCAAGAAGTTTTAAGCATCTCAGCTTCTCTTTAACTTTCTAACTTCACATACTATATTGTCATATAGAGAGACTGAGAGTGGGCAGGAGTCAGACCACCTGCCTCCATGGAAAACCAAGGGGAAAAAAATGGAGTCTACCTGGCTGCCTACCCCAACTTCAAACAGCCTGAATACAAGTTAAACACAGTCCCTTCTACTTGATTTTCATCATACACGTGCTGAGCACTGCCAGGTTTCACAGTGCAGTGGAGCCAATTGATGACTAAAAGAAAATTCAGGGAGAAAAAAAACTCCGAGACAATTTAGTTTTGGAGGTGAGATAAGGAAAGGGTTTTAATTTGTGCCTAGGCATAAAGTTACAAGACCAGAGCTGTGCTCCTCTGTTACAGATGTTAACAATTTATAATACTGACTGTCCAATCTGAAGTTCTCCCACACTCTGGCTTTTGCTCTGGTCCACCTTCAGTCACACCCCCTGGGAATTGGGGCTGGGGTCTCTGAGACCCCTTCTTCATCGTTCTTCATCTTCTTCAGGGTACAGGGGGCACATAATCACCCAGTCCTTGACTGTTTAGGCCAAAGTACAAGTGTTCTCTAAACAGAACAGGCCTACCTTGACAAGAGACTAAATATTTTCTAATGGAATTCAGGGATATTGATATGGGGAATCGGAGTAAGAGGGTTGTAGTTACTACACTAAGGGTAAGGGAATAAGTGCTGCTGCTTCTAAAGCTACTTCTGCTATATAATTACTTATGAAACTAAGTTAGAAAAATCAAAAAACCAGATGGACCTCAAGGTATGGACCTCACAACGGACAGACAAACCCTGGGCTGTTTCCCACCCCATTGACTCCAATAGGCTCCCCGGTCTGTCCCCTGAAACGTGTCTGGCTGCAGTTCCTATTTTTAGTTATGCCTGACGAATCCTGAACTGCTGATATCAGAATTTAAAGAAATACATGAAAAACACTATTTTCCTTTTTAAAAAAATGTTCTCCTGGGCCTCCTAGAGATAATAATTACTGCTCTGCTCAGCTAGTGCTGTCATTATATCGTTCAATAAAATGGATCATTTTTAACTCTCAGGAGCACGGGAAGTGCCGCTGCTTCCTTGTGTGAAAGTAAGAATGTGTCAGTTTTGTTTAGCAAATATAATATTTAATGTCTTTGCTCTTGGCATTCGGGATCAGCGCTGCGCCAACAGCAAGGAGGCAAAGTACATCCTGAACAGTCAGACTTTTAAAAGAAATTAAGCGTGTAAAAATATTCCCCCAGCTAAAAAGCAAACCTAAAAGGAAAGATTTCCCCAGGAACATGGAAAATACAAAAGTTATAGCCAAAACCACTTTATACATTCTGATTGTATGTTATGCTGTCAGTAATTGTGCCTCACCACTGAATCAGTGGCTCACATAATTCCTACCACAGTTGCCAGAAGATATTGCTGGATTTGACTGTTTCTATCTTAGTTGTCAGAGTGATAGTCCACACTTCACTGGCAAGTGAGGGCAGTAAAACAGCCTCAGCACCCCCAACTTCCAGTAGTATTCATCATTTACTCCCCAGCTTTAGGGACTATACTGTATTACATGCAAAAAAACTCCCTAATGGCTCAGACTTGAAAAGTATCAATGATCTCCCAAGACTAGCCATAGCTCTGCAGGTGTGATTCCGTGTCAGGATTATCACAATCTTTACCTAGTGCACAGTAACATTGGAAATACCATCCGGATTCTCATATAGTTTTTTCAATCTAAATCCTTAAGGTCTCCAGTCCTCTCAGGGAATATACCATCCCTTAGCCAAAGAACTCAGCAGACAACTCACCTCTCCAGCTGTCAAAAGAAGTCACAGTGGTTCCTCTGTTCAGAGCTGGAGGCCCACTTACCATCATACTATATTACTCACTGACTTTCACCCAGGAGCATGTCAGAGTACAGATGAGCCTCAGCCTCCTTGATGCTGGAGGCTGAACTGGCCTTCTGTGTTCTAAAAAGCTCTTTGTGTACAGAATCTTATCTCCTGAATTGATATATTGGCTTGATTGCTGCTTTAAACTACATAATTTGTAGTGCATGTCCTGGCAGAAAGAATCTGAATGGGGGAAAAAAAAAATAATAAATTTTCCTGAACATGAAAAAAAAAAAAAACTTAGAAGCAATGAAATGCAGGACCAAGCCCCTAGTATTACGTTTGTGAATTTCTGCACATTTCTGTACAAAGGAGGAAGGTTTCCTTCCTTCTGAAAAAAAGGCTCATAACTCTTCAGATTCCCTGGATCTTCATTAATCTTCGGTAAGCATAGGCAGAAATCTTGTATCCCTACAACATTCCTTCTCATATTTTGCTCTCCTTTCAGTCCCCACCAACACATCCTAGGATAGCTCCATCCTCAGTAGAGACCCAGGCCAAGTACTTGGTTTGCCCAGAAGAGGTTCAACAGAGCTTTGTTAAACCTCTTTGGTAAGGAGCTTTGTGTCTTGTCACCACAGTCCCACTCTGCTGGGGCTACAGAGGGAGTCCTCCTTAGAAAAAAAAAAAAAGGAATAAAAGTATTGGAAGAAGATAAAAACCTTCCTCTTCTCATACTCAGAGCATACAATTTAGCCTCTCAACAAAACAAAAACAAACATAGAAAAAAAAAAAAAGAAAACCAAGAAGAAAACACAGGAGAGGGGTGAATACCAGATGCTTTACAGATCTTTCCCCATGTGCCCCCATATTTATTCAAAACTGGTGTGCAACACCTGAATGCAATTCTTCAGCCTGAGGATGATATAAGCAGTGCATTTTCATGCCATCAGTAACCTGATGCTACCCAGCTGGGCTGGCTCCCTGACAGCAGAGGCATTTCATCTTGCTGCATAACCCTACTACATCTGCAAAGAGAAAGGAGCTGCCATAAAGGGGTTCCCAACCACAGCAGAGAGAGAGCTGGGGCTTGGAGAAGGGGGGGAGGGGGGAGAAAAAGAGAGAGCATATCTGCTGCACTCACACTTATGAATACACATGCACACACCAAAAAACCTATCAAGAAGATGAAGAGCTTCTCAGATAGGGAAACTTGCTGCTAACATCACACAGCCTGATCTGCTACCTGACTAAATGGGAGCCTGGCAACAGAGCTCAGAGGCACTGAACCCAAGCTGCCAGCAGGAGCATGGATCTGGCTAGCCAGCTCGGGCTCTGTGTCATGAAGCCGCATTTTCAAGATTAGTGGGGCCAAAAATAGGCTTGGAATCACTCTGCAGTTCATGGAAGGGTTTTACCCAACTGCAGAGCAGAAAGGGTCATACAAGCAGGCAATAGTTTTTGAGTCCTAAGAATGAGTGGGAAGAGGGGTTCTGATACTTTTTGTTTATCCATTTTTATTGCCAGGAATAAAAAAACTTTTTCACTCTGGTGTCTTTTTTGCAGCATTGAAAGCAAAGGATATCCCATTCATTGTGCCTGGGCACTTACCACAAAACTTGAGGCTTGGTTTTGGCAGTTTGGAAACTTCTGTCTTATTTTCAACGTTGATTTAACACGTGGCAAATAATAATTAGTGATCACTCTTGAGAATTTTGTCATTGCTCATAGATTTTTTTTTTTTATTTTGTTTAAACAAAAATAAAAATAAATGATTACTGTTGTCCCACCTTGCTTATTTTAGACTGAGAGCCCCATTTCCAGAGGTCATCTAGAAGGGTCCTGAGAACCTGCAGAGGTACAAATAAGTGACCTGAGAGATTAGAAAAGGTAACTACCCCAATGTTCAGGAATGAACAGACATTCTCGAGCATCCAAGACTCCCACTGACTTCAGGGGGGAAAAAGACAGTAGATGAAAGGTTTCATTAGCACTGACTTTCTGAATCTTCGTGTACCAGGGTCTCTGGAGTTCACTGAAGTTAATGAGATCACTGGGTGTGCAAAAAAGGCAAGGCACAATCCCCCTGCAGCTGGGGGGGAGGCCGTGGCCCACTCACTGCAGAGTTTCCTGTGTTCATTTGTTTATAGAGTAGACTTGAGGTTAGTTCAGAGGAGAGTTCCTCATTTCCTCCTCCTCCTGCCCCTCTCCCTAACCAGATGTGACAATGTTACAATATTATTATCCTGTCAGCACCACAGGGGGAAATACAAATAAAACTCAGGGTGAAAGGAGAGCCAAAAGAAAAACAGATCCAAGGCAGCACCTTTCAAATTCGCTAGCCCATCTCAGGAAAAAGGAAACCTTTACAGCTGGACTGTGGTTTCATTTAAGATGTTTGTGGGCAAGTGATTAACAACAACTTTTTGAGGTCCTGTTTTGTGCTACGGGTAATTCCTACTGAAAGCCATAGGAGCTACCTGCAGTCAAAAGATAGGTTGTAAACCTCTGGGGCTGACAGGGTAAATCACATCCTAGACTGGAAGGAACAGCCCAGGTAGGTTTCACTGCCACAGTTCCCTTCAGTTTTTCAATACCACTAGGGAAAAAAATACCCAAACTGGAGTTGCACTGTACAAATCACTGGCTTACAGGTTTTCCTGGCCAGTCTCCCTACAAAGACAAGCAGGCTGAGCTTTCATCCAGGCATGGAGTCCAAGAAAGGATGCACAAAATGGAATTCATCAAGCAAAAGAAACAGAGGAAGGAGACTGTTTAAATGAAACACCACTAAACATTCAAAATATGTAAAAGATTTCTTTTCACTGAAAGGCTTTTGCTTCAGCTTAACGTACTGGACAAGCCAGAGATACAGCAGTTTTAGGGCAAAATTCAGAAGCAGGGCATCCCTCCCTTCCCTGCAGCCTACAGTGGAGTTATAGCTGCAAAATAAACCACCCCTGTCCCTGCTCACTACATGCTGTGGCCAAAAGAATGCTGTAGACATTATTAATCTCCTTCAATGCTATAAAGGCAGTCTACAGTTTTTCCTCCAACTGGTAAAGTGAAAGATGTGTGGTTATTGAAGGAAAGATTATTATCTATCTGTAGATCATTTTTCTTTGGGATTTTTTTTTTCTCCTCCATTCAAGGACTGGTAATAGGAAACTGTGCCTAAGCAAAGGTTTGACCCCCAAGAGGCTGCTTTCTGAAAAACAGAGAACTCAGAAACATCCATCCTGCTTTACCCTTTGTCCTTTCACCCTGAAAATTCCCCAGGGATTGTTTCTACCCTACTGATTGTTTCTTCCATCAGCCCATGCGGGACTAGGATCTACTCCCAAGTCTTGAGAAAGTATGAGAAGAGCTTTCAAAAATATTGTGTGACATACTGGTAAGAACTACAGGTTCTTCATGCAGTAAACAACAACCTTTGAAGTTTTCCAGCCAAGCATGCAGGCTTTGGAGGACAGATGTGTGTCTTTCCCCGCGAGGGCAGCGTTATGTTCTTGCTCAGCAATGGTCTCTCCTGGCATGCAAATGGACCTCTACTGGGGCTGAAGAGGAAGTAATTGAATTCTGAGTTCATGTACATTCAGCTCTCTGGGACTGAACTATAGAAACGGTTTCGAGCCCGAAGGTGGTTCACGTGGCACCGCGGTCCTTTCATGTGTCAGCCCTGCTAAGCCGCCGATTGCGGGTCTTGACAGACCCATTAATCCTCAGAGTGTCTCACGCAGGAAATCATCCTGTTTCCTCTCTGTAAAATAAACCATTCCCATTCTAGGGGGATGCACCTCTGCAGCTAAACATGATGTAATCAGCAGAATGTATGGACTGACTTTGACAGAGAGTGGTTGGAAACCAGAAAGAGACCCAGGACAACCAGTGGGGCTACTGGTTAAGAGGAGTGAGATAATGGGGTCAGCTGACCTCCTGAAAACAAGGACTTCGGTTTGGCATTGTAAAAGAGATCTTTCTCAGTTCTTACTCAGGCTAAGAACTACACTGGCATCAGTGGTCCTAGCCTTAACAGCTGGAGTCAAGTTTAGGAAGACTAAAATTGCCAAGATCTAAACCAAAAATCCAGTGTCTACACACCGGTAACAAAATAACTGGAAAACACAGGTCAGGTACTTGCAGAATGCTCAACTGTTTCTCATTGTGGTCAACTGCATTATAACTGCTTTGAACATAAGCCCCTCAAAATTAGCAGGAGTCTTTCTCAATTGCTCTGAAAAAGCATGAGGACTGATTCCAGGGTAAGAGCAAGCACTTGGAGATTTTCTGCCCAAAAGCAAATTTCTGCCAGACGCAGCATTTCTTCTCTTTCTTTTGCCTCAAGACACAGGCAGTGCAGAGGTACCTCACCCTTTGTAAGGGACACAGGCAAATCGTTGTGCTTTACAGTACTGCCAAGCTGCAATTTGGTTGCTCCAGTATTGTCCTACAATCCATGAAGGAAGCCGGTTTGTGAGGAGGCTGACAGAGGCACAGCTACCAACAGTGCTCACTGTAGTTTTGTGAGTACCTGTCACAAGCCAATGATCTCACGCAGAGTAAAGTTTATGTTAGCAATAAAGGAGGAAGAAAAGTAATTTTATCCAGCATAAATCAGCAAAAATTAATAGAAATTAGTATATTCCCAGAGAAGAAAGCATATCTACTTTGTAAGGTGTCTAACACCCTTGTTGGACAAGAGCTGGCCTCTGGAGCATGCCCTGCACAGACTTCCCTGTTGCAGTCAACACTATTATTTTTCTGGTGTTAATACAGTAACATGCTGCTTTGCTGAAAAGTCCCTGGCTGCCTTTCAAGCTCTTGAAAAGACACCAAAGACTTTTGTTTTGATTTCAAACTATTTTTCAGCACCTCAGTGTTGGAGTGCCCTTATAAAAGTGCCCACGGAGTCATTTGACAGGGCTGTGTGACTCAGGCACTTAAAGGAAGGAACTAATGTTAGATGCTGACACTCACGTAGGGACTTCTGGACTTTGAAAAAATTACTTCCCTTTACCCCACTGAATTTTCCTGACACTTCCAGCTGACTAAGCTATTGTTTATTTCATAAAAAGGCTGTCCTAACCTCAATTTTGGATTAATAGGTCACTGCAGAATCTAATACTACAGTAATGCAATGCAAATATCACTACACAATATGGAACTAAAAGCCAATAAATTCTTTATAACATGTGTTCATAAAATGGTCAAGCTTGCAAGATTCCGTTAAACTGGTACAATGCTACTTTTTATAAAAATAAAAAAACCTCCCAAGCTGTTCTCCAAGGCCCATCCTTTCAAGATGAAACAAATCCTTTCCTTCCGCTGCCTTTCTATTTTAGAAGTTCTATTGAAATCAGGTATTGAAATTTTGCAGTCACACACTAAAGATATGGAACTGATGGCCCATACTGCTGGCTGCTGACAGTAAGTGTAACAATGGCTGGTCTGGCTCTCAGAAAATTTACTCCTTTTGTTTTACCAACAAATCTCAGGCACCTTTACAAGGATGATCCTGTTCCTGTCAATTATCACAAGGTTTTCACAAAATCACTGAGCATCCAGCGAACTGTCAATATTAAATAACTCAAAATTGAGCTGATAACACAGAAAATATGGCAGGTGATTGAAGTACGCTGGATCATTTGATGTTGCAATAAATCAAAAACACTGTTGGTAAAGGTGAAAACCTTGCACAGCAAAGGACACAGCAGAGCTTTCAATGCTAAATGTGTTGGGAAAGGCAGGACCTGAAAGCTGAAAAAACTTTAAAAAAGAACCACGTGGTGGTGGTTCAGAAGTCTGACCATCTTCCTGTACTTAAACAAGGAAATAACTGTGAGTAACTGTTGATTTTGCTAATGGCATTCATGGAGGGTATTCCGAGGTTTGTCTTGCAGATGAGGAAACTGAGTCAGAGGGATTAAGTAAAGGGCCCAAAGCCACAGGCAAACTTCACTGCCAGGACCAGGTTTACTAAAAGTCCCCTGCAGACACCTGAATTTCAGTCATATCATGAGGCCTCTGTGGTCTGGTAGAACTACAATGATTTCCTCTGCTCGTATAAAACAAGGAGGATTAGATCTGTCAGCACTTACAGCTGGGATATTCCTGAGAATTCCTAACAAGAAATACTGATGATGCAAACCATCTTTTCAAAGTATATTTTTGTTTTGAAGCATTCCCATGCTCTCAGTAAGAAAGGCTATGAAACCATCACAGGAAAATGTTTTTCATGCAGGCTAATATAATTTCTCCACTTTGAAATCAGATATCTTAAATTATGCGTGTGTGTCATCTTTCAGCACCCAGACCCCTGCAAAATGGGACAGAGGCAGAGTTTTGGCAGAAGAATCATGTTTCAGCTCCCAGCTTAACAATAGCTTAGAAGTTCTGGTGCCCTGCAAGGGAGCTCAAAGCCTAGTACAAGCACAGCATCACAGACATCAGGGTCAAGAGAGGTCACCTTATCTATCTTCTGGCTTCTCTCCAGGACCTAGGCCTGATATGCCTTTTCTTCACCACTACCCCACCAAAATCCTTCTCCAGACTTCTGCCACAACCAGCAAATTAAACACCAGCTTCCCTTTCAAAATGGCTGTAATGCAACCTTTGAAGACCTGTACTGCAAAGATCAACTGTAATAGAGAGAAACAGAGCTTACAAGACTCCGAACACTTTGGTAAAATGCAGGGCAAATTCATAGATTTCTGTTTACGTGGACCCTGAAATCTATTCATTCTCTGTGGTTAGCTGAATAACTTCCTTTTGTGAAAAGGGGATAAAACCTTTTATGGAAATACTGAGTGCCAATACAGTTCAATATATTTCAATGGTAGATTTCTGTTCTATGAAGAAAGGATCTGTCTGGGTTTACAATTTATGATTTTAGCACTTTCTGCTAATGGCATCTGATTTTCTTGAGTTCTCAGGATGCGATGGAAGCCTTCCAAAAGCAATATGCCATCTTTTTCCAAATGGAATACAAAGGTGTCAACAGCATCAGTCACAGGATATTAGCATTTAGTTTCTTTGGTGATACAACAAAATTACACAAATTCTGACAGAGAATTCTGGCTGACACCCTACAAAAACAGGGCTGAAGTTTTCAATACACTGTGTGCCATCATCTATTTGTGGAGATTTCAACCCAGACCATGCTCTGCCACTGCCTGTGGTCCCTCCCCAGGTCCAGTTCCAGGCAAGTTTGTACATGTCACCTCTACTCCCTAGGCATTAAAAGGCCAGAACAGGTGGGTGACCTAACAGACATTCCCTTCCCATCAGCAAGCTTTGAGGGGTAAACTCATTTGCCAGGAGGCTTCAACAAGGCCCAGCAGTGACCTGTGGGTTTAGCACACCTTTTGCTTCATAAAATTACGGAAGTATAATGCTTAAGTTAGTCCATGCTTATGCCTTGAAATGCAGTAAAAACACATGTAAACCATCCTTGACAGCTTTTTGTCCCAGCAGCTCAGATATTTATCTAACCCGATCCAATACTGTTCCAGTAAAACCAGAGGAGTAATGCAATATGATTAAAACATACCTGTCTCTGAACCTTTAGAAAATATTCAAGGGAAGACTGAGTTACTTTCACAGATACTCAAATATGGACTCATGAGGGGGTTTATACTTGCTATAACTGCAAGTAAAATGCAGTCAACTATCCAGTTACCTTTACTGAATCATCAAAAATAACCAGTGAAAAGAAAGATTACCCAGACAGAAATGTTAATTTCCACCACATAGAGCACAATCCAGCACACTTCCTATTTATGCAAGTACAAGCATTACCTTTCCTCAACTCCTCCATAATGGTTTGCCTAACCTAGACCAAAAAGACTTGTATCTCTTTCTCTGTATTTTCTATTTTCTGTCCATCATTTTCACACAAGGGAAAACCAAGTAGACTCCTTCAAAATCTGTTCTAGTCTGTAGCTGGATTGCCCAGAAGAGACCAAACTGACTGAGTGAAGATCTCTGCATTCTCTGTTTGCTTTTGCAGTGAGATTTGACTCAACAGAAGAGCTGCTCAGAAAAATACTGGGTGATAGCTGTCCACAAACCCTTGTGCCCATGAGAAGGCCCTGATGTCTTAAAAATCCCAAAGCAGGTGCTTACTCTTCTGTTGTACATACTGTTGCCCTGCATTAGTGAATTCATACACCATAAAGGCAAAGGGATACTCATCAGCTGCCTTGTAACCCAGACCAACACAAACTCTGCAAAGCAAAAAGGAAGAGGGATAGGGAAGGAAAAAACCTGAAAGCAACACTTTTCCTTCACTGCTACCCGGTTTACAATCATCTAAACCTAAATCCAGGTAGACCTGCTTAACCAAGAGTCCTCCTGCACTTCCAGCAAGTCCAAAGTCTCCAACAGCTGCCCCAGTTCTCCTCAAATCCTTGTTTTCTGCTCATTTTCTTCACTGGAGGAGCAGTTTCTTTGGTCATTCCTTAGCACAGGAATGATCCCATGAAGTCAGAGCAAACAACCAACTCCCACCACTACGTCCAGCAGTGTCCAATAGAGAAAGCCTACTGGAGAATGAGACCAATGCATAACTAGTTCCCTACTGCGTTCTCCCAGCCTTCAGAAATTTTAGCATATGGAGGTCCCAGATCTTTCCTGCTTCCCACAGTTGGACAGAATGGTAGTGATTAATGAAGCCAGCTGGGTAATCTTCTGCCCTGCATTGCAAGAAAATATGCCAGATGAATCTGAGAAGACCCTCTGATGCCACACAGCGTGGCTGACAGCAGCCACATCAGTCATGCACCATGCCAAGCTCTCTCCCAGCTCCTTTCTGCCTTTTTTCCTCTCAGATACATCAAGGAATGTCACTTGGATAGACTGAGACTCGGAAAACTTGCATTCAAACCCCTCTCCTGTAGCCGGTTTCCCCTGCAAACACCTGTGAGGCAATTTGGGATCCTGTTTTTCTGTCAGCGTATAAAGAGAGGCTCCTACATGGATTGAGTCAGAGCAGTTTGGCTCCCACAGGGATCTCACTAGAACAGTGTGTTTCTCTCCACTGAACTACAGCTGAAATCCCCTTTGAGTCCCCACTTGCAAAAGGGGATAAGGCCCTCTGCTGACTCTCCAGAGCTGCTGAGGAGGAAAGACATTAAAGACTTCAAGAGCTGAAGCACAGTGCTGAAGGGGTCTGTAACTAGACAGAATTTGTTGCCTTTACAGAAGACAGCATCATGTGTAGGAGGCAAGGTGAGGGAGTGGGTGGCATCCTTGTCCTGTGGAAAAAAAGCTGATTCTTTTCCATGCTCCCTTCTGTGGGTAAATGGGCTCTACCCCTCCACTCTTGGGCCAAGAAACTTGCAGTTGAAGCAGCTCGTGTACCTGATCACAGGTGGGCTGACCGTGCTGACTCTATGCAGCACAAAGCCCTGATTTTGTCACATTTTCACCTCTGTGCTTGCTCTTTCCCAGCTGTGCACAAAGCCACAACAGATAAGCCATTTGCCATGCTGGGATGGGAGTAGGGAGGGAGGGGGCAGAGGGAACAAGGGAGAAGGCACTTGCTGTAAGCTCATTTCTCCTCGTCCCTAGCCCTGATGGAATTGTATTCTGCACACACACTGAAACATTAGCATCGGCTGATTTGGAAGGAATATTGGAAATGAAGTGATAGCAGAGTAAATGTCAATGCATTCAGTGTGACACAGTGAGCACCAGATCTTAAACAGCTTCATCATTGTGGCATTTACTGTATCCTGAAATAATATTAATCCCACTGTTGTCCTTCTTGATGGAATCATCCATGAATATGGTTTATGGGACTGGCCAAAGTGCTAATAGGTTAAAAGAACAACCTATCCAGTGTTTCACTAAATTAAGGTCGCTTCATGGGATTTAATGAAACAAGTACTGTGTGGGGTTTCAAAGGACGTTCCTGTAATTCATGTCTATTTAGGGCTCCTGCTAACCAGAAACCTAATTTCTTTGAGTAAAATGGGTTTTTGTGAAGCCTGGCCATGTGAAAAAAGCTTTAAAGGGCAATAATCAGAAGACCTCATCTGTAACACTTTGTTATTTCAGATCACTGTTTTGAAAGTTTGGGAGATGAAGTTATTTAAAAAAAAAAAAAGGAAAAAAAAACAGTCTGCAAATTAATGAGAACAAATGTATTACTGCTATTGGTCTCTCAAAAATGCCTGAATGGTTGAAGTGAGACCAGGACACCATTAAATTACAAATTGTGTAGACACTTAATAAGCCCGATACCCTGCCTCACAAACCAAATATGTAAATTGGCTCTCACTTGCCCAGTGAGGAGCTGATGCTCAAAAATTATGGGCAAATGGCATCACCTAAGGCCACTGCCTCAGAAACAGACCTGTATTTCCTTCCCCAGTTGTGGATGTAAATGAAGAATGAAATGATGAGTGATCGATGAAATGAAGAATAAACGTGTCAGAGACAGGCAAAATGTGTTTACTGGAACTAGAATTTGGTCAAAACACCAGAAGTGTCACCTGCTCCTCCAAAACTGGACTTGTAATGACCATCACAGACCAATATTTTGATCAAAGACAAAAATTCACAGTTTTCTCGGGAATAAAGAAAGGCTTTCTATATTTTGGAATGCTACAGTCATCTTAGTATTCCCCAGAAATCCAAAACAAGCTAAATATCAATAGCCACACTAAATATCTGACTCTTAGATTAATCTCTTGCATCTTTTTTTCCTAGATTCTGGAAACAGACTGCCCATATTGGTACTCAAGCACCCAACTAATCCTGCCCATATTGGTACTCAAGCACCCAACTAATCCTGACAGGTGTTTGACATTAACATGTGTTGTTAGAAAAAGAAGGGGAGGTACACTGCTTGCGTTTCCTACCTTGGTGACTCCTCTCCAAGACTTGAAAACATCTACTGCTTGTGCAGGTTCTTTGCTAAAGCAAAATCAGCAACTTCAACTACTTCTGCAAGCTGCAAAATAGCCATAGCTCTGCAGCATTATTTGGATTTCTCATCTTTGGAAGGAACATTATCTTCACATGGACTCAACTGTAACAACAGTCAGGGTTAAAGGGTTAAGAAATTAAGTTCAGAGGCAGGACAGATTGCAAGGAAGTTTGTATCATGAAAGAAGGTTACCAAAAAATGCAATTGCAAATTATACTTTGCCATAGGTTATCTTCTTAGTAGCTCTAGTGTCCTCTAGGCAGAATCCTCAAGACACGCCTTAACCTTTACAGACATGACCTAGAGCTTGGAGTCACATCCTATGAGGCAGAGACTGACTGGAAATGAGACCACCATATATCATGTCTGCATGACAGAATGAAACACACACCCACCACAAGAAGAATAAAACCCTCTCTTGAATGTGTCTGCATTGTAAAAAAGAGAGGGGAAAGATTGATTTATTTAAACAGTACTTAACTAACAATAAACACTATCAAACCAAAGCAAACTAATGCTTAGCCATTAAAGCATCCATTCAATGGCCCATCTGTCATATTGTTAAGACCTTTAGAAGTTGTTTAACAAAATGTTAAATAAGATGACATTCAGCAGCACAAAATGCTTGACTGGCTAATGCAACAAAAAGGGGTTGGCCTGCTGGTGTTTGATATACTGCTCTGTGCTACAGGCTGAAAGCTCTGGAGCACACGATGGGGGCTCCCGGGCTGTCGCTTTTTATCTCAGTGAGCACTGCCAGAAAAGCCCAGAATCACCACAGGCCAGTGTCAGCAATAGCACACTGGAAGAAAAGAAGAAAATCCCGATGCAGACAGGAAAAAATGCACTAAATAAGGAGGAAAAAAGGAAGCAAAGGTAACAAATTGGCTAATTACAGGGAGAAGGAAGAAAGCCCCAAATCATCATATTCTTGGTGACCCTTGTTTTTTCCAAATCCAGTTGTTTGTAGGGCTTTTTTTCTCATAGTTTCTACACATTTGGCAGTAAGGTTTGATGGATGTGGTATGAAAGCACTTCAGATTGGCTGTGATAGGCTATTTAGTAAATATCTAGCAACTGTTCAAAGACACATGTAAGTTTGTTTGTTTCTTATATGAAAATGGATTGTTCTCGTTCCCTTTTGAGAATAGTGACCCTCATATAATACGACTTTTTAAGAACAGACTGCATCGATGCCAGAGGCTTGTATAACTTCAAGTCTGTCATCAGGGTTAAGGTAGTACAACTAGGCAAGGGAGGCAGCTAGTAGGATTCCTGCAGTAGTTGAAGAATACATACAATTTTGCCCTGAAAAAAGCCCATTTCCTAAGGAAAAAAGAAATAAATCTTTCTTTCAGATCTGCAGAAGGAAGAACAGGAAAACAGTATTCAAGCTTAGACATGTAACAGTTTTCACAAGACACTACTGGACAGTTCTATTGTCATAGATGATGCTCCCCAGCCCCAAATGTCTAACTAACAAAAACAGGACTCTGTGAAAAGCAAACAGCAACATGTAAATGACTGTTAAAAATCAGAGTAATTTTTTTTTTCTTTTTCACGATTTAAATCCTTCCCCTGGCATTACAAGACGTTTTTAAGACTCAAGGCTTACAGTACTATGAAAATTAACCCTTTGTCCACCGTTATCCTTCAGTATATAAGGTTTTTGTTTCCCATATTCTCTGCCAGTGTGTTTTCCTTCCCAGTGCTGAGAATGGGGAATCCAGGAAGCCCAGCCGGCAGGTTCAAATTTCCCAGCAGCTCAGGCCTGGCAGTAAGTACAGAGGTCCTTGGAAAATCTGGCCTCAAGTGTCACAGGCAAAGGTACCTGGGACCACAAAGCTCTGAGGTTTGTTTCAGCATGGTGACAGCTAATAAAAGTATCGTATTAGCAGGCAGAACAGACCTTATATGCTGGTGCTAGACTACTGGCCACACAAAGACACCTGTGCTAGACACAGCAGGAGAAAGCACTGTGTTAAATTCTAGCCTAGAGAGTTTACAGATGTTTTCACTGACCTTCAGTAGTAGCCCAATACATGAAAGGATGAACTATGATTAAAAGTAACCAATGTTCCCAGGTAGCTTATTGATTTAGAAAGTATTCCCTCTGAAAATATGCTTTTAATCAAGTGTTATTTAATACATCAGAGCTGAGATGCAATAGGAAACAGGAATTCAATAAATATTAGCAAGTCTAGTTAAACACTGACTGACAAATGCAGAGAGCGTACCTTGGCTGCTTACAGGTATTAAAATTGCAAGCCTTGGTCCTGCTGTGATTGATAAATGGATTTCTTACCTGCTATGAATACACAACTAAAAATAAAATTAAAAACAAAACAAAGCATTGTTTTCCCAGCCTGAAGTTTATTCTTAGAAAGAGGGGGGGAAAAAAGGAAAGAAAAAACCCAATGTGCTATGCCAACCTGGCTCTAGAACCCAAATCAACTGCCGTGGAGGTGCTGCTCTCACATGGTGGTAGTGACACATTAAGTATGAACCAGATGCAAACACAGCTTCAGCTTAACAGCAAGAGTGATGAGGAAACCACACAGCTCCTTTTCCTCTCAAACGTCCTCCCACGGTCTCTTTCTGCCTCAGCAAGATCTATTCCAGATGAATAAGGGACCTGGGAAAAGCAAGCAAGACCACAACAGTGTTTTGTTGATGACGTGAGTAAAATAAACGTATACATATATATTTTCACTCCTCTCTCACTGAAATTGTCTTGGCTGTCAGTAAAGAATACTTACAGGAACATCCCAGAATGATCATTTTCCAAACTAAGAGCTCTAAAGGTCAGTCTTCAGTTGTACCAAATTCAACATTACCATGACTGTGTCACCTCTTGGGAAAGGGGGAGGGATTCTTCAGCAAAACATATGGCAAGAGCAGTTTATTTTATCACAGTGCTGTATTGTCTTGAAGTGAAAAAAGGCTTATAGGGAGAGACAGTATCTTTTATTAGACCATCTATTATTGTTTCTTCCCCGCCCTTTTAAAAGTAGTTTATTTTATGGGTTAAGGGTGACTAGAGCAGAGAAAAGAGCTCTGCTGTAGCACTTACAGACAAGAGCAAAGAAACAGAGATAAAAAGGAAAAATAAAGATGAAATAAAGACAGGCTGATCTATTCAAAAGCTGGCACATGAGGTTTTATTGGAGACAAATACTGGCAGAGTGAGGGGAAGGGAAACAAGAAAAAAAGTCTCGTCCTATACAACGAGTACCTGACTGCACAGGCTGAGTCTAAAAGTCAATCCAAAGCTCCAGCCAGGTCAACAGAAAGATTCTCACAGACACCAGTACAGCCCCTCCTGTATGCAGTTTTCATCTACTTGAACATGGCTGTGAATATTCAAGTGAGAAAGAGGATGCTATGCCCAACTTTGGACTTTTTAAGCCTCTCAGTGCAAATTACGTAGAGGAACACCAGCTAGTTGTATGGCAAATATGCCAGCTTTTGACACAAAGGACAAAAGACTATTGTTTTGGTTTTTCCTCCATTTTGGGGAATATCTGTGCACTGGCCTGACCCCCAAGATAAATATGGCAATTAAAACCTTCTGCCTCCAAGCTCACCTGAATAACACCACATGAGGTAACAGGAGAGAGCCAGCACGTGGAAACTGTGCTGGTACAGCACCAGGGAGATCCTGGCTCCCACTGCAGATTCACAGCTTGCATGATCATTAGTTAACTTCAAAGAAGCAGCTGACAACCTTCCACAGTGCATGAAGAAAGCTGAAAAGATCAATTACAAGAAATTATTAGTATGCAAACTATACCTGGGCTCTTCAGGCAGCTATCCCTCAACAAGTATATCAGAGACCAAACAAAAGGATAAATAAATAATCCTATCCTCTGTTTTCAGCATAAACAGCAGTCAGAAAGAAACCTTTGAGGATATTAATTCTATTGGAAACACACTGCTCTTTTTGTATCAAATATATTGCACCAAAACTTAAATGAAGCTTTTAAAACTAGAAATTAAGAAAATCCATCCCACAAAAGGACAGATTTGCTTCCTTGGTGAATTAGTCACCCAGATAATTGTTCCTCTTTAAAGCAATCTTCCTCTCATCCAAAGTTGTCATAACTGTACCTGTGATTTTGTTCCAGGGACAAGGTAACACATTGTTACAACGTGTGGACTTGCACAGCATTAATATGACAGTTTTGCAGTTCTGGTGAGTATCAGCATTACTGTAAATACTGTTTTCAGTATTTCAGACCTACAACGTGAATGTTAAAATGCAAAAAAACTTCTCTGTAATGGCCATTTTCCTGAGCCTCCTTCAACCTGCTCAGTGGTTCATTGATAGGATTGTGCCCCTTATAAAATTGGTAAGTTTTCACCTTTAGAGCTAGTTTCAGAGGCTTAGCTCTTCTCTAAGTACAGCAAGAAATCTGGTTTATAAATGCATCAGGCACAATATTCCTTACTAATATGAACCGGTGCAGCTGCACTGACATCCACAGAGCTGCACCTTCTAATAACAGCAAAGGATCTGGGCTATAATACCATACTATTAAGGGCCAGTAGGTCTCATCAGTCCTCCCCTAAGGAAAAAAAAAATAGAAGAGAGATTGAAATATAAAAACTGAAAACCATCTACTATATCATCAGGTTCATCTTTCAGGCAACTTCTGTGTGATTGTTTAACCTGAAGTGGCCTTGGATTAGCATGAGAGACTTACAAAACCTGCAAACCACACAAGGGGTCATTCATCCATGAGCCTGTTCAATTCACACCGTTTCAGACCTAGCAGAACACATGCTGACTCGGTGCACTGCCTCACCAGAAAGACTTTAAACCAGATGTGCAGCAGTTGATCAAGAATGCCTTTTCCCAAGCACGTCCTTTCTTCCTGTTGAACTACTTGTTATATAGACAGGTCTGCTGAAAGGTTACTGAACCACACAGCCAAGGAAAATGCAAGGGCAGAGAGAGGAGCTGCGTCTTCGGCTGCGGCAGAATCCCTCGGATCCGTGTCGAGCCACAAAGAAGCTGTGCTGCTGTTAAATGGCTGATTAGTTTATTCTGCCAAACATCTGAGAGCATCATTAGTTACACAAATGGCTTGAATTATGATCAAATGAGCTGAGTAACCTGCTGCCATGAAACTCCGTGTGAGTCCTGTTTTCTCAGATCTCAACATGTGTTACTCAGTGCGAAGCCGTGTCTCCTGGCTCTGTCTGATGGCTCATGCAGGCCTGGCTTTAAGAGTGCCCTTCTCATTCTGAGGACCACCCTTCCCGCTGAATTGTTTTACCTGAAGATTGCCTCAGTATGAATTTCCACCAGACAAGAAGAATTAACACATTTTCAGATATCCTTTGTCACTGCACTTTCACACACTCTTTTTGACAGCAGGGGTTGCTCTCTATTTTTTGAAAGAAAAATTAAAAAATCGGAACCAAACCCACATTTCCCTGTTGTATTGAAGCTCAGTGGTGATGAAAAGGAATTAATGAAACCACTTTGTAATTTTGCTAAGAGAGGACCAGGATATCTCTCTTAGAACACAGAAAGGGTACCAGCACAATACCGGCCACTAGATTTACCTCCCTCCTTTACATTTTGCTGCAACCCAGCAACCCAACCCTTTATAGCAAAGAGGCTCTGACATAGATCAAAATACATCACCTCAACCTAATTCCAACAGAAAAAAAATTAAGTACCAGTATTTCAAAGCATCAGTCCTCCAGTCCTCTCTCACTTTTGAAGGCTGACACCTGCTGTGTTAATTCCCAAGGGTGAGTAAATCCCTCTATTGCAGCACAAGAGAGATTCTTGTATAAGCAAAACCATCAGTTTCAAATTATATTTCCTCTCCCAAGTCTCTGAACTCTTTGCTCAGAAAGTTAAGTACCCAACTAGATTCACTCAGAAATGTGGGAATCTCCCACATATTTCCTTTTGTCCTGCAAGATATTTTACTAAACAGGAGTTTATACAGAATCAACAGGGTGGAAAAAGTTCCTGCTGTTCTCAATGCAGTGACATCGAAGCATTTTATCCTGCAATATAGGAGAGTGTTTCTATGCACAAACTACCCCAAAATTGCATGGGGAGGTATCAAGAAATACACAGGCACACTGATGAAATATTTGTAAGGATAGTCACCAATCAGTGTGTTCTTTCTTAGTTTTAAAAGTTCCAAAATTAAGAGTTTCATTTTCACCTCTGGGTATAAATGAGTTTCTAAAATCTGAAGGGGAGAAATGCATCACACAAATCCACCACTGCCACCAGGAACAGTTACACTCATTTAGCCATGACTGATCAATCAAGAAACTCCACAGACATTTCCATGCCAGCCCTGTCAGACAAGAAATAAGCAGCCAGGTTCATTCCAATTAGTGACCTGTCCCATACTTAGTTTCTTCCTTCCTCTTTTGAAGCACTTCCTGCAGAGAGCACTTGAACTAGAGTATAACTCCTAGTAGCTAGAACTACAGCAAGCACCTGGTGAGATGCTACAGATGTTATTTTGGATCATCTGGTAAAATAAGATCACAACAAACACTATTAGCTCTATTAACATTGAGTCCAAGATTTAATCATGTTGCACTCATGTGGGTTGGAATTTTCTAAGTGGAAAAGTCCTTCAAGTGAAACAAGTATTTTCTGAAAAAAAAAATAAAATTTGCATTCAAGAAATTATCATTCCTTTCTTTTAGGACAGTCGAAACGAAACTGTATAGTTTCAAGATAGATATAGTTATATATCTATATATCTATAGTCACCCAAACTACTGCAGTGCCTCATGACGTTTCAGTTTTCAACTACTACACCACTGACAGATTACACCTCACATGTATTGACCTGGAAAATATATAAATTAGTATCCTGATAATAATTAACACGATACGAAAATATCACTTTACTTCTGCCGGGAATCCTTTTGTTCAGAAACACGTTCACAGATCATGTTTGATTGCAACAGCCTGACATAATGTATGGGGGGAGGGTGAGAAAGTACACCACAAATAAATAGTGTATTTATGAATTCCAACAACTCTTAGTGTATGAAGACAGGAAAGAGAGAACCTCAGTGGGACTTTTATGCCTGACACCTGCAGGGTCCCAGCCCACAGCAGCAAACTTGTACCAGTCACTAAAATAAGTTGACTCATTCTCTGTCATAATACCTTTTCCTATTGTTGATGAGGAGACACTTCCCAAAAATAAAACCATGGATCTTCATATTCCAAATTACCATGAAAAATAAAATGCTTCCTCCCTGAGAAACAGGTAGACTTTGGCAATAGCTCTCTTTTGCACAAACTCACCCTCTCAGATTTCTAAGAACACTTTCATTGCCCAGCTCTTATAGTTCACTGCAATTATGATACGATTGTTTTCATTAATTAGAAGAGAATATCAATGTCCTGATCTCCTCTCCTGACAGAAGAAAAGACATGATCAACGAAATTATGCTCACTCAAAGGTGGAGTAAAAGAGCAACAATGCCTCGCAAATTTGCCACAAATACATTTCTGCAGTTGTTGCATGTTATGTTTATGGATTTACTATGGCTTCCAAGATGATAGCTGCAAACTCTTGTTTTTATGAAAGGACATCTGGATCAGGCACATATCCAGAATTAGTATTCTTCTTGCAGCAGAACTCCAACATCTGCTCCATATGCTATTGTATCTTGTATGCTGATTGACTTCCAACAGAACTGGATTTTGCAGAGTTTACTAGAGGGCTCATCAATATGTTTCTCCACTTAGAATTCAAAAACCTACTCAGCATTATGAAATATAAGCTTTTTCTCCCAGGAAGCCTCTCGCTGTGCAGTTCTGTCACAGCCTTTGCACTGCTCTAGTTACAGAGAGCAGACATCAGTTCTTTGTCTGCAATGGTCTTAAAGAAGGCTTTGTTCCAAAGGTCCTTAATGGAGTCCTAAAATATGGGGGCATTTTACCATCAGTAATCTGCAACTGCTTAAGGGCATTTTTTTCCTGCATAGCATTCTCCTGTGTTTTCTGTTTGATGCTTCTGAATGACCTGGAGTAGAGGGCCAGTCCCAAGCAGACTGATAAATTATCAGTGTCTAGATAGAGAATACAATGCTGGGGAGAGGTCTGCCAACAGATCCTCAGAGCGTGTCATGTTTATAATTTCCTTTAAGTTTTTTTCTGGTCTTATAGGAAAAGTCTCATTAGATTTCCCAAACCTCAGATGTTCTTTTCCAACTATCCCCTTTTAATTTGGCAAATAACCAGAGTATTGCTTGCTTTTTATCTTCCAATTGCTGGTTTGCCAGCACAATTTCCTTCACACTAAAATTTTCAAGGAGTACACTTTAAAGCTTTATATCAAGAATACATTTCAATACACAGTAGTTCTACAATAAAAGGCTCTCTGCTGACAGGTAAATATACTCATGCTCTTCTTTGTACCATCTTCTCCTTCAGGTACTCCCTGCCTAGTAAAGCTACTCCTTAGTTTGTTTTCTGCCTTGTGTGTAAAAAAAAAAAAGATTTTGACTTTTGAGGACTTCAGGATGTTATCATCCTCTAAGACTTAATGTTGTTTTCCACACAACATTCGTTATTCCACCACGTATCTACACTCATCTGACACTCACCAGGCTGTTCTACATGTGGTCTGAAATACTTTGTTCCATGAAGTGTTCATCAACTGAACTTCTCCCCTTGATCTCACACTCTGTTACACAAAACTTACAAGTAAGTACTCGTGGGTGTATTGAGGAATTCAAACTGATCACTATCACACCTACATCTTGTCTCTCCTGCTTGAAGACAAATGTAAGACAAATGTTTCATTTACTCTCCTTTTTCTTTCCTTTTTTTTTTTTTTCCTCCTAGAAAGGCATGAGACTGAAGGCATTTTTTGAAAGGTATTTTCAGCTCCACTTGGGATTTTGCTGAGCAGTGAATCATAAGTGACATTTACCTTCTCACCCACATAGTGTGTTTGACTTTTTTGGTCACCAGCTTCAAACTGCTCCCAAGAGATTTCTGAACCAGCTTGTCCACTGCTGCATCACTGTCAACCAGAGCTCCCCTCAACCCCTCCAAGCACGCTGTGTTGTGTCCATACCCAAGGAAAAAGCTGTCCTCCATTTGGGTTTTCAATCAGTTTCTCCCACGTGCCACTTCTACGTATTTTTCTTCTAACCAGATCTTTGTCAAATTTATTTCCATTTGCCTCCCCCAAATGTTTTATGCAGCCTGCCTACTGCATGCTTTCTGACTTCCTCCCCTTTTCACTACAGACTTCTTCGCCCTCTTGACAGACAGTCTGTGAGTAGAGCCTGTATCTAAACACAACCGCTGATTTTTTGCTAGTTCCTCTTTTCCTCCGTAAAAGACATGCACTATACATCCCATACATTGATTCCTCTCACATCAAAACATCCTAGTAAGTGTGGGATTATCACTACAACTGCACCTTGGGCTCTACACATAGAGAGCCTCTCTGCAGCCAAAAGAAAATAAGGATGCACACACACTATTATAACATCTGTGGAGACCAGTCAAAATTGCCAAACTAGCAATTAACTTCAGATATCTCTAGTAAGACTCCCAACAATCTGTTGCCCTCCAGGGCCCAAAGGAAGGATGCCACTCATCGTCAAGCTTTCACAGTCACGTCACCTCATCCACTGAAGGGCAAAGGTATGTGACAATGATTCCTGCCAGCTGCAGCTGAGTTTCAATCTTGCCATCATCAGGGAAAGCTGAGGTTTGTGGCTGCATTTCCTTTAATCTCTCTCTCCAACACCTTGGTCTTTGATTTACTAGTCCATTTCTGGGTTATTATGATTATCACCACAGGAGGAGTAACCTGCTTCATTGAAGCCTACAGGTCTTTCACTGCCTTCCAATGCACATTCAAAAAGCTGATGTTTAAATACTGTTTGCTTGTCAAGGCACAGGATGGTTTTGTGGAGTTCACCAGGGCTGCTATTATTATTTTTATTATTGTTATTATTATTATTATTGTTGTTGTTGCTGTTGCTGTTGTTGTTGTTTTGACTCTGCACCTGCTGAGGTAAAAAGGCCTGCAATGGAAGCATTTTCACCTCAATAGGGTGGGTGGATGGATTACGTAAACGACTTTTCTGTCTGGAAAGAGGGGCCTTGACAGGTCCCATGTTGTCAAATGACAATTGTGACTTCTTGCATTTCAAAAGTCACGCTCAGATGGTTTCATCTGAAACCCTCTGGGTAATAGTAGCCTTTTGAGGTTATGATATCTCTGGATGGAATTCAATAAAAGAAATTCACTTTCAATTGAAGCCCTGGAACACTGCCAGACAGCACCAACAATGCCGTATGTCTCCAAAGAAAATTGGACTGATCCCCCCCTCCTTTTTTCTCCTCCCCTTTCCATTTCTCTCTCCATCTTTATTTGTGCTTTCGACCTTGTTTGTGGATTCCTTCTTTTTGATATATTTTCTCTCCCAATAAGCTCGGGTTCCTGAAGGTTTAAAAAAAAAAGAAAATAAACATTTGGGACTGAAAGAGTAGTAGCCAATAATAGAGAGACACACGCTCACAGTAGCAACGACAAGTCACTCTCAATAGCTGACCTTTGCCATATATGTGAAAGGAAACAGAATAGAACCTCTGCTCTAGGTGAAGGGGGGATATTATTACAGCCAACACCTTCCTAGTCCTCGTTAAGAAGGCTGGTTAATGCACTCATTTATTTGTTTAGTTTAAGGCCAGGGGAAGGGAAAAAGCTCACAAAACCTGCCTCACTGCCAGAGGCAAAAATGTTGGCTTTTTGCTTGGGTTGTCATTCATGATGACTTGGGATTTTTTTTTTCCTCCCACCCCCTTTTTCTCTGGGTTTGGGAAGGGCTGCAATTGTCTGTCTTCTCTTGTTTTTGATCATCTAAGCAGATTAACGAGTGTGCTCAGTTGGGAGGCAGAAGATGGAGAAGATGCATCAATCTTGTGAAAGCATTCATTTTCTCCAGTGTTTTCTTCACCAACGACCTACCTCTTGAGTTGTTACTGCTAACATGTGATTTGATTTTGATCAAGTCAAATAGCCACAGGAACTGCGTAACAAAAAAATAACCCCCGCCCATGCCTTGGAAACAGACTATAGAACTCTTTGGCAGACTTTGTGCTGAAGTTCCTTGTGCTTTGCATTTGAGTCGCCTCGGGCTGTAAATCCCTTCTTTTGCCTCAGTTCTACAATGATTTACTCTTCTTACATTAGGTTAAGATTTCAAAACCAGTAAAGTAACAGCAATGCTAGAGTTAAAAAAATCTGACCTGCTTCCTCTCCCTACAGCGTTATTTGTCCTTTTATCCCTCCAAAGCTCACAAGCTACACAGGTTCAGGTCTGTTCGAGTGTCAGCTGAGAAAACAGGCATGGGGTTGGGGGGGGAAGAGGGTCATTTGTTCTGTACATGAGGCTCTCTTCTGATCAGCCACATCAAAAGAATAGTAGGGGATGCTCAGACACCATCTTTTACAAGAGAGGTCAAACCAAATTCCTGAATCACAGGGATCCTTGGGATCCCCTTGCACTTTCAAGAGAGTTGCCTGATCGTTGGCATCAAAGCCACATCTAGAACACGAGATTCTGAGCCACAAGTTTAAATCCTGCTCTCATTTCAGATTACTACATTTTTAACTGTTTTACCTAAACTGTTATGTACATAGTATTAAGTAGCTGTGATAGGACTCGCTGATCCCACAAGAGCAGTTGCAGCTATTGTTCCTTGCAAAGATTTTGCTTACACAAATTCAGAGTATCAGCAATAGCGTTAAACATACCCAGTCCCAATTTCCAGCAGAAAACTCTTTAGGTACTGCAGATGCAAGCATATGACAGCTCTGGACAAATTTGTTTGCACAAATATTAAATAGGTATTACATGCCTCTAACACACAAGATTTTCTCCTGAATTTCTCACAAGCACAAGGAAACTAAACAACTACTCTTAGTTCACCAAACAGCTCGGTGAGAGATTGAGGAACAGAAAGCAGGCCTTCTCACTTCCCCTCTCACACCCAGTCCTGACAATACATCACCTCCTTAGAGTGTAGGCTGGGTGTAAGAGACCATCCCAGGGGCCAAGGTATTAACCAGGTACTGAAATATTTAGGTCCATTTACTGCATCTCATCAATCTATATTAGAATAATAATATCTAATCATATCTAATCGGTATTAGAAAATGGTAAAAAAGAAAAAAAAAGAGCAGCTGGTTTAAAATCACTGCAGAATTACTTCCCTAGACTGTTCAGTATTTGAAAGGTTTTAACTTTGTCAAGAAGTAGTAATTCAAAGCTCTCCGGGCAGATTAGTTCATGAATACCTCGTCAACATTCTTCCTGTTGTTTACCCCCTCCACTTGACATTTTTTTTCAAAGAAAAAAAAACCCAAGTAACAAACATTTGTAACAGACTTAAACATGCAAGAAAACAGACTTGGGCTTTTGAAGCAATTCAGACATCTGTAGTCTAATAATCTACTTTTTCCTGTAGCGATAATAGAAAAATATTCCTTGCAGAGTACAACAGAAGGTATAATCTGCAAAAATTATAGACATTCTTCACTTTATTCTTGGAAAAGAATTTGGTCTACAGAAAGAACCAGAATTATCTGTTGCTTCCTGTTTTTGAAACTGTTGAGCAAAAACCAGAGTCCTGGCCTGGCTCACATAGATAAACAGACCAGCTTCACAGATAATAAAATTTAGTTAGTGTTAGTGTATGTATATACACTGGTAATTCTTGTATGTAGGCATAGGAGAAATAGTAAAGTTGGCATCAAACAATGAATAGGTGCAGTTCAACTTACCAAAACGAGCATACTCTCTTCTCTTGGCAGCATGGATTTTATTCGATTTGTTACTAACAGCTCTAACTTCAGTACTGCTGTGTGAAGATCAAGGTCCTTTCCTCCATTTTTAATTTTAGCACAGCTTTTTCTAATTGTCAATAGAGGGCATACTATAAAACAAAATAAACACATACTTACTTACATCAAATAGCATCCACATTCCTAACAATTAAAATCAAAATACCCAGTGAGTTTATAAACAAAGACCTTGTAACCAAACCAAGAATCTCATTTTCATGTTCTTCTTCCTTCCATAGTTCAGGTTATTAACAAACAAGTTGTTTTTATAGCTGGGAAGAATATAAAGCTTTGCTTAGAACATATAACTTGCACTTTATTCCCATGGATAAATACAAATTCTTTAGGGAAACAGAGCTATGAGTTCTAAGTTGTTCAAAAGCAGAAGGGTCCAGAAGAAAATAATTTTCCTCTAGCAAAGAGTCCATACTGTCCCAGAATCCTGAATAGCAGTGAAATTTAATTATAACATACAATACTAATTCAAAAATTCAAGGATCTGGGAATTTTGCAGGGAACAAAACTTAATAAGATACCAAGCTGGGTGTTCTAGCTATGGTCATAAGTCATTTCATGAGAAGAATTCCGATCCATTCCCCCATGTCATGATTTTCTTTCAGGCTATTTTGTTCTAATAGACTGGATTATCACTTGGTGTTCCACTAAGTTCTCTCATTCTTTTAAGATGATCACTGCAGCATAGCACTAAGAAAGTAATTTATTATTTTAAACTAGTGCAGAGAGTGCCTCAGGTGACCAATATTGGCACCAAAATAACAGGTCTGACTCCCATCAGCCTGAGGCGTGGGTGTTCCTGGGACTATTTCCAAGCCAGACCTCCTTCTCACAGTGTGAACATTAGGGCTGACACTGTTCCAAAGTCTAACCTGAAAAGGAGCTTTTAAAGCCCTATAATTATGCTTGTTCAGCCTTGCAAAGCCACTGTGAAAATTAACCAGGATAGGCAGAAAGTCTGCTCATATGACATTCACAGTAAAGAGCAGTGTTAATAAAAGGCCTGATGAGGAAAGGAAGATGCATACTCCTCAAAAAACCCTCAAAACAACATTCAAAATCCCAAACAAAACTGCCCATGTATCATAGGTATATAAGACTCCTGTGAGAATATTCATTTTCTCTTCAGATTTTGATATGAGCATGATATGCCTTTAATTTTCACTTCTTGAGACGTTTAAATCAGCCTCCTTTTCTGCCCATGAAAACATTGCTGCCCCAGCAATACTGAATTCAAGGATGAAGTGCATTTGAGTTTTCATTCCCACACTACAAAGCTTATCATATTGCAAGATATTGCAAGACAGCAAATGCCTGCAAAGAAACATTCAAGAAGCAAAACAAAAGACAGCAAAAAAATCATGGTTTTCAGATGAAAAAATATTCTAAACCCAGGAAATTTTTGTTCTGTTCTTAAAAGACAATCTGAAAAGAAATACTTCAAAATAAAATCTATCCTATTTGATATAGTAATGCTACAATGAAAAGTTTTATTTCCGCTTCTAGGAGGACACATTGTCATCTCCAAGGCAAAAGCTACCCAGCTATCAGCTCACATGAATCACTCAGACACTGGTGAAAGTACTCATCACTTCCATCACCATCTTCTGCTTCTGAGAACAAATCTCTCCAAAGCCTGGAGTCCTCTGGTGGCCAGAAGAATCAAATTACAACTCAGAAATTCAATAATAAGAAGAAAGAAGTTCAGCAACTTTCATTGCTGATGATGCTCCAGAATCCCTTGGCACTTTTTAGCCTCTCTCCCATACAGTGATTCATCTCACCACCCATACAAAACTCCGTCTTTATTTTTAAATTCGTTAATCAGCCCTCACACTAAAAGAGAGGAGAAAGTTTCCCATACTTCTGTTTCCCATTCTTCTGTAATAAAATTCTCTGCAAAAAAGAGTTTTCCTGTTGTTCAAAAAGGCAATCATGCAGGCAAAACCAAACAAAAGCAACTTACCAGGATTAAATCCCGGTGAATTAGAAAACAAACCCAACAAGCTAACGGTAACATTAGCTTCACATACTACAGCCACTCCACCACTGACCTCTCAGCCATGATTCTCCAGGATGCTCAGTCTACAAATGACCTTCAAAATATCACCCTGAAAACTAAAACTTCTCAACACAGTGATCGCTAAAGACTGAAAAGATATTCTTATGTCACTAAATTTCCCATTATGCCTCATACAGCCAACCCACCCAGCGACCTACCAGTCCTTCCCCAACAAGTCCGATGACCTCAACCGTTTCTCCTGCTTCACTTCTATCACTACATCAACCACCTTTCTCTGATTCACAAAACCATTACAAAGAGGTAAACAGAAATTCACTGCAAGCAGCTACAAGGACTTGATCCCGTTCTTGGGGTGGTCACCTGCTCTGCTCTCAGCATCTATCCACTGGGTAAAGAGTTCAAAACTAGAGGAGACCAGGGTTGCTGCACTGACAAGCTCCCAACCTACCCTATGCACAAAGAACAGCTTTTCCTTGTCTTGTTTATTGAGGGTATGTTGGGCCATCGCAACGGAACTGAGCAGGAAAACTTCTTTCCAACACTGCTGGGTTTTGTTGTGTTTTCCTCTTTCTTCCCGTCTCCCGCCCACCCCAAAATCTGAACCACAGGCATGGTGCATCTGGAAGGGTAACTGTGGTCTGTAGTTCATGTGGATCACTTCAAACCAGGGCTCACACAGGTGTGTGAGGGGAAAGGAGGAGAAAAGCTTGAGGAAAGAAAATTTAAAAAAAAATAAAATTAAAAGTCCCGTGGATTAGAAATGCAAGCTGCAGATGAAAGGTTATCCTTCCCTATTCATTATCGTGTTCCTTCAAGGGACCCTGGCTTTCAGCTCTAGTTTTTGGCTGGGAAACTCCCCAAGCTAATTTTAGTGAACTCATAAAACAGGACCCTAGGGATGATACAATACTCTGTGCAACCTCTAAACAGCATGAATGACTAACACAAAATGACAAATGAAAGGAAATTCCACCTAAACTGTCTACTTGTGAACAAATATTCCAACTTAGAGGTTAAGCAATATCCCAAGTGGACCTGAGTTCTGGGCAAACATTGTGACAAAGACATCCTTTTCTTCCTGATTTTACTTTACTTGTTTTTTTAATCAGATTTCTTTATAACAGAAGTTAGGTCAAGAAAGGAATCTGTATTTAATTTCACTGAGGTAGCTTGTTGGTCTCAATTCAGATACAAACTGAAAAGGATTAGTTGGATTCAAACTCATTTATTGTTTGCCTTACAATAAACCAAGTTTGAAAGAGAACCCTGAAACTCTCCAAGATACTCTTGTAATATCTCTGCTTCAAAAAGAAGTCCTCAAAATAACCTTTAAAGGCATAGCTTTTTTTACAGGCAAACTCAGCCGTAAATACTGCACTTGAATCAAGAACCAAAAGCAGAGATATCTTGAGCTTTTGCCATGAATCATTACAGAGCAGAATGCAGGCAGAGTCTGCCACACTTCCCTTGGATATGCTGGGGGAGCTGTGAGAGGAACGAGGTTCAGAGAGTCATTGGATTAGTGCTCTGATTTCTCAGTTCAAACCAAAACAAGCCAGCAAAAGCTTGCCTTCCTATCCTCTCCTCCACATTATATTAAAACCAATAACAAATTACTCCTGCCCACAAACCTGAGATTGCCTGCACCTTGTCTGATTTTCCCTCTATCTACAACAGAAGAGAAAAAATCTGAAGTGGAAGCCCACATAGCTGAGGGATCATCAGGAGTTATGTGATACTGGGGTTAGACAACCATAGACATTCTCCTAAATGCTGGGGCAAGGAATGGCAAGGAAAGCTGTGTGCAGTTTGGCAAAAAAAAAAAAAAAAAAAAAAAAACATCAAAATGGGACAAATCCACCCAGAGCAGATGCTCTGCTGCAGTGATATCAACATTGCTTCAGAGATCTGGGCAACCTGGAACTGTACTCTGGAAAAAACCAAACAGAAGCAGCAGCTGTGCCCTGAATGGATTTGCTATATCCACTGTCACGTGCTGCCCTGTGGAAAGTCATGGGGCCTGCTCCCTGCCAGACCCACAGGGAAATGTGGATGTATTAGGACTCTCCCCCCAAGGGCCTGCAGTGCATTCTGCAGAGTTTCCTGTTCTTTCTTCTAGGTGTTTCCAGGATGACAGCATTTTTTGGAGAATGGCTCCTGTTTAGGTACCTCAGCAGAAGGGCAAAACTTCCACAACTTTCAGCATCCAAGCATTTTAGCTGGTAACGTTTTTTTTAACAAGGAAGACTTTGGCCTTTGCCCGCTTGAAAAATACCACTGCAGATGCCATACAGCAAACATTCAGAGCCAACAATTCCATGGAAACTGCTGCCTGTTGAACACTGATGAAAATCCAGCTGCCCGTATCCTGTATGATACCATCAACTTCTCTTTTCATCCTGACCAAGCAGTCCTCATCTAGCCAGAGAATGCAAAAGGTGTGAAGGATGCCCTTCTTTCCAAGCCTTTCTGTGTATGCTTGGCCAAACCATAAGCTGATTTATTTAAAAAGAGCAAATGGAAGCTATGCATCATCTGCAGCTCTCCCAGGCTAACAGCCAAATGACTCTGTTTACTGTAATCTCTACACCCAGAGAAGTTTCTTTTGTTCTTAAAATAGCATCGGTCACTGCAGAATGGAGACACCAGGAAATTGAAGACTGTACATACACATACATTTTGTCACAAATCCTGGGGCTTGTGCATACTATTCAATTTAATTATAGTTTTAAATTATTTGCATATCACAGTACTACAGCTTCTGCTGTAGATCAATGAATATATCAATATTAGGTGTTAAATAAGAATATTAAAAGGCTCCTCTAATGCATAATTTACTTCATGGCAAACAATTCCTTCCTCTCAGATCATTACTATTGCAAATTTGGAACCTCATCTGAAGGGGTTTCCCTAATGCATTTCCTAGAAATTAAATTATTCATAAAAGTATGACTTATATTATGATTTTTTAATTCAAATTGAGTAGCACTGTGGGAACGCGCTATTTTCTTAACTGAAGGGGTATAAAAACTTGAGGGGAACGTGGCAAGGTCTGAGTTAGAATGTATTTATTTTGAATGTGTTACTTGTATCTCAGTAACTGCGTCAAATTCCCAGCCCAAGATCTCATGGGCCAGGAACCCTGCAAAGTGATCGTAAGGAAAATGTCCTTGCCATAAAACAGGTTGCAAAACAAACACATGATAGAAAACAGTGAGGCAAGACCCTGAGTATCACTATCCCCACCTTGAAAAGCAGGAGTTGCAGACTTCTGGAAGTTAAGCCAAGGGCTTTTAACTTATGGCAAGAAAATGGAACTGGACTCTATTAAATGTATCATAAGATGTGATCACTGCTTACAAAGGGAATATTTCTTGTACTAAAGGTCTCATTAATCTAGTGGAAAAGGCATGACAAGGTCTAGTGGCCAGGAGCCAAAGCCACGCAAGTTCAGAGACATGAAGGGTGACTATTTCTAAAAAGGGAAAGTAGGCCATTAGAGTTCCGACACTGGTACGTAGGGACACAGTGACTTCTCCAGCTCCTGGAGGCACTGAAATAGAGCTGAAGGTCTGCCCAAAAAGGTATCTAAATGCTGTATCCCAGAAGTCACAGGCCTCATGCAGGAATCACTACTCATATTGCATAGTATGTGGTCTTATTCAATGTCAATCTCTTCTGGCTTTAGGTGAGTCAAGAGAAAGCTCTCAAATTCCAACCTTTTATCTCTGCTACTTCCTCTCAGATCACAAAACCATGGAAAACACACCAGAAGCAACACAACAGAAAGGTACCATCAACAGCTCATGGTGTGAAACCACACAGTGGAAGAGGAAGCAGGGAATGGCAAAGAATACAGGGGTTTATCTGTCAAAAATGTCACACCAATAGAACTTGACATTTCTAACATTGACAGCAGCTGGCAAAAGAAAACATATGTACCTCACACTCCTTTCCTATCAGCTCAGAAGGAAAGATTTGCCTATGCCATTACCTGAATTTACATTGTAAAGCAGAATGATACCATCACCTTTGAGGACCAGCACAGCACAGGCCTTGGGAATCCATCACTGAAGTACAAACCAGGAATTAGCAGATGCAATCCATACATGTGCAATCCATTCCTTATGCAGAAAAGGGGAAACCACTCAACAGGTCCCAAGACAAAGCTGTCTTGCTGAGGCAGTTTAATAAGCAGAACAATCTCTAGGTTTAAAGGAAAAATCCTGTCTTCAAGAAATTCAGCAGGGGACCTGCCATAGCAGCACAGTTTCCTCTTCAAATTCTACTCCCAGCTGAGCCACCAACCTGCTGCGTGACCTTGAGCAGCCCTTCACTTTCCCAGGACTCTCCATCAGCCTTTGCATGCCTTGGGGGGCCTCGTGTGACTCTTGCTTTACATATGTGCCATGCCTAGAATAGCAGGGCAAGAGGCCCCTGGTATTTCTGTGGTACAAATGCTATTACTGGTACCATTCACAGGCCAATCCTACTCCAGCAGTGACTGTGTGGCTGGCTGTCACCTCACTGGGCTGCACGAGTCCTGCTTCTGGGAACAAAAGTCAGAGCAGGGCTGCACCAGGAAGGATTGCTCACATGCTGGTGACAGGTGTTGATCTCCTCTTTGCACCAAACATGGAACAACGTTGCATCCCATATGCTGTTCCATAATGCCACTGAAATCACAAGACTTACCTTCATTACAAGAGTTACAGGAATTATCTTCACAGAGCTTGGCCTCAAAAGTCACCAGTCTCCTGTCCTACACCTGGCCCTTTTTCGAACTAGATGTGTTGACACTAAGGGAAGGAGAAAAAAAATAATATTCTAATAAGCAAAAAATCAATGCTGGGGATTGATTTGAGATCCAGCTGCACATTCTATTATGGGACAAGATAAAGCTTAAATATTGCCATTGCAATAATCTGATCAGCTCAAAGAAAGTTAAAAAGGACAAGTTTTGGGTTTTAGTGGTGTTTTTTTAGTTGGTTTGGTTTGAGAGTTGTTTGGTTGCTTGCTTGGGTTTTTTTTGGTTGTTTGGTTTTTGTTTTGGGTTTCTTTGCTTTATTTTGTTTTTTGGGGGGATGGTTTTTGTTTTGTTTTGTTGAGTTGGTTTTGTTTGTTTTTCTTTTTCAAATGCCTGTCTTGTAACTGATTTTATGGGCAGAGAAAAATCACCTGCAAATGGGTTCACGATCTGCCACTCATGTAGCCCACAAAAAAAAAAAAAAATAGTATGTGATTTCTTTCAGTACAAGGTTTTGGACAGAGCTAGTCTTAAAATATTGAGAGCTGACTTTCCACTCCAGTGCCTTCCAGCTCAGTTCTAAATAATGGCCACAAAACAGGAACAGGCAGAGAAGAAACAAGTTTTAATTAGCTGTACAGTGAGGGTCTTTGTCCCACAGATAGATTTGATTATATCACTGATAACCTTCACAGGGCTTGTTATCACATTACACTATGTCATTCTTCTGAGCTGAAGAAATTTTCCACACACCCCAAACAGACAGCAGTGAAAGAATAATGTCAAAAGTCCCTTGCAGACATTTTGGTGGGATTCTTCTGTTTGACTGGGTTCACTAACCTGGGATGGAGCCAGGAGAGCTCAGTGGTGGCACTGCAAAGTAGTGAGTGATACCAACACAGATCTCTGCCAGCTGTGTATTTACAGGGCTTCTCTGTAAACCTGTTTATGCAGTTATATGTGGTACACGGAGTACTTTATGTTAGCTCCTGAGAACAGGATCTGGTAGCTAAAAAACAATGTAGTCTGCATAAACTCAGACAAGAAATACCAGCACTGATATTACCTCACATGCTGGGACCTTCAGGCATCGCCCACTATTATTTTACATATCCCAAGCTGTCCCAGGATTGGGCAAAACAGCTTCAAAAATAGAGCCAGGTGTTTTGTCTGTGACTTCAGTCCTTCCACTGCAGTGTTGTGCACCTGGGAGTAGTACACCTAGTACTGAGCTTCACTCCCCTTGCTTGGCCTGCATATAGCACCAGGCAAGGAGAAAATCAGAATCTCTGTTCTACAGCAATATTTGGAGCAGAAAGGGTTGGAATCCAGCGGAAGGCTTTTTGCATGAAGGTAAGTGATCTTTCAAAGAAGCACAGGCAACTTAAGTCATTCATTCCCAGTTATTGCACCAGCAAAGAACGAAGCCTTCCTGCTGCACTTAGATAAGCAGGTATAATTTAGTAGGGCTCAGACAGCCGTCACTAACAGCAGGATTCCTTATCCCCTTCCAAAGCAGGGAAACCAGAAACCCCTTCATAAACTATCTTCCTACAGGATACAGGAGATCTGGCCCTCATAGCCCATACACGGCTTACACTGCAGGTATAACTTCACTAGGGGATTAACTCTAGCTCACAGCGGACATTTGAGAGCAGAATCATGCATTGCCAAACCATCCTTTCACTGCTACTAGGGTAGATGGAGCCTTCAATGTGCTTGCAAGGAGTCTGGACCCAGGAATCATGTCTTACCTGCTATAAAACTGACAGGTGGCAGGCTGCAAAACTGGTATGTTTGGTGAAGAGCAGAGAATGAACTCATATACGATAATTAACCAAACAAAATGACTCGATACTAATATAAACATATCCTGAAGCAGATCTGAGGCACATTTTGTATATACCTGTGGCTTCATCACTCCGCTGGCCTTGTGACATCCCTGGGGGAAGAAGAAACCAACAGCCAGTAACATCCCCGAAAAAAGCACAAATTGCCTGCACTGTCAGGTACATATTCCTGAGTGGGACTCAGGGAAAAAAGGTTTTCTGTTCTGTTCTGTTCCCTGTATGTGCAAATGTGGCCATACAAAGCAAGGAATAAAAAATTACACTGTTCTACTTCAGACTTTTTACTTCAAAGTCTGTCCTGAGTTCTGGCTGCTGTTTATCCTCACGGCAACACATTATTGCCCTTCCTCACACACCCTAAACAAGGTCAGGTTATAACTGATTCACATACCTTGCCAGGAAGGCCAGGCAGGATTTTCCTCTCCTTGTCTCACCTCCTTGCTGGGGCTACCCATTTCTGCATGTTTCCCACACGAGATTTTCCAAATGCCTTTTTGTTGGAATTCAGTGGGGCACAAGCTGACACAAGGAGGGCCAAGAGCTTCTGAACCAGTGTGGGTAGCACATGTTCCTCTCATGTAAGAGGCAGCCAGGACACTTAGTCTGAGGACAAGAACATCGTGCTCCTGTCTGCCAGAGCTACTCTTTCTCAGAGAACACAAGGCCAGAGCATCTCTAATGGATGCATGCTGGGCACACACACACTCCTTTCTGAACCCTGCCATTGTAGATAGTACAGGGTGGTCTAACCTCAGCAGCTGTGGTGGATGGATTTGGGTTTATAATTTCCCCTCCCGCCTTCCTCACCATGGGTTGCATCCTGCCTCTCCCTCCCCAGCAGTGGCCAGCCTCTCCCTCCCCCACCACAGCAAGAGCTGCCTCAAGGCCTTCCACACACCACCAGAAACAAGGCACTGCCACGGACTGTGACACGATGGAGCCCACAATGCTGGGTAAAATCCCCTGGACGTCTGCCCCTCGGTAGCAACTTATTCCCCATCTGCCCCCAAAACACCCCCCCCCCTTTCCTGTCAACAGCAGCAGCAGATCTTTGGCTTTGTGTTGGGGGACAGGCTTGGCCACTGGAGTGGGCGGTTGTAGCTCGAAACAGCTGTTCCCCATCTCCTCCAGCGAAGAGGCTGGTGGGCTGGATGGATCAGAGCAGAAGCCTGGAGCTGGCCTGCAGGCCACCAGTTGGACCACACGGAACACTTGCCGCGGTTACAGCCGGCAGCTCCCACCTCCAACAGCACCGAGGCAAAGCAAGGCTCACCCCTTCGGCTTGGGGGCTTGCAACACAAGCCCCACATCTGTAACACACATACAACATCTAGTCAGCCTTTATAAATTCAGCTTTTGTTGCAAAGTTCTGTTTAGGAAGCTATTTTAAACTGTGATCCTTTTTTTTTTTCCTCTAATAAGAGGTTTTAAGGTTTTGCCTTTTTACACAGTGAAGAAAGGAATTATTTTCCCCTCTTCCCTTTCTTCCTGCCACTGCCTTTCCATTAACTCTTCTGCACAGCTCTGTCTGTCTGTTTGCATTAATTATTCCCTCAATCTCTCTCTCTTCCTGAAGAATTAAAAAAGTGTTCTGGAGAAAACCACGGATTTGAGCAGAAGTCAACAGCAAAGCAGCAGCCTGGGATCATTCAGCTCCTTAAGCATCAGTTTGAAGCTGTCGGCCTAAGACTTTTTAACTCCTTAGAGCAGACCTACTGAAGGCAAGACCAAATATTCATTTTCATCACAGTTTTGTGCGTATTTCTTTTTAAACCAGAAATTACTGCAATGAAAAAGCAAAGCATAGAGCTGAGATCACAATTACAGCAAATAATTAACCACTCGGGATTTAATATACCTCTCTGCAAATGTTTCTTTCATACCAAGGCCTTTGGCACATTGAGAAGTGTGGCAAATCAAGTGGCAAAATTAGTTTGGAAACTGCAAGGTAGGGGAAGAGGATTCAGTTGAGATGTAAATTCCAACTTCGAACTGAGGAACACTTTCTCTCAGCCTTGTAACATTGCAGAGCACATTTTAATATCTAAAACACCCTAGAAGGCACAATTTTGCAACATCATCTGTTGAGTGGATCTTTTTGTACTAACAAAAACATTATAAGATATCTTCAGGGAGTCTAACTTTGCCAGTAAAAGTCGTTGCATGCTTTAGCCATTTTCGAATATGGTGTTTGTTCACATCCTGAAAAAGCTTTTCACTCCAATACCAGAATTATTACCATTACAAGAAATGTTTTGCTGAAAAATAGGCAGAACCACCAACTTCTATATCACACCTTGAGCTGAAGTGTGATCCCTCACTTACAGGAAAATTTATCAGGAATTTTCAGACCTTTAGCAAGGTGGTATTCTGAAACTCTTTCTAGCTTTAACCCACTTCCATTCTTGCAAAATAGTTCATCTTCCAATATTTTTTTTCTTAAAGTAAGAGAGTGAATGTTTTAAAACTACTCCTTAACTATATAAAGAAGTTTTTAGGATCTCTTCCTCTCCTTTTTGCCTCAGTTCTAGTGGTTTTGCTGTTACTTGCATTGCTGATTGAGCCTTTTTAAGCAGCACTTTGACCACACATTTGGCTCTTTACTTCATCTCTCCCACATCAGAACACACTGCTTTGGCCTTCAAAAACAATTTGCTAGAAGCTAAAATGACTTAAAAATATATATATAGCTGTAAAGCATCAGATTAATACTTGAGTACAGGAAATCAGTATGTTGTATTTTAATGAGTTGGCAGGCGGTTCATGATCATGATAAATTTCATACTCTAGTTGACACATTTTCGAATGTTAATGTCCTCTAGAGGAATGAACGGTGTTGTAATGACTGGAATAATGGCTTCTAAGGTGAGCATTTGGCTTATTATGGTTTCAAGCCCTGGCACTCAATGTACATAGGTGTTAGGCTATGCACTCTACAAAAAGGAAATAATTATGATCATATAATGAAAAAAGAAGAGGTTTACAGAAAAGGGGATGTGAAGAGGAGCTGAATCATGGACAGAACAACCTCCTTCATCAGTGTGAGACAATAGTTAATCAAGTACTGTGCATAACATAGCAGACAAGCACTCATAGGCATCCCAAGAGCCACAATGTTCTGGATAATCACAGCAAGTTTCTTGGTGGTTTTAAGGTTTCAGCAGAAGTAAAACTACAGTATCCTGCTTCCTTTCCTCCCACCCTTTCCATCCCACACTCACTGTGAGCTGGTTTGCTCAGGGAAAGGCAGATTACACAAAAGGAACAAGAGGAAAGTTGCCCTGTACATTCAGACCCATGACAGCCAGTAACCAGTGCAAGAAAGGTACCCACTGAGAAGCAGCAGGGACAGTTTTAAGGGTTGCCATTTTACACCTTTAACAAAGGTATTAATTCATATTTTTTTTTCTTGTGAATCGCAGGTTTCTTACAGGCAAGCGCTGTAACTCCATACTTTCCTCCTCCCCTCATGCTCCCACATTCTCTGCCCACAAACACACACACACACACAGAGATACCAAAGCCTAAGCCAGCCTAAATATTTGCACAACTTGAACAACATCACAGCTCCTGCAGAACCAGCATCCTTTCCTAGACTTCTTTTCTGTGGGTATATGTAGAATTCCCCTCCAAGTACTTTCTCACCTGTTCCCATGCAGTAGCATCCTCCTCTAACATGCTACTTGTCATCCCAAGTGGAATTAACCCAGTTTGCATCTACTGATGATCCAGTGCTCATGGATATATCCTGCTGCCCTTTTAACAGTGACTTGTGTTTCAATGTCAAGGATACCATAACAATTTATGGCTTCCCAAGACGGGTAGAATCATCTGTTGAACACCAGTCATGGCCTTATTTGCTCAACTGTTGCATAATCCTACCTTTGCCCCCATAACATTGCTTTAAAAGTGTCCTCTGTCAAGAGCCACTCTGCAATCAACATTGCTGCCCATGTGTTATTAATTAAGTAATTTCACAAAATTAGAAATACAAATCACATTGTTTTCAACCAAAATAACGATCTACCAATTATTCTGCCAACGAAAATGACTTGTAGCTTTTGGCAAGTCTTTTCCTTTTGGCCATTGTTTTCTTAGTTATTAACAAGGTTACAGTTGGTTCTTTTGATTAAAAAGCTTTTTGGCCAGAATCACTGCTATGGGAAAACAAAACCTGAAATTCAATATGCTTCTAGAATTCTTTTGAAATTTGATCTCAGCACCAATGATGGAGGAAGGTGAGGGGGCACAGAGGACATACTTTGTAACTTTTTCATTTTTATTGCAGCCTGAGATTCTTAAAGAATAGGCAAATAGGACTAGAAAGCCAAAAAAAAAAAAAAAAGAGAGAGGTTTTTTTCACTTGTCTCCCTGTAAGGTAAAGGTAGACCCGTGCTCTAGCTTGTTCCTTCAAAGAGGAACTTGTGAGAGTCAGCATCATACAGAGGGACATAAATGTGCAGTAGCAGAAATAAGCAAAAGCATGAGAGCATTTCCAGGTTTCTCTATGAACTGGCCTGTTCCCGGTACCTCAGATTGGATGTTCAAGCAAGTGTGTTAGGCACTTCAGGCTTGGAAGATTTTAAGGCTTGGGCATAATTGACGAAACAATTCAGAACATGGTGCACAAGGGTATCAGTCCTACCCTTCTCCATTGTTCTGCTTCGTTGCTCCATCAGAGAGAGCAAGTACAGATAACAAATCCAAACAGTAACCACGTGAAAACATAATTTTCAAGAAATAACAACCTAAATCTTTAACAAGACAAACTGAAGGAGGATGGATATTTTTTTTCCCTTTTGCATCTCTCCAATATTTACAGTCAGTGATTTACCCCAGCTAAACATCTGGCACCGAAAAAGAACATGCCACTATTTGTCGTAATTAGGGCTCTGGCAAACGGCACATTGCTGTATGCAAGTTACTTCAGCAGCTTTTTTATCTCAACCTTTGCAGTATCCCAGTAATAGCCCTGATACAGCTGCTCTTGGCCATCTGGGAATTTTTCCTATCCCCAGCTAGAAGAAACGCCATCTCTTCTGCTCTGACATGGTGCAAAGGCCTGGGAGTGAACCAAAACATTTCTTGCTCAGGAAACACTCTTCTACAGTCAGTTCATTCCATCCTTGGGAGTGGGGGGAGGGAAAAATATAAAAAATATAAAATACAATTAAAAATATAAAATTAAATATAATTTAATAATAAAATATAAAATTAAATATAAAATATAAAATTAAAAAATCAAAGACTCCAAAATTAACCCTTAAAAGGGAGACACTGAAAAGCCAATGTTGAATGTTACCATTTTGACTGCAGAGACAGCGGGGCTAAATTAAGTTGTGGAATAGTTTTGCTTGACCTTAGAAGAGAAGGATCATGCATTTCAAGCCTTAGTAAGATTTATGCAATGCTGCACCAGTGACACTCACAGAATGTGCATTATGCTTGGCAACAGGCCCGCAATCCAGCCACTTACTCCATCATGTATTATAACATAGAAACAGTCACACCTGCAAAGCCTATGACAAATGACATTTCATTAACTTTGAAGATTGCTGGATCATTTTCCCAGGTTACATGTGAGCCAGGCCATAATAGTCCTTTCAACAGTCTATCATGAAAAGAAAGTCACTATAATGTCCCAAATATTTCAGGGAGTAAATACTTCTCAATTTGTTAATGATAAAGTTCTATGTCAATTAGATGTAATGGGATAAAAGCCTATCATTAGAGATCCTGGGCCACACAAATTTAGAATGGTATTTCCCATTGCTAGTTGTGTCATTTCCCCACCACTTTTTCCCTCTTGTATTTATTTAATTTTTTACTGTTTCAAGTGACTAGCAGAGTGGTCCAGCACATTTCACACAATCTGCTTTCATGTCAAACAATCTTTCCAGGTATTTTATTTCAGTCCCTTGATGATTTCATGGGATCAACAAATCAAACTGTGAGGTTTTGCAAGCAGGAAAATGTCAACAGAAGAACGTAGGATATAACACCTCAGGTGCTCTCTTTCCAAATAGGATTCTTTTCTCCCCAGTCTGCCTTAGCTTAGTTACAACCAAACCCCATTTGAATCATGTATATTACAGACATTTGAGGACACCAGTTTGTGGTGCTGGTAGAGAAGGGCTCACAAAACAGCTCTTTGTGGAACACACGTCAGTGTTTTGCTCACTGTGACTTCTGCTGCCCTGAGTAATAGCACTTCTCACTGCTCTTGTGGAAGGAGAGGTGGGGATTACTCATCTGTATAAAACTAAGCACATTTTTAACAGCTCTGTTACATCAGGGCTCAAAACTTTGAGCAAGACTTGTGAAACTTAATACAGCTTGTTCCGAGGCCTGCAATTGGATCCCACAAGTGTGTAAGGTTCTTCAGGCAGCAGATCCTTGGTGAAATTCAGCTCCTGAGGGCATTAACTGCACACCAGTGACCTCCCAAAAAGTCTAGGGAGCAAGAGAGCATTCACCCCAGTTTTACACTTACTTCTCCAGGCTGTTTTGGAGGACCTGAGGATCACATGGTGAAAGTTGTAAGGTATTCCTGGATGGGGAGAGAAACCCTTGTAATAAACAGGCAGGGCCTTCTTTTGCCTGGCCAGAGGCGGAGCCTGCCTAGAGCAAGAGCAGAGAGTCTGGCTCTTAAATTGGACACACTGGTCTATCAATCTCCACTCAAGCTCATCCTGAAGAATTTATCAGGCACACTACAGCTCTTCACAGTTAAACTGTCCCCTCTGAACAATATTAGGATGCCCACCATATCACAGCTTATACAGGACACTGTCAGAAAACACCTGTAGATTCTCCCTCAGAATGAGGGCTGGCCCTCTATGCCATCTCATTACACGTTTAGATATCAGAGCCTTTCTCTTGCTCTTGGCCTTGCTCAGCCACAGAGGAATTCAGTCAGGATTAAGCTGCGTGAACTGCAAAGTCCTAGAGCTGCCAGGTCTCTGTCGGTGTTTGTTGGCTTCTCAAGGAATCATGCTGGCAACACTCATAAGTGTGATGAAAAGCTATTTGCATCTCGAACACAAGAAGCAACCAAAATTTTAATATTCCCTAACTACAACCTCTGCGGCCAACCAAGGACATATTTGTCTTGCGAGCACTTTAATTGTGAACGTGCAAATGAATTTAACAAAATGTAAACCACCCATGTAGAGAGACAAAGAAATGCAGGTGATAATGTGGCAACATCATGTTGCTATTCCCCAAGGAAAGCAAACTCCATGGGTAAAAGCACAGCTTTGCTATTGTAAACACACCCACACTTAAGACTCTTACTGCCTACACTGCTGTGGGAGCTGGAAGTTACATCTCATAGCATTTGGAAAAAATATCTGAAAGCAGCCTGTCATGTACAGATGGCCCATAAAAATTAGTCCTAAGTATTGTGCTGATTTACTTAAAACAGGCAGTACTATTTTGGATTGGCTCAGAGGGTTTGGAATCAAACACCACCACAATGATCTAAACTAGGTATTGATTGATTTATGTCAACATCCTTTTACCTTAAAACATACTATGGCAGCCTTCATCCATTAATTTTGCTCTGTTTAGGAGTTTAAGATTGTGTGTCTGTATTACTATTGTATTTCAGCTACATACCCTATAGTAAATAATCTTAATGATCAAATGACAGGCTTCATATCTCTCTGAGCAGAGTTCATCTGATTTATTAAAGTGACACCAGACATTTACTCAAGGAGTAAACAGAGCTGACATTATAGGATGATCTCCGAGGGGAACGCTCCAGGGTAAATACTGAGGAAAAGGAGGGGTTATGCATTCCATTCCTTTGTATTTCTTGAGTTTTTTACTTTATTATTTTTAATGTTCTTGTTAATATTACATCTTTTGCGATCTTTAAGCAATAATCTGGGAAAGGAAGCCCTGTAAAATGGTCAGTCTTCACAGAAAAAGAGCAATTGGCTGAATCTGGAGAATCATCTGGAGAAGCCCAACAACTCTTTGTCTGAAATTAGTGAAACAGTGAAACTGTGACTACTTGCTCTGCAGTGGGGTCCTGCCTTTACAAGGGAGTCATTGAGGAGCTCTGGATAAACCTCCTCACATCATCTCTACTGACCACTTTAGAACAGGATTGTTGCCCTTCATCCCCAAAAAACATCAACCAGATTTTCTTGTTAGGATCATGGGCTTGTGTTTCTTAATAAGAACAAAGGGAAACAAAAGAAAAAAGGGGAACAGTATAAATTAATAATGATAAATCTTGCATCTAACCACATGTGCTGAGTTTTCTCTTGCGACATGTGGACAAAATGACACGTGGATGGAAATTACTTGATCTAGCAATCCTACCCCTTCTGTGAATGACAGCAAAGAGCTGTCACTTTTGGTAGCCAATTAAATTAAAACTTAAGATAACTATTCTGTTATTTGCATAGAAAATAAGCTTTACCCTCTTTCAAATCTAGGACAACATAATACTCTGTTTCAAGACCCTGCTCTGGTGACCTCTTCACCCTCAGGAGCCTAAAAATGCCACTCATAGGAGCAAAATGATTTTCCATACTCATCAACCAAAGCCAACAGAAAAAGAAATGGGTTCCTGCCGATTTTTAAATCACAGCCAAGAGCCCAACACAGTAGGATGCATCTGAAGAGTGGAAACAAAATGTCAGAACCAGGAGGGCCACAAAGGACTTCTTTACAGCTTTCAGTTTTCAGAGGAGTACACTGACAGTTTGGTGACTGCTGGTGAGAGGACATACCCTCAGACAATGAAACAATATCCATAGGCAGTACAAAAGGACAGGTTAGGGATGAAACACAGCACAGGAGAAGCAAGAGCAGCCAGAAGGCAACTCTAGGTGGTCTAGCAGCATACAAACATTACCTTCTCTCACCTTGTTTCTGACACGTTTTGACAGTCCTTGAACAAAGCTGGAGCAAGGACAAACAGCTCTCATTCTCTCAAAAAGAAATTGTTTCACACTTGTACACAGGGAAGTGGAGAAGTCTCTAACACGCACTGACTACATAGACATTAAGAAACACAATGCAAATGAGATGTGTCACGAGTAAAAGCCGTGCCTTCGCTACACTTACATGAACAATACTAAGGCCTGGATTACATTGATCAACATCTATCACTACAGCCAAAGTTTAATATAGTTCCCCTAAAATCACAGCATCAGTAAAGCCACCACAGCAAAAACACCACCTCTGACATGAACAATCTTTTCCCTCCCCTCACACGGGAGATCATCTAAATCATTTCCTCTCACCCTTCAAACAACTGTGTGGGTCCCATTACATTGTAGAACGGATCTATGCAGGGAGATGTTCCATCCTTTAGGCCAAAAGGTTCAGGCTTCTTAAGGCACTGTTTTTAAGTTGATGGTGCTTTATCTTTTCAGCTCAAACTTGGCTAAAATGTTGCTGAAAAACATAACTTTGCCATTCAAGATTGTTCCATCTGCAACATGGCCCCACACATAAAGGTCCACATCTGTAGCTGGCATAATTCAATATAATGCTCCTTCAGCCAGCAGCGATATGAGCAGCACTTACAGCTTAAAACTGAAAGGCCTCACTGCCATAAACACTGAAGACAGCTGCAAAATTATATTTTCACTACAACCAGCAAGTTAACCTGATGCTGTCATGAAAAATGTCTGTTTCCTTGACTCATCCATCGTCAAGGCATAATAAACTTATAATCAAAATTATATCAATTCAACTGTTGCTGCCAATCTTTCCTTAATGGATTTAACTTAATAAAATTTAAAAAATTTTCCATGGCTGTCTATGGTAGACAACAATAGTAACAATGGCCTCATAGGGACTGTGGAAAACAAAAAACAACCTGTGCTCTGTGTACAGGCTGCTGCTGGGGCACCATGGGGCTGGAGGGACTTACCCTCACAAGGCAGAACTGAGCCTACCCGCCCTTTCAGGGAAACGGAGTGAAAAGAGTTAATATTTTCTTTTCCCAGTTCTGTTTTCTCTGTCACTGGCTGGAATCCAAGGCCAGGAGGGTTTTTTTGCTGTTTTTCCAGGAGGGCTTGGGGGTTTGGGAGGGTTAGGTCTCTGCACCTGTAGATAAAACACTGCAAAGTGTCACTTTGTAACATTCATGAGAAGGCAAACGGCTATTCCCCTTTGGCAATTTGCCTCATTCAAGAAAAATTTTGTTCTTTAATTTTGCTCTTTCTTCCAATCACTCATGAAGATGGGCCCGATCCAGTGTTCACTCAAGTTTCCTTCTTCTTACTCAGCCTTTCTGTTGAGATTGAAAAGTCCAATGACTTCTTTCACTAACTGAAAATAGCACTCACTACAAAATAGAAAGGTAAATTAAGTTCTCCATTCAAGGCAGAGATTCACCTCCAGATCCAGGAGACAGAAGGATTTTGAAACTTATGATGGCAAAACCCAAGCCAAAGTCACTGGGAATTTTGCTCGGGACTTAAGATGTGCTAGTATGGTATTTTCAGCACCTACAGAGCAGTTTCTACCAGTTGTAGTCCTAATCTCTCCATCACAAAGCAAACCCAGGATTAACAGACATTGTGATGGATCAAAATGAGGAAAAATTTGATTCAGTTGGAGCAAAACTGAGGTTTCTATTTAAACTAAAGCAGTACTTCAACACATGAACAAAAGGCTTTTAAGTTGCTCAGAGGCACATTTTGACTTGAAATAAGAAAGATATATATAACAAGATATTATTATTCCAGCTTAAATACAGTAATACAACTCTGGAACAATATTTTTGGGTCCAACAAACCTTACTAGTCAAGGATGTTGACAGGATTTTTTAACAGGACTACACAACTCTAATGAATTCTGGACAACATGGTTGTCTAGTGGAGGACATCATGTCCCTATCCTGAAATCCATCTTAATTGTTACACTGATGTCCTTTACAGTATTACTCAGGAGCGTTATAGGAAGCAGGACAGGTCTAAACAAATTGTTTATGAAGAAAAGGGAAGAGGAGAAAGGGTAAAAATCCTTTTTTTTCCTCAATGGATATGCATAAAAATCTTTTTTCCCTCTAATAAAAATAAGGAAAAGAGAAAAACAAAACAAAACAACAACAACAAACCAAACAACAACAACAAAACCAAAGAAAAGTAATAATAAAAAAAAAAACTAAAGGGTTTGGCAACCAGATTCATTCTTTACAGGGTTTCTTCTGGGAGCTGACTATTTTGTAGTCACACTCCAAGACAGAAATAGGGAATTTGTCTTGGGACTTGGCCAGTGTAATGTTATACCAATAGGTTGATTCAGGAGCAAAAGCTTCAAAGAGACTCATTCTGCTGAAATTCTAGAGAGAAAAAAAGAATGACCAATATGTGAGTAACTATGTGGATCAATGGGCTGTGACTGAAGTGAAAGGACTTGACTTTGCATTACTCCTAAATTCAGCAGAGAAACTGGGGCAGGAGGGGTGAATCACCAGAAGTTTTGCTCAAGGAATGTAAAACAGAACACAAGGTCTGTTGCCCCTATCAGGACTTCACAACCACATAATACTGATGATTTCATTATAGTCAACCCTGATTTATAAAAAAAACAGAATCAAACTTCAGGTCTAAGGAAGCCCCTAAAATAAGTCTTTGCTAATGCCTTATTATTTTTCTGTGGTGTAAATCCACAGGAATCAGTCAGGCTATCCAAGATTTACAGTGGTGTAAGTGAAAGTAATATTGAAGACTTAACACACAAATATCTTGGACATATGATGCACTTGCTCGCTAGTTTAAGCACAGACATGAAAGTTATCAGTGACCAGATGCTAAGCAGACAATAAATACCATGAAAATTAGACCTTGCCTCAAAAAAACTTCCCAGATAAAGTCATTTAAAAAAAGGAGATATTTGGGGCTACCATTCTTTACTGGTGAAAACCAACATCATTCCATTAACAGAAGAACACCTATTTTTTCTGGGCAAAGCTGCAGCCCTTGATCATGTTTTCCCTCCCACTGGGAAGGACTCAGTTCTGATCTGGATAGGACATTGCACAGACGTGTTCACCTCAAAAAACATGCCCAGCGTGACACATCGGGCCGGGGAAGACAAGTCAACATCTGCTTTGCCCTACTGGTAAATGTGCATCAGCTAATTCCTAAATAAATCCAAAGACTTTAGAGTCCACAGAGCACAACTCCCTGCACGAGCCGAGGTCCTGTCCTCCAGTATGCACTTGAGAAACGCTGCCCTTTTCCACTCAGTATTTGCCATCTCTCAGGATCCTGAGGGGAAGATGAAGGACCTAATCTGCTTCTTGCTTCCACCACTGTAAATCAGTAGCAAACCTATCCACATTAGCAGCCTTCCACGAGTATAAAACAGGTGTAAGTGAGAGTAGAAACAGGTCTATAAACTCAGCTGAATTTAGAAGTCAATGTATTACTTTCCAATCTTGCAGGGATTACATTACATTATGTGTATATGTAGACACACATACATACACACACACCATTTTTAAAACCTCTCCAGGAAATCAGACAGAAAGTAAGCAGAGCATATGGAAATTTAACTGGTTGCTCATAAAACAGCTGCTAAAATCTGCCAAAATCAAAAGACATGGTGCATTCTACTACACAGGCTTGTTTAAAAGAAGTAAGGTAAGAAAAGCAGCATTTTTCACCTGATGGGTGTTGCTGCAGATTCACTTGTCTCAGAAATTCAATATTTCTGCATTTTTAAAGATTCTGAGAGCTTGGGCTCTTTTTCCGTGCGGGGTCTTTTCTTTTTTTTTTTTTTTTCCCCCACAGAACCTCGGGAGCAGATTTCTAAGACTTTAAAATAAAAGCTCTTCTCGCCGCTGCCTCTTTGATGCTCCTTTGCTGCCACCACGTGGAAAAGAAACAGGACAGCTCAAATGTGCCGAAAGCACCCGGAGCTGATGCCATGAGCCGAAGGCTTCGTCTCAATCTGCTTTCTCGTTTTCCTCTCCCAGTTTTCCCCTCAGCCCCTGCCTGCAGGGACAGGGAGGTGACAGCCGCCACCACAGGGTGGTCCCCAGCAAACCCACCCTGAGCAGCCTGGACAGCACTCCCATCCATGGCATAAACTGGGGAAAAAAAAAAAACGGGAAGCGGGGGAAATAACAAATATGCAATACCACAACACAGCACATCTAAATAGACACTGTGAGGAAGGGGCTCCTCAATCATTAAATCCATTTCCTGAGAAACATGGCCCCCTTCTGCCTCCACGCTGAGCTGCTGCTCCTCCACTCAGTGGCACAGGTGTGCTTAATATAGATATAAGTGCCAGGAAAAGTAAATTTTTTTTCATTGCAGCTTTTCCTGTAGAGGAACTTAGAGACAGGTCAGTATATGCTCGGAGGCAAACACAGCACCTGACAGGCCTGCTCAGGTGAGGTGAGGTGAGGTGCCCCCTCAGGCAGCACCACCAAACACTTCTTGCTGAGTTTAAGTGGTTTCAGGAGCAAACATCTGTGTTGTTGTGGACGGATGGTTTTGGGGCAGGAATGCTGCCCAGTCTGGAGGGGTGCAGAGGACTCTGTGGAGAGTGCTGGGGAAGACTACTGAAAGCAGATAATCCAAAGGAGCCCAGAAATTCATGTTGGTTTCAAGGGGTATATATGCTGTTCACCTTTGCTTTTAATTTAAACTAATTTAACCTACTATAAGATGTTTTCCATTTTAATACATCTTGTTTTTGTAGCAATTACTGTCATTTAGGTAATATCACACAGATGTGCCTGAGAAGCACAAAGCTGTGAGAAGCCCTGAAGAATTTCTGGCAGTATTTCTTTCATTCAACCCAATTTCAGAGGCAGAAGTAGAGCCAACTGCTTGAATTATGTTGAAGGAGAATATAGCAAAAGCAGCTCAAAGACTGAAAAAGAGATGAAATGGCCTTTAAGCACAAAGGTGATTAAACATGGGGATTTACACGCCTTCTCTGTTGTGCTGTAATCAAACTGCAAAAAAAAGCTTAAGACTTATACAAGTAAGCTAAAATAAAGAAATAAAAAATACATAAAATAAATGAAGTATCAGATGCACTAAAGAAGGAAAAATGGCAAACTTTTAAGCTCATGGTTGGTTGTTTCATTTTCCAGATGCTTTTCAAAACCTAAGCTCTAAGATGTGTTCTGCAGTTACGTCAAAGAAATATTCAGATATTTTAGCAACATGGGGACCACAGATGTGTTAACACACACTGCCAGCAAAGTCACTTTAGTTAACACCAGCTGAGAATCAGCTTTCAGAGTTTTTGTTGGTTTTTTTTTTTTTTCCCCTGCTGTTGGTGGGACTGGAGTTCAGATGCTTGAATAGAGTAAATTGTTACTAATCTTTGCCAGCTGAGGTAATGACCACTGAGGTTCCTGAGGCCACAGGCTACGCAAGGCAGGCTTTGCCTTAAATGACTCAGAACCTTAAATTCTTTTCGGACCAGATGATCTTACCACTATGCATTAACTGAAGGCTTGGCTCAATTATATCTTGGCTTTTTGCTATGGGAATCTAAGTGCCATGGCATCAGGAAACTCTCTGCAAGTCAGAAGTCACTGTAGCTAATGTCAGAATCCGGCCTCTTGGCCATCTGAAAAACCTGTGCAAGAAAATCCAAGGGCAAAATCTGTCCCTTAATTGTTCTGGTAGTACAACTTCACCTAAGTGGGAGAAGACAAAAAAAAAATTTAAAATCCAAGATTATGTTGTTCCTGTTAAATTTTTTAAGTGGGACAAGTCGCAATCTGGGCAGTTTGTCCCGGCTTTGGGAAAAAATACAGGTACATCTAGAAATATTAGCCTATGCCCAGAAACTACTCATCTACCAAAATTCTTCTGTATAATTTTATATATAAGGAATGAGGTCGAATTCTTAGTCTTTAATGATCTGAGCGTCTTCCAGAAAATAGGATAATTCATTCTACAAATCCCAAGAATATCTATTAAAAAGAAAATGTTAAATTGGCCAGACTTCATTTTACTAGCTCAAACATGGAAGAGCTCCACAACTTAAAAAAAACTCCAAACCACATCTCCCTTTGCAAAAAACAAATAAAGAAACTCAGTATGACAACTGTAACCCTTCTTTATGATTTGAGTTGCGACAAAAATTAAATACATTCCCCCTACTTAAACATTGAAAAGAGGTACACTCACACTGGAGTTACCTCTTAGGAAGGTGCCATAGTGAATTAACTGTATGATTATAATGTAAATGAATCAGATAAGCATAGAAGCATCCTTTGTCTACATCAACCATTTAAAAATCTGATATCCATGTAAAGCCACAGTAAAACAATGCTGTTAAAAATTTCAAAGTTGTACTAGATCTGCAGTTCTGCAAAGATAGAATGTTACAGAGCCCTGTCATCATCTGAGATAAATTGGACTTTAACTGCAGAGCCCATATTCCTCCCTAAGCAATTTGTGGCTTCAAAACTTTGCTTGGAGCTCAGTAATGCTGATGACCATGCATGGGAAAACTGGAACACAAGCCCATTAAGGGCCAGTATCTACCATGCAGTTTCTGAGGCTTCTCCAGAGCCCTAATCTGGATAGATTTTCACTGGAATAACTTCTCTTTTTAACCTCCTTACAATGCATTTCATATATTTACCTTAATGAAGGAGAGTTACAACCTTTTGAAAAGCATGGTCAGAGGTTTTAGCTAACATTTCAATGTGGCCTATACTTTACAAGCCATGTTCTCCAACAACTGTAAGAACTGCTCAGCCTTTCCAGGGGGTGGGGAATTCATGGCAGAGACCAAACATGAAAAAGTCCAATACAAGTAGTTAAAAGCTGGCAAAATTACAAACATCTGGGAAGAGGACATTACCATAAGAAGTTGAGGCACTGCGTGGAAGTATCAGTGGTAAGCCCTGTATATAATAAAAGGTAAACAAAGCTTAACAAACACTGTCAAAGCAGGGAGGAAGTGGACTTTAACTAACAGACAAGTAGATTTCACTAGAAGTAAATATTTTAGTGCTGGTTTTGTTACATAAAGACATTCATACCTACAAAAAGCCAAATTCTCAGTTCTCTTGCGCTGGTTTTTGCTACTGTGGCCTTAATGAACTCAAGAGTTAAACCTGACTTAAAGCAAAGACAATTAATCTTGTGATGTTACACAGAGTGTCCAACAATAGCATTTCAGCAACATGCACTTTGTATTCTGTTACACACTGAGAGAAGAACTTCCTGACAACCAGACCTGTAACACACGGGTGGATGTGTAATGTGCACATCCACAGCCAGCACCCCGTGCCATTAACTGCCTTCAGGAAACACTCTCTCCATGGAAACTTTGCAGGAGAAAACGTGTTTTGTCTCGTGTGTGACTTGGGAAGTAGGTTTGTCAGCCCAGGGCAACAAATTAAAAAGATTGTTTATGCTATGCAGCTTGCCAGTGTTTGTTAGTAGGCATTTCTCCTTCTCACCTTTTAATAATGGGGACAGGAACTTTGTGACTTTAAACAATGACTAATTTGTTCCCATGAGAGCAAAAAAACACTCAAGTGACAATGAAAATATAAGCATTCTAGAAAACAAATGCTACAACATATTCATGAAAATGAGCATTCATATCAAATGAGAGAATATCAAAGACTATTGCTCTTTCAAAGAACTTTTTCCCTTGCAGAACTCAGCAGCTGCTCATTTACTTTAACAGACTCTCTAACAGCAAAGAATTTGCCCCTAGAATTACTACTATAAAAGAGTAAATTTGCAAGTGTAGCTGAGTTTCACTTCTGTTCTGCCTATACTGGAGCATTGTTATGTACCATGAATTGGAGGTGATGCTTAGCTTGGAAATTATTTTGTTGTTCATATACTTTGGATATGCTGCCTAGGTACACCTTTGATACCAAGACTGTCTCAATGTATAGAGCTGAATTAGATCCATTTTCTATCACTTAATATAGACTTTAAATTTGCCCATGGAACGTGTCCACACTAGACTGAGAAGAAGCCTCTTGGCAATACTGAATTATCATACTGAATTGCTTCCATCCATTTGCTGGGGCTGCCAAATTGAAATGATGCATGTCAAGGCAACCCCACACTGAAAAGTAAAAGATAGCCTCTTAAATGTTCCATTTATAAAGCTTTTTATTCACAGTCAGATTTAGTATCCCCTCTGAAATATATCACTTTACAAATTGATACCTTGCCATTACAAGATTTCCACACCATATTCACTCAGCTTAGTAGTAAAAACAAGCTTTTGCTCTTTCCCCTTTGGTACAGCTGATGAAAACTGAGCAGTTCAAGGTCTGCTTCTCAGATCACCAGCACTGCATAGATCCAGTATTCCATAGATCCACAATCTTCTCCTGCAGGGAAGGTTAAAAGTCAGCAAAAAGGTAAACTGTTAGTTCTATCAGTGAGACATTACAAGTGCATCATATTGGAAAGCAGAAACTGAAGAAAAAAAAAACAACCAACCACTAATGCTAAGGATGCTAAGAGTGCTCTGCCAAACAAAAGCATCCTTGTGGACTTCTTTAAACTTTCTGCAATAAATATCACTCAAAGCAAATTAAGACCAAAAAATTATACTGTCACACTGCAGAACTTAAATGCATTTTTTTCCTAATATGTGTCATGTGGGATTCTAAAATGCAGATTGTATTTATTTTCTGTATTATTTCCCCATAACTGCTGTAGCCTAACACCTCTTTTTTTTTAATCACTGGCAAGCGAATGTCTAACTAAGAAACATAAATAATAACATAAACTAATAATGCCCTGTTTTAGCATCTTTACATGTCAGTTTATGACAAAGGAATAACCTGCCCTGTCCACACTTGGGATGCAACCAGTTTCTTTGGTTTAAAGTTTGTCAGACTTTCCCTTCTGGAGAAGTAGAACATTTCTGTGAAGCTTCATGATAATTCCTCCAGTTGCATTCTGATTTGCATGCCACTGTGTAGCTGAAGTTCTTTTCAGCTTCTGAATTGCATCAAAAAGTTTGCTGTAGTTTCCTTACACTTCAGCTCCCTAAAGCAGCTCTACATTACTAGCCAGCCACGTCTGATGAAAGAAGAAATTACATTCTGACCAAGCTCTTTCATTTTTTATGGAAAGCTTGGCACGTATGCCAGCCAGCTTATAGCAATGCTTGCTAAACAGGGGAATTTTTTTCCTAGGTATAAGGGTTTGGGGTTTTTTATGTTGCTTGCAATAGAGGAGAATCTGCATGAATTGAGTCAAAAGTTCAGTGAGACCTTGCCAGAAGGAACCCTATGCCACAAATGCCACTTACACCAATATAACTCCACCTGTGCTTCCAGTTACAGACTGGATTTTGCTGTTCATGACCTCCAAAAGCCTTCCTGTGGCCAATATCCAGTAGAAGCCTTGATCTAGGTCTCTTCTAGGGCTGCAGAACCAGGTCTTCATCAATTGCTGAGTTTGTCATTTACTGTGAAAAACATCCTTGTAAAGGATTTTCCTTTACAATTGTCATGGTCTCAGCCCTGCAGTTAAAAAACGAATTTCAGTCTTAAACCCAAGAAAATTCTGAATTCTGAGAGAATTTTGTTTGTTCAGCTTTTATCATTCCAGATAAATAAGTTTGAGGAGATTTTCAATAAAACTGCAACACTAATAGTTTTTTGACAAAGCTTCATGCTAGCATTGATTTTCAAGGCCAGGAAAAAACGGGATGACAATAAAACATCCACTCCTAGTGATGCAGTTCTCCAGTAATAAAAATACTGAAGGAGTAAAAATGAGCACCATTGATATGTTGACTTCCTAAGTCATGGCTAGCATTTATAAGGGCGGGAATTTAAGTCCTAGTAAAATTCTTCCTTTGTTTACAGCCACAGTAAACTCTCTGTCAGAGAGATGTTTTCTAGGAGTAGATCTGCAGAAGCTTTACACAGCTGGGAGAACACCTAGTTTCTCACATCAAAGATACACATTTTGTTACAGTAAAAAATCTCTTTATATGGCTAGGACAGTTAATGCCAAATTGCTATTTTTATGCAGTTATTTGCCACTAATACTAGTGGGATTTAAAGTCTTGAGTTGCATTTTCATTTCTCTTCTGAAGTGTTTTTTCTTGTAAGCTTGGAAAATTCCCCATCCAACCTCATATCAGATTCTAGTCACAGCTGATAACTTCACATGCTCTTGACAACCTCATCAGTTCCTTGGTACAAAGACTAGAGAGCAAGAAAAGTTCCAAGAACAGGTTACCCATTAAATGCCTGTATCAAAACAAAATCTTTAACCAAATAATCACTTCAGTGACGTAAATAACACCTAGAATTCACGATCTTGTATTTCAAGCCTCTTTCTAATAGGGCTGTTAGTGAATAACAAGCACATGGTGACAATTCTTAGTTTGTGGGTGTTTAGGTTGTTTTGTGTCAGAAAAGCAAAGCCACAAATCCAGGCTATGAACAGCCACACTGAATGATGCAAGTCTTAAAAAAAAAACAAAAAAAGTGTACAAAATTGCTTTTGTTATATCTACTTAAACTGCCCTATTACAAATGTCAAATACCTGTATATAATTAATTATTCCAAATGGACTTCCACCTCAGTAAGTCTTAGCTAATAGCTTTGCATTATTCTTGTTTAAACATTTACCAGTGAAACCTGTGTACTTTACCGGACAATGAATTATGATCCTTTTCAGAAATTATCCTTTTAAAACAAAAGCTGTAATTGAAGCTTAAGACGAAAATCATGTAATGGAAATGCCCTTCAATCCCCTTTTAATTAACAGCTCTGTGTGTAAATACTGAGCTACTCATTTCCTCAAGACAATGCCTCTCGAAGCAGAGGATGTTATCTCCCAGAAAATTTCTATATTAAAGTGCTCTGGGGCTTGTGCCACTTTAGGCCACTTCTATCCTACTGTCTTCCCCCTTAGTCCAAAGAACACTTGGCTTTCCTTCTACTTTTTTTTTTAAATTGATGGGTTTGAGATTAGCGTTTTGAACCTCATGCTTTGCACATGCAGAGCTCTACCTTCACAGCAAGCCCAGAAGTCTATTTATAACAGAAGATTATAAAGATAATAAATAAAAAAACAGATATTTATAATAGAATTCTATTTATAATAGTCAAAGGCTGCCGTTTGCAGTTTGAAAGGGGTACAAGACAGGACTAACAGACTTCCAAATAAACTCTGTCCCAACCTACTGACCACAGCAAGAGAAGAATTGTTTTACCCAAGTGTGCCATCTTTGGTGAAGAACACAGTTTGGGCCTTTTGCACTTTTAACCTTAATTGCACAAAAAAAAAAAAAGAAAAAGAGACTCCCAAGTAGAGCAGCTTTTTTGTTTGGCATATCCATGACATTAACCTGGAGAAATAATGCATTCTCATTTTAACTTTCCACTGGTGAATGTTTATGGGCTTTTGACATACACTCACTTAAGAAGTCCTGTGGATTTGAGGCAGCGAGGTTATGTACCTACATCAAAATATATACAATTCAGTTCTCTTGTTAGCTGTATTGAAGGAATTGCTATTTATTCACAGTTTATCATAAACAGGAACATGTAAATTCTAGAGACATGCTACGTGTTTAATAAACTTGCCAATGAACTTTTACTTTCAAATATACATTTTTAGATAATCAGGGAGAGAAGAACCTTCATTTTAGTACCCAATTCAACTTAGTCCACATTCTGCACTGCACAGCTGCAGTACAATGCTGTGAGGACAGTAACCATCCACTGCACATCATCCAGCTTGCAGCTATACTGGATTCTTTGTTCTTATCATTTAGTCTTTAGCATTTCCAAACCACTTTTGTGGACTGCTACCCAAACTGCATTTTTGTGAACTAAACTGCTAATTGTCAAGCAGCTTTTAGGCAGATAATTGAGCTTTGCATTGCAGTGTATTGAGAACTAAACCCACCTATCACACCTCCTTTCCTAAAGGGCTAAGCTTCACACTGAGGAAAAATACAGTGTTTGCAAGAAAGAGCAGTGGTTTTTACTGCACCAGGGGACACTTTCCTTGATAAAGATTTGAGAAACACCAGTGGATGACCACACTCCTACCACCTCAGAGCACATTTCTCAGAGCATCAGCAGTAAGGGATGAGCACTGCGGCCAAAATTCCAACCAAGTTCCTGCATGTGCTGTTTCCTAATAGCTGTCCCCAGCCTGCTCCTTTTTTTTGGACCCTACAAACTGCCCTTAGGGGATATCTAATTTTTCCATTGACTAGACATGGGGGCTTGGAGTGGAATCCAGGCTGTTTGCTTGTGGCCCCTGAAGCTCTGTTTTCTCAGAGGGAACAGAAGTAAGGGAATATGGCATAAGTTCAAGTTCAGAAGCTGAAAAGGAAACAGTTTAACACAGTGAATAAACCTTACAAAACTCTAGAAACACAGCATTTCACACAATGCTCTTTCATAAACACCACAGACAGGATAGCATTGTTTGAAACATTTTAATATTCAGGAGATTAAGGACATATAAAAAAATGTCAATAAATCATTCAGTAGTAAAAAAAAAAATGTAAATCACAGGTATTATAAGCAAAACATCACTAATATTTATTACCAGCAAGTGTATGTCAGGTCTTTATCATTTGGGTAATGAGATGTCACTCAAACATGCATCCAATGGCACTTTTAGATACACATTCAATGCAATTGCCTCAGTGACAAGCGTTCTGCACAAAATACAGTCCTGTAAAATTCTTAAGTATAACTTAATCTGTTATACAGCACCTCCGTGAGGTGCATGCAGTATGCAAAGCAATTAAAAATAAGTACTAGGTGTCTCTAATTTATATAAAACCAAGATTTAGTCCTTCTTTCTCTTTTTTCCTTTAGCAGGAGTTTTGGAACTATGTTCATTTTCTGCATTTGGTTCCCAAAGTGCATTTTTTACAAATCTAGAAGCAGCTCCTTTATCGAGTCTGGATGCCTTTTTCTTGTCTGTTATTTCTTTGACCTTGTTCATGTATGTTCTTATTCTCTCCTAGGGAGAAAAAAAAAAAAGAAAAAGGAAAAATATATTTCAAACCATTCTTCCAAGACTGCAGCTAAAATGAATTAATGCGTAAAAGTTCTCCACACTGTACACTTCTATAATACCTAGAAGAATAGTATCATTTAAATAAATATACCAGGCTCTTTGCAAACTTGAGATATCCCCTTTAGCAAACTGTCCATCACAGGTACCTACCATACCATCTGCATGACATCCACTGTAACAGGAACACAGTGTCCTACAGACATGAAGACTCTGCATCTAATCTACACTGAAATGAGAACTGTTCTTGCAAGCAAAGTTAGAAAAATAAATTACTGAACTCAGTTTGGACTACATAAAGATGGCAAAATAATATTTAGACATGACAGATTTATAGATGAAATATACTGCCTACTGTCTACAAAAAAAAAAAAAAAAAACATTCACCACGTCCAAGCAAAGTCAGAAAGATGTTACGAGCATTACACACACAACCACACAGAAGTCTGTGGCTTAAGATCCTGAAATGGTCAAGGGGACTTACCAATGAACTTATATAAGGCAGCCTGAAGAATTTCCAGCTGTACCAGAAGCTTCTTTTATGACCATAAATAACAGAAACAGCCTGTTTCCACTGCCATTCCATAAATCAAGGGGATACTTTCTTGCCATCTTTGCCCACCATAGTCATTTGGTGTCTATGTGGAGTTTTTTTGAACAACACATGGCTTGGACTCAGCCCCACCCAAGTATACCCTCCCAGTTTAACAATCCCATTTCTGTGCCTACTCATCCTCATCTACTTCTGAAATAAATAAAGAAAATTAGAGAAAATTAACCCCTCTAAGATGGAAATCCCCCTCTGTTAAGTGCCTGCTTCTCTTCACTGAGTAGAGAGGACACTTACAGTAACTCAGTAAATTATTTAACAGTTTGGTTGACTTTTGATTTCATGTCCACATATTTAGCCTAATATAGCCTTCAAGTATAGGGCCTTTAGGTGTTAATGTAATACAAACAACAGCAACATATATCTACACAGATATGTAGCCCTTTACCTGATACCTGATTCATAAATGTGGATTAACAGAACATTTATGGCTACTGCTAAAATAAATGTTGATCTGCAACCCACACATTTCTCACACAGCCATCACCACCTCTTTGGATCTGGAACAAAAGCTACAAGACCTACACCACAGAATCTGATTTTCAAGTGTTCAGTGACCATTATAAGCAACTGTCAAAAACTTGGCCTCCCTGTCTGTAGCAAAAACACAGCTTTAATGAGGAGAGCTTTACAAGGTCTGAAATCATGATCGACTGTAATATTTCTTTGGTGGCTGAGATGGCTAATGAGAACAGATGGCAAACCTGCATGTATCAACATGGGAAAAAGGAGCTGAAAAAATGTCAGCGTGACAAAAGAAATGAATTCTGATAGCCTGAATGTGAGTTTTATTAATACAGTTTGAATTCCTGTATGTACACAAGGAGAGCAATTCTAAAAACAAAAGAATCCTGACAGAACACTCTTTTTTAATTCCCTTTCCACATGAATAAGAACATCACAATGCTCTTGGAAGGAAGGAATGTGCATTCATTCACCTTGAGGCTTGCAAAAGGAAAAGAGAGCTGGATAAGAATCTAGGCTGTGATAATTCACTCATTCTTTGGAGTTAAAACGACTGGCAGTTGTGAAGTAAAATACCAGCATAAAATATCCACAGCAGAAGAGATAAAATTTTTTAGTATCGTTAAATTAACAAAATATTCAGACACTATATAACATAGGAGGAACAAGAAACTGACTGAAAGCTCATGAAATATTAACTGATGTATTTTTTTTAAGATGATACAGTCTAGACTACTGAAAACCTCACAAAATTAAAAATAGAAATATTCTTGTTATTCAGGCTGGCTTTCCACATTTTGCAGCCCTATCTCCCATTCCACTGGTTATGTAAGGATTACATTTAAGGTGAGTATTTCACGATGGCCTGGATTTAATATTTCCATTTACACAGGAATTAAAATGGGTAGCGAGAAGTTTTGATTTCTATTTTTTCTTCAGACTAAAATGATTTGATATTTTAAGTCAGCAGAATTTTCGAGATAGCCGGGCCTTCTATACCGTAGTCATGCATCCAAATGGAACATAAAGACAAACCTAAAAGATTTATTATACGTTGTAAATATGTCACTAATGCAGAGTTACTGGACAATACACATACAACTGGTGCCAAAAAAGCTTTTAGCTTTGTTGCTGAACTGGATTCTTTACTGCTGAGAAAATGAATTAATGGAGGACTTGGAAGGGGGAGGGGGCTCTTTCCCGTCTTCGCCAGTAAATCAACCACACTCTACTTTTAGAGTCATACAAAAGTAAGAACAGGCAGTCTCAGAGATTAACATGATTCCAAGTATTTATAAGAAAAAAATGCCATACTGGAAGTTATAAATTATTATCAGACATGTAACATTTTTCCATTTAACAGATACAAGTGAAAAGCTGCTCTGTTCAGAACCCAATTCTTAAACAAAGGTGGAAAAAAAGACAAGATAAGATGATATCATTCATCATCTTGTTTTTTTCTCATTTCAGCAGACCCTACAACTTTACTTTAAACAGTACTGTTTGGAACTAAAAATATTACTTTCTTAATTTAGAGAGCCCAGCAGGGCACATAAATAGTTATATAACACCATGTAGCATATGTATGCTATTATAGCAACATATCAATATTAAATGTAGATATAAACATTTCTTAACTTCTATATGGGCTAAATGTCCTGAGCAAGATGCATGCAGTGTAAAGAACTTACCAGTTCTTGCTTCACTGGATGTTCCTTTGGATTGATTCCTTGAGTAGACAAGTATACTACAAGAAAAAAACATGAGTTTTTTGAAACTGAAGTCTGTCATGACTGAGGGCCCAGTCAAGCAGTCACATAGGAAAACTGCAGTTTCCACATAAAATTATTACTAAGAATTGAAGTTAACTATGTTGTTAAGTATCTGGCAAACTGTTATCATCAAATGTTGCAGCTAAAAACCCCCTGAATAACTAACATGATTAAACTTTCTGCCCTTAAAAGGACAGAAAAGGTTGCCACTAAAAAACAGAAACATCTTCATGCATGTACAAAGTCAGCTTTTCTAAAGATAGATTTTTGATTTGGAGTTTCAACATCATTTACCTTACGGATGGCAATAATGTGGGTCCACAGGGTAACCACAAGTTTTTAATTATTTGGCTAAAACATGATTATTTAATGTTTGCAGCTGTCTAAGTGTTCAGATAGCAATCATAAGTACTAGTCTTTCCTCCTACCACATACTTACCCCAGAACATGGAATTCAACGTGTACACCGAAACCAAATCCAGCTTTGCTTGCTCAAGAGGATCTAACTAGAATGAAAAAAAAAAGACCACCACATTTGCACATTTTTAAGTAAGCTATGCACAGATTTTTATAATTGTGAATGTATTAGTCAAAAAATACACACAGAAGGAGCACATTTTTGCACAAGTTCCCTGACACCATGTTTACGCCTATTTCCATGCCACCACAGAACCATCCTCTCCTCTCCAAGTATTCTGTAATTTTCCCAGTCTGATTTTAAATGTCACAGTCCCACACAACCAAAAGAAAAAAAAATCTCTTGGCATGTAGCTCTTGGACTACTATTCCCATAGTCAGAAATAAGTCCCTGGTTTTCCACTATAATTTAATTAAAAATAGCTGTTGCTATCAATGGAAGGGAAAAAAAAAAAAGTCTTAAGATTGCTGAAAAACTCAAATGTGAATATACAATGAATGAATGTTAGCACTACATTGTGTGTTCAGTGCATGCTGGAATATTTAGGGATGTAAAGCAAAGGAAGAATAAAGGTAATGAGGGGTTTTTTTTTTCCCCTTGACTGTCAAAGTCAATTTATTATTTCAGTCCTACAGGATTTCCAGAAACTCTGATAACATCATTGTACAGCTCACTAGTTCTAACATGGATACTGTCAAAAGATCTGTGTTCTCAAGACTGTTTTCTTCATAATTTATTTGTGTAAGAAATCCTCTTAGGATAAAGAAGCTCCCTCATGGGCTGGCTTTTTCTTGCCCTACAGAAAGAAATTACATGTTAGGCTTTAAATGTTAAAAGATAAGAGAGGCTTGTATGAAGTTCTCAGGCAGTACCTTTATGCCCTGATAAAAAGCCACATTTTAGAGACTTATGCTTATAACATACCTAGAGGAGACAGCTCAGGCTCTGCAAGTCTAGACTTCCAGAATCAGATCAATCCTCACTGCTGTCAGGTCACCTTTATATCCCCCCGGGTACACAAAGTTCCATTAAGTTTGCTGCAAGGAAGTCTGAGACAAAAACGTGAGTGCCCTCTCCATTATCAAAGAGCACTCACATGCACTTCAAGGAAGGTCAGGAATAAGCCAGAATGTCCTCTACCTAAATGACTCACTGGTAAGATCATCACTTACTAGCATGTGTTTCAGTGTTTAATTTGTAAGACTATTTGGATACCTTAGAAATGTAAGAGTTTCAAATAGTAGGTATCAAGGGTAGGAAGTGTCATATTTGTTACTGAAAACCTAACAGACCATTTTATTTCAGTTCAGGTTCCCAAGTATTCCTGTATTAACAAGGAAAAGGTTTTCAAAAGGAAGATTATTTACCTTTTGCAGAAGCTCACTCCTGGAAATGGACATCATTGTCTTCAGCATCTCATCTACAGAACCAAGAGATTTTTCAAATGCTGCGAGATAATCATGAATTTCAGTGGGGTATTCTTCTGAACTATTATCATCCTCTGACATTTCCATCTGAAAAGAGGAAACAAAACTAGTAATCCTTTTCATTAGGCACCTACAGAGTCAAAAGACTGTATTTTACAATACAAAGCATTAGCATTTATTCATTAAACATTATAAGAAATGCCTACTTGTGAAGAGTTCTAGCAAGCTATGTCAACAGTGACACAGTTAAAAGGTCCTGTAATTTCAGGGATATCTCCTGACTGCTCTGCAAAATGGCATGAAGGAGGCACTACAAATGACATGACTGTAGTACCTATTCTTGCAATGGTCCCAAAACAGGATGCAGCTTTTATGGCCTGTGATAGAAAGGAATTAGTTGCTTGTTTAAAAGAAGTGCTCTGTAAATCACACTACATAAAGAGCTACACCAAGCAACAGGCAGGACACCAGAAAAAAAACCCAAAAAAATAACAACCAAACAGGGATATGGCTTCAGCCTGTCTTAGGAACAGACATTACTTCAGCTTTACAGTGGTTATTCAGCACCAGTTATGTCAGGGTCAGTTACATCTTCCAATGCTAAATTTAGCAGTCGGTCAAAAAAAATTCTTCTTGTGAACCCTGTGTCCAGTTTTCTGAATTCTCTATGGGGTATTATAATCTGCAATATAACTCTACCCATAACAGAGCTGAGCTGATTCTGGGATTTCAGAATACTCTGGATATCTTGTAGACACATCAGTGCACAGCAACTGGGAAATAAGATGTGAAAAATCTCAAAGCAGCCCTTTTTTGATCCCAGCAGTTATAGTACCATTGCACTGGTTACTGCCAAGCCACCTGCTGGCTTATAATCAGTATCTTTAATTCCTCTCAAGTCATAAATCAGGTATTATCTTTGGGATTTAATGTTACTTAGGGCTATGTTATTTTCTACAACTTCTGTGACTGAGCAACAACTTTTGGAGTGTTCTAAGGAAAGAAGAGAAGAAATATGCAATTTTCCTGCCCCTTTGGTGAGCTGCATCAAGAATAGTGGGAGCACCTGGATCACTGCAGTCTTTCCTCCTTAGGATGAGTGTGATAATCCCACTCCCCAGCTGCTGAGTACAGAGGGCAGGAACAGGAACTGGAGAGGTTGCACTTTATCTGTGAACACAAAAGCCCTGTGGTCAGTGCAAACAGCTGTCAAATCACTGGAGTTTGTCTTAGATAACAATTTTATCTTTCCCTTTTCCTGGCAAGAGCATGGTATGTGTGAGAGAGGCTTTTTATTTATATTGCCTCTTGGAGTCAAAAAGGAAGAAGGCTGGGAGGAAAACCAGCGTGGAGCTACTCAAGCCTGTCTGCAACTCCAGTTTCAACCACACCAGTCTGATTCCAGAAATATGATCAGCCAATTAACAAGCCCAGTTTCACTGCTGTTGTTAAGAATTACAACCCTACTCAGCTGCATGACTGTTCATCCTGGTCAGAGCTGGTTTTCAGACTGTACAGAATCACAACACCAACCACAACTACTGGAAGGTCCCCTCCCTACCCCTGCACGTAATCCACACATGTAAATAATATTTCAGTCAGCTGCAGCACACCAAAGCTGACCTGGACCTACAAGATGCTGCCCACAGAAAGGCAAAATACCACTACAATTATTTCTGACATTTACAATAACACTGTGTTTAATTCTCTCCTGAGCACCTGCTCTATAAACACCCTTGTTAGGTTGATTAAAAGGGTTCAGAAACAATGTTTGTTGTTAACTTTTAGTCATATGATACATCATTAAAAAAAACCTCAAAGCTACAAAAGAAACTAGATTTTTCCAGTTATTAGTACAGTTAAGTTTGGTCAGAAGGTGTCTGTCCATACACATTTCCTACGCTTACACAGAGGGAGAGAGGTGTAATCCAATCCAAGAATAATCTGCAGAGTTTACCATCACTGCAGCACTTAACCTGCTATGGTCTTAATTTGATGGACAGGCATGAACATAGTGATAAATTCCAACTTTACTCTCTCCCTTTATCAGTGTATCCAACACCAGCAAGAATAAAAAAACAACCAACAAAAGCCTGTAGCAGGAATGTGTTATCAAAACTAACTTGAGCTGTTTTACAGCAGTTGTAAGAATAAAGTCACTAGAGGATATTTGATATTCTTTTTGGACTAAGCTAGACCTAAAGAATAAGACAGAAGAACAGGAAGATAAAAGGAAAGATAACAGATACACTTCAAAATACATTTTGCTCTGATTGTTGTCTTATGAACCAGACAAAAAAAGTTTGTCCTCATATCACAAAGTATTCATTTGACACTGTCAATTAGCAAGGAAAGGGAAAAACATGCACTGGACTTCAATGGACTTCATTGATAAGTCCAGGGAGGAGGAAGAACTTGTTGAATTTGTGTTTTCTGTTCATTTCAACAGGAACCAGCAAGTTCCTACTCCTGCTGTGTAGGGACCTCTCTCTTTTCATTACACTGTTGTTTCAGCATTGCTAATCTCCAAGTAGGATATGTTACAGTGCTGGCACATGCCAACAGTAAGGTAGCCTAAAATAATTCTGATAACATTAAACCAACAAGAGTAAAATTACACTACATCAGAAAACGTGTACACCGGAAACTCCACAAAGTTGTTTCTGCCAAAATTAATACCCAGGTTGCACAGTCACACCTGCAGAATGACAAAGCCAAGGATGGGAGGAACTGAGACCACCTCAGTGATTCTCTAAACACACCTTAAGGCTACACTGCCCTCAGTAGTTATGTCTCAGTTACTAAACCACTAACAAAACCTTCCTCAAACCTTTTCAAATGTTTCTCCATGTATTTCGAACAAGCAAATATTTAAGTCAGTTCCTGAAGTTGATGTTTACTGGACAGGTTTTCTGTTTTGAATTTACTGAATTTACTGATTTTCAAGCAGATTTTATTTGGCACAGAGATCCCACTTTAAAAATTAACAATAGTAGAAATGTTCAGATAAAAGAAGTAACAAAATCTTGCTGAGTAAGCATGTGAATAATAAGGAATTCTAAAGGAAATAACACAGCATTTTCATTATCAAGCAGTAACACTTAAGATGCAGAACACATAAGCTGTGGTTTTGTGCACAAAAGTAATACTTTACAAGATCTTTCACTATGAGAATGCAAAGGAAAGTTCACAACCCATAAACATAAGAGAAAAGAGGCCTACTTTGATCAAGGGCAAAAAAACAGTGATGAAAAATGTGGTCTGACTTCATAACATCAATCTACCAGAAACAACTTTGCCTTTTAACCCTGAGCTCAAAAACTGCCATGTAGTTATTGAGGAAAAAAACCCAAAAATATATATTTGAGGGGAAAAAGGACTTTACATTGCAAAGGTAAAGCATTTTCATAAGAAAATTTATGCACTGCATTTAGGTCTGTCAAAAAATGTTTTACAAAATGAGTTCCCACACAGGTAGAAAATTTCTGGATATACCTAAATTTCTGAAAGATTCTAAATAAATTCTCATTTATTCAGAAACATTTATGTAAACTTATGCTTAGAAAACAACTAACACCTTGTTGTCTTTGCAGTCAACATATGAATAAACATATAAACCAGAGCAAGTAATACACTGGAACCACAAAAAGGGAAGAGATGGACATTATTAATGAACCACAGAAAAGACACAAATATGAAAAGGAAAAAGAGAAAATATGTCATCTTCTGCAGTCTATATAAAGAAGACCAAACAGGTGACAATCAAAAGCAGTTTGCTGTAGTATTAATGTGGCTATTGATCTAAGATACAACCAGGTTCAATGCTGTATTAAGGAATTTTAAATAAAAACAAACAAAATACAGATGGTTGTGCACAATACAAAACTGCCCATCTTTACATTTATCTTCCAGAAGAACGAAAAGAACTGCAGACTTCTTTTAAGGAAACCACACCCATGACTGGCATACAAAGGTAAGTAAAGGAAAAAGAGAAACTGCATAAAAGCACGTGGCTTTTATGAATACTTTTTAATATATCTCGTGCTTTAACACGAGCCTTAGAAAGTAATTGCCAGCTGGCTTAAGAAGCAAAACCAAACTTCCCTTCCTGCCCACCCCCACAGCTAAACTCTGTCATACTGAAAGACATAAACTCTAATTAGGCCCCGGGTACCTCTATGAGAGATTTTGCTGAAGATAAATGGGGAAAGGAGTGGAAGCTACATGCATCTGTCAACATGGCAATAGGAAACCCCTAAAGACAATTAAAACATGCTCAGTGTTAGTGTCATGCACATGGCTTTCAACTGGAATTAAAACTGCAAGTTCAGGATAAAACCTTTGTATTTGGAATATTTTGTAACACGTACAAAAGACAAAAGTAATTTGGTGTTCTAAATACTGCAACTCACTTCACACTTCATGTTTATTCTTACATATTCCCTAAGCACTAGAAGGCCTTCTCCCCATACCGAGCTCAGATCTTTTGTTTTTTTTCAGATTATTCACCTAACAAAAATCAGATTAGACTTTCCTTCTTCCCATGGATATTTACAAATTACATAGAGAAAACCAAAACCAACCCAAAACCTTTTGCTCAGGGCATATAAAACCCGCTCTCAAATTCAAAACAAACACATTAGCAACATCAATAAGACAAATCAAATCTGTCAGCTCCTGAAAACTGGCACTGTTCTCCCTCTTGTGAGTTCTGACTCACAGCCTGCAGTGAATATAGTGGATGTGCAAGCACAGCAAAGGTGTCCCTTCTGCTCTAACACTGTAGTTCACTGCTGTGGATGTAGAACAGAACAACCAGCATCCTAATTTTAAAGCTACTGGAGATCGTGACTAAGTTCTTTGGCCACAAACCTCTTTTGGGCAGAGAAATCCACGCTTGCAAAACTCTAAGTACAAAAGGCTCTCATCTGTGACAGACACTCCTTAGTATTACTGCAGATAATAAATAATTACTTGCCCACTGGTCATCATGGTGCCTACAGATCTGTTTTGCTACTAATGCCTTTCAAGCCAGCTTGGGGCAGCTGGAGAGCACATATAGTACAGTTTTAGAGCTCTCTTGCAACACCAACTCACAATCTTGTTTGCAAGAAAGATTTCCACACCAGAAGTAAAAGGGCCTACCACAAAATATCAAGCACACACCAACAGGCTTACCTTGATCCCTTTAAAAATATCCCAACTCAAGCCATGGTAGTAAGCCAGTGCACAATTTGCACTGTACTACAAATGGGCAACAGCTGAGCAATCATTTTTAACCCTGCCTTCAAAGCCAGGATCCAGCATCAACACCTGCACAGAGCCATCCTACAAAGCAGCTCACAGCCATCAGGCTCCTGGTGACGCCTCTGAGAAAAAGTCTCTTGAGCTTCAAAGGATTTGCAAAGTTTATTCTGATCTGTCTTAAAAGGAGATTAAAATTTAAAGGGAGGGGATAATATTTTTGAGGCTCTCTTACACTTCAGCCCGTGGCAGATATCACATGAGAAAGCAGTTATCTCAGCTTGGCTCAAACAACCCACATTCACCACAACCCCATCTATATCCACACAGACCATCCCTGATGTAAACCTTCAGCTTGATCCTCACAATTCATAAAACATTTTTACTCTCTGCAATCAGCTGTCCTAAATTCCACACCTTTGATGGCAAAGTTGTTTCCTCTTCTGAACGAAACCAGTAGGTTCAGCTCCAACCTGCCAGTACCCCCATCAGTTAAGTACAATGATAAAACCATCTTTCTTTAGGTATGTCCAGAACACTCCTTCCTGAGAAGTTTTCACAAAAGCTCTCACACTCAGAACTATGCTGCCACAGCTCAGTTCAAGGCTGGGGCTCTAAAGTGATGCTAAATTTGTACATCTAAACTGGTCTTTAAAACACACACTTTTGGTTGCACTGAAGCTACCAAGTTCTCATACAGCAAAAGATGGTCTCCTTGGACAAAGCAGTTTACACACAGTGGGGACAGCAATCAACACTGAATACTTCTGTCCTACCAAATTTGCAGTGAACAGGAAAGAGCCTGCCTCCAGTCTGCAGCTCCTGTATGCTCCAAACCACGGACTTTACAACCTCTTCTAAAATTTACTGTCACTCTCCACTAGTATCAGCACCACGAATATCCAGAATTAAAACCAAGGAGTTTTTTATTTCTTTTAAACTGTTGACCACTTGCTTTGTTTCCTTTAGCCACCGGTTCTAAAATGCATGAAAAAGCACTTCCTTCTATCAGAATTCAATTTCCTCTACTTGCATTTTGTGCAGCACCTCAGCAGTTTTGAACAGTGACCTCAATGTATTTTGGCTGTTTGCTATTTAACTGTGCTAACAAGACTCTGACACTATTAAAAGCATATTTACCCATTTTTTTGGTTGAACATAACACAGTAACTGTGGGATGTTGTGTTCTAAGCGTTGTCTTCTTAGAACTTATCTCACTAATGCAAGAAAAAAAAGGCCAAAATCTTTTCTAACTGTCCTCTAAATGGAATTTAAGAGCTGATAACATGATGCAACTTCTAGAGAAATGGGAAATACTGTGTGATGGCATAACTAAGCGTGTCACATACCCCCAGGCCCTGCAGAAAGCCTCACAGCAAGCCTGCATGAAGGATGGAGAAAAGGTTACAGTGAAAATAAAGAGCTCAGATAGAGGTAATCAAGTCTGCGACCTCAAATCTTTCATAGTCTGTTATCCCATCCCCCTTGGCACCATCTTTCAAGTTAACAATATCAAGCTTCCCTCTCACCACTCAAGCAGTGACCTGCATTTCTTCTTTCTCAGCTGCCTTTTCCTTCTCTGATGCTGCAACATGTACCAGAAGCTGTGATGGCCAGTACCATTCCAGTGCACTGTTTAATTATTTACAGGAAAAGCAGATCACAGATGATTCTAAAGTGATCCTGAAAATCTTAAACCACTTCAAAGAGAAAAGGCACTTATCTGAAAGGTTTGTGTGACTTCTGCACTGCATTTCTAACAGGAAGCCTAAAAATTCTACCAATTACTTTCAAGTTTCTTACATTCTGGAGTAGAGCCTTGTGTTGAGCATTTTCTAATTTCTTTAGCAAGGGTCACACTCCCATGGGATTAGCAATATCCAGGTATTTTACATTGTTATTTTATATTTTTAAAAACAAGAAATGCGCCAGACACCTTTCAATTTTGATTTTACAACCCAGATATTCCATTTTTGTTTGTCTCAGAAATTAGGCCTTTAAACTGGCGTAATGTAAATTTTAATTTGCAAGCCAAAGTCTCTTCTAAGCTTTAGAAAGCTGTTACAAAGTGTAAGGAAGGCAACATTTTCACCCTTTCAGCAACACGAGAGAACTGGAACAAGACCTATTTTGTTACAAAGTACTCGAGCTTAGTAGTTTTAAGTACCACCTACCTTTCTGTTAAAGGAAAAAGAGTGCTGCCGAACTACTTTAGCCACGGCCTGTACATGAAAACTGTATCTTGTCTTTCAAACAAACACTCCTCTTACAACAGCTAACAAGTTCTCAAGGCTCCTCAAGTCTATTTTTAACAGGAATAAAACAATTTACTGCCTACAGCACAGCCTAAAAAAAAAAACAAACAAACAAAAAAAAAAAAGCCAGTATTCCACATTCTCTTTTTCGTGGATATGTAAGCAAAGCCTATAGTCCATAGTCTCTTTTTCATGGCTATGTAAGCAAAGCCTATAGTCCATATTCTCTTTTTCATGGCTATGTAAGCAAAGCCTATAGTCCATATTCTCTTTTTCATGGCTATGTAAGCAAAGCCTATAGTCCATATTCTCTTCTTCATGGATATGTAAGCAAGTCACGCATTAAAACATGTCAAGCCATGTAATGCCACGTGCATTAAACAACCAAGGCCAGGTTGGATGGGGCTCTGTGCAACCTTGGCATAGGGGAAGGTGTCCCTGCCCATGGCGGGGGGGTTGGAACGGGATGACCTTTGAGGTAACCCTTCCAACCCAAACCATTCCATAAACTGCGTTCATCACGCCCACAGCCAACACCAGCAGCGCACACCACGTGTCCCCCCCCCTTGTGCGCGGCCACCAGCGGCCCTGACTCCCGACAACGCGCTTCCCTCTTTGCCAAGGCCTCGGGAAAGCCCTAAGACCCCGGGAGGCTCCGGGGGGACACACACGGGGGTCTCTCCCCGCTCTTACCTGGGGCGCGGGGCACTCGGGAACAGCGGCAGCGGGGCGGGAGCGGCGCCGGCGCCCGGCGGTGACGCCACGGGGCGGGACCGGGATACGGGAAAGGGGAGGGATGTGAGGAGCCACCCGAGAGGGGAAGGGAGGGCCGGAGGTTCGTAAATAGGGTGACAGCGGTCGGAGGGTCCGCGGACAGTCAGAAAGTTATACACTTGGCGCGGAAATCGGTGTAAGTCAGTCCCCGAGCTACTGTGTAAGCGCACGGCAGTGCTGCTGGGATAACGGGGTGGGGCGAAAGGGAAGGGAGGAGGAGGTGGATGGATGGAGAGAGAGAGAGAGAGAGAGAGAAAGAAAGATGAATTAAAGAGGGGGGAGAAAAAAAGGAAGAAAAGGAAAGAAAAAGAAAAGAAAGGGAAAGAAAGAAAGATGAGTTGGGGGGGGGGGAGAGAAAAAAAAAAAAAAATGGGAGAGAGGAAAAAAGAATCATAGAATTAGCCGGGTTGGAAGGGACCTCTGAGATCATCAAGTCCAACCCTTGAAGAAAAAGAAGAAAAGAAAAGAAAAAAAGAAAAGGAAAGGGAAAAGGATGGGAAAAGGACAAGGAAAAAGGAAGAAACAAAGAAAAAGAGAAAATAAAAGCAAAAGAAAAATAAGAAAAGAAAAGGAGAATACAAAAGGGGAAAAGAAAAATAAAAAAAGAAAAGAAAAAAAAAGAAAGATAAATCAGTCCTAGTCCTGGTTCCAGTGTCGATCCAGCTGATGGGATGTCCAGGGCCCTGGGGGACACTGCCCAGCTTTGGAGGGAATTGCTTTATAAGGACAAGTTTCTCTGCCCTGAAGAGGTTTCTCTCTTTCTAGTCAAATTATTTACCATGCACAGTCCATTCTTTCAGACCTTTCTGGAAATGAGGCAGAGGGCTTTGGGGATCTTGAGGTGTCTTGATCCCCCCTACAGTCCATGCCCACTTCTTGGCCTCATTCCTGCACTCGGGCTGTACCGTGTCGTGCTTATCTCTAGGAACTACAGCAAGGATGTTTGCCCCAGAACTGATGATTCAGTTGGCTCCAAAGCCATCCAGTTATCAGTGTTTAAGACATACACATTAGCCCCTTGTCTTCTGGGATTCTACAGTGGGGAGGGAGATGCTCTTTTGAGGCAGAAAACACGCTTTCCAGCAGCCATCTCCTCTGGGTGGAGGAGGTAAACAGCTGGCACAACACGTCTCCAGCTGTTCCCAAGCATTCCCAATTGCTTCCTGGAAAAAGGGAGGCACAAACTGAGTTTAGAGATGGTACCCAAATCCCAGACATCACACGGGGGCATCCCAGCGGATCAGTGCCTGTTCCTGCCTGAGGCTCCACATCTTCGCCTCACCCTCGAGTGAGGGTCGGTTTCTAATGATTGTGTTTTCCACTGTGTTTCTCCTCAAGTCCAGAGGAGGCCACCAATATGATTAGAGGGACAGAGCACCTCTCCTATGAGGGAACTGGGATTGTTGAGCCTGGAGAAGAGAAGGCTTAGGGGTAACCTAACTGTGGCCTTCCAGTACCTGAAGGGAGCCTAAGAGAAAGATGGAGAGGGACTGTTTGCATGGACATGGAGTGAGAGAACAATGGGGAATGGATTCAAACTGACAGAGAGTGGGTTCAGATTGGATATTAGGAAGAAAGTCTTGACTGTGAGGGTTGTGAGGCACAGGTTGCCCAGAGAAGCTGTGGGTGCCCCATCCCTGGAAGTGTTCAAGGCCGGGTTGGATGGGGCTCTCAGCAAGCTGGTCTGGTGGAAGGTGTCCCTGCCTATGGCAGGGGGGTTGGAATTAAATGATCTTTAGGGTCCCTTCCAACCCAAACTATTCTATGATTCTTTAAGATTTCAGCAAATAAATCCAGGTTCAAAACACAGTGGAGTAATAGTGTTCCACTGCGAGAGCTGGCTGACTGGATGATGGCACCAACACATCTGTGGCTCCCAAAGATAAGATCTGCTTTTTACGTATTTACATTCTGATAAATAGTGAAACAGAAGTCAGTATCTGCATCAAAAATACTGCCATTACTTGCCAAAGACCTTTTTCCACCCCCTTTCTATTCAAACAGTCTTGTTTGAAGCTTCTTGTAGCTCAAGTCTGCAGCCTGTCTCCTCCAAGGCAGATCAAGATAAGATCACTGGAATGCTTCAGGGAAGAGGGCCTGCTCTCAACTGTAGGTTATGCAGGAGTGTGTATGTGGCTGATTAAGTCGTGGCTGGTTGCCTGAAGGGAATGTGCTGAGCTGGCTTGCTCAGTATCAGGGTTTCTAGAGGAAGAGAAGAACAGGTCCAGCCTGGAGAAGGACGAGGCTGGGGAAAGTGGAATTGTGTTTCTGAAGGGAACAGGAGTAGAAGTTTGGGGTCTTGTCTAGCTTCAGTGCACCTCCCTGCACCTTCAGTGCAATTTAAAATGCTGCAAAAGTGAGCTTCCTTTTAATAAGCTGGCTTACATCTGAGTGCTATCCTATGTTGTTCTAATTGAATCAGTATGAACTGCGAATAAGAGTCTCCCTACTCCCAGTTGGAAGCATATCTAAAGATCTTCAGATGGAGTAGTTACTTGTTTACATCTTGTCGGTCTCCTTTTCCTCCAGGAGATTTGGAGGTTTAGGTTCTCAGTTTCAACCAAAAAGGGCTGAAAAGGCAATACAAATATATATATATATATGTATTTATAACAGAGTATTTATGAAAGCAGCAAACATAGGGCTTATTTAAGAACCTTTCAGCTGTATGTGGGACACACATACAGATAGTAGAATCACTGGGGTAGGGAATAACATCCCTACTCTCTGCTAATATTTTAGGGTAATAACAATACATTTAGCTGAATTTTCATAACCGTTTCTTATTTTCAAAAAACACATTCTTAGTTATTTTCTCATGTTCATTTTTTTCTAGTATAACTACAGAATTATGCAGTGTAGGTAAAAGGGAATTTAGGAGAGATTTTTTTTTTTTCCCAAAAAAAGTCAGAAATGCAAGCCTGAAGGGTAGCAGAGAATTAGCAAGACCTGCACTCATAAATAAAATAATACTTTGCAGTTCCAGTGCACCAAGTGCCTACAAGGATGTTAGAACACTTAACATATGTTTAGTTCATTCTTACCTCAATATTCACATGTCACAGGTTGGGAAATACAGGGAGGGAAGCTGATAGACTAATTGATTTACCGAATGTTAGGTAGGAATTGTTGCCAGAGTCTTATTTCCTAAACCCAATATTTTGTTTCAATTACAAGATCAAAGGAAAATGCAACACATGCTGATCAATGTTCAGATTCAGCCAACTCTGTTTGCAGAAGATTGTAACCATGTAAAGCATTAATGCAGTACAGGTTGTACTCGGTATTTCTTGATCATACAGTGTGGCTCTGTCTCCTTCTACTGGTTTACATTTGTTATAGATGTGCTACTACTGGCTCCAGACTACTGCAGATTTATACTTTTGTTCATTTAACTGGAGTTCCTACACTGGTACCACAAGTCTTGGAATTTCTTGAGACAGTTCACTCAGGGGATTATTAGGTATATAAGCATTCATTTTCTGCTTAAAATGGCTGTACTGATTGTTTGGCTTTCAAGAGCAGAGAGCGAGGAGTTAAGAATTTGCATTTATCCCAGCCAAAATCTGATTGAGATACAGCTCATATAATTCAATTGGTTTATGCTGGTGCCACTCTGAAAATATATTATTATTTTATATATGGATATCTATACAAAAATCTATCCAAGAAAAGCTATATTGCCATCTGGTACTTAATGGAAGCCATTTCATTTGAGAGGCCTCTGAATGATTATTGATTTTTCTCTATCATTCCCAAACCAACAGAAAAACAACCCTGAATATTTTCTCCAAAGTAGTCAAAGTGACAGGCATCTTTAACTTAATTACTGCTTTATTATGATGTATCTCATTCACTGTACATACTATATAATGACTCCTGAGGAGTTAATGTTCTTTGTGGAGCAGATATGGAGGCCAAATCCTGTATTCTTGACCTCACTGGAATCATTATACAGCCTGGATCATGCAAAGCGTGATGCACAGACCAGTTGTGGCTACTCCAACTCCCAGAAATAGTGCCACTGAAAAATCTTTGGGAGATGCTCATGTAGAAGACAAGGTAAATTTTTAAAAAATGCTGTGAATATGGTGTGAATATAAGGCAGGTTGCTAGAAGCTACTTTTAACAAAAGGGTTAATAGATCATTAGCAGGATAAAAATGCAGACTCTAAACCAGACCAAAAGCAAAAGGTGGTTGCAATAAGCATCTGTAGTCATCCTAAGGGAGAAAATAAAGCACTAGAATTGCTTTGTCTGCAAGTCCAGCTTTCTCTGACACTAATCGCTCCTTTTGGCCTTCTAATGTGGGTCTAAATGAGAGCATCAGAGACACTTCATTAAATTATTCAGCCTTTCTAAGTAGACACTTTTATCAGGTGTCCACCATAAGCCCTTTCTAGCAATTACTGGGAAGCCAGTACATCCAAACACAGAGAACATTCCCTTTTAGTCTGTGAGTCTCTGTCTTAAACCTCTAGAGATTCAGCAACCATGTTGAAAATGCTAAACCAATGCAGATTTACATGGGATTAAATCAATGAGAGTATAGCTACACTGTCTTGAGACTACACTGAGAAATTTTGTTTTACCTCTGGTCGGTCTGTAGCTTATGTTTAAAGTGTCTAAACTTGTGCAGCGTCAGATTTTAAACTGTTTCAAGAGTTAGTCTGCACCTGCGTCACCTGAGCTACAAACTGTTTCGTGACAGTTCTTGGCCTAGCATGTTTAAAATCAAGTTATAGCCAAAGTACAGGTAAAAGCAGAGTATGAAACAGTACCTTTTAAAATGCCAGGTCAGGGCGAGCTGACCAGTTTGAGAGCTGTTAATGTGTGTGTGTAGCACACTTGTGTCTGAAGGGTCTCAGCCACCTTGGGCATTCTGGGACAGGCGTTTTGTGTTTGTGAGGGCCCATTTCTTTGCAGTGTCATCTGATGAATTTGCAATCCCGATGTGTGGGCAGACCAGCAAACTGCCAGAAGAGGGTGTAGCAGGAGTGAGCCGAAGCACGAGCATCCTCCATCTGCTCACCAGTACCTGCCGGCTGATGTGTACTTGCCCCCCTCGGTGGAAGATGTTTCCTGTGGTAAATCAGAAGGCAAACATTCCTAAAAGGACAGTGACAGGCAGCTGCCTGGCTCGATGCCATTTTTGTGGTAATTTATGCCTCTGCCTGAATTCTGCTGAGACCAGACATGTGCAGGGAGGGAGGGCAGGGATGGAGATTTTAGGGTGATTTATTGTGATGCAGATGGTGAGACCAGGAGGAGAGACCAAGGTATCTGGCTGCCAGGTTTGTTTTTCTTACCTACAGAGTAAGAAGGGGAGAGAGTCTCAAGGCTAACCCAAAGGGATTTCTTACATCTTCAGGAACTAAAAAACCTGTAGCAGTGACATTAAGACAGTGGAAAAGAAGTGTAACATCCAAAATTTTCCATGCTGTGATACAGTTTGCTGAATTTAGGGACAACATATGTGGATGCCTAAGCCCAGGTGAACTTAGACTCACCTTTCAGTTAAAATGCTCTGGAAATACCTTTTTTTCTGCACTCAAATTAAATTAGAATGGCTTTAAACCTGCTAAACACAGAGTCTTTTTTCTTATGAAAACATAACATTTCTAATCAAAATACAGATGTAAAAGTACATGGAAAGAGGGAAACTGAGCTTGATGGAGCTTTGTTTTAGGGAGGAAAAATAATATAATTCAATAAGACTGGCTTAAACCCTCTGATTAAAGCTTTTTTAACATAGATAGGGAGGATGAGATCTACACTGAGATAGTGATAGTTAGTACAGATCAAAAGAGCTTGTGTTCATGCCAACTAGATTAAATGACAGGATGTGGGGAAGTGCTGGGTACCATATCTGGTTACTAAACATACAAGGCTTTATTCCCTATATATCAGGTTATATGCATTTATATATGGAAATTATAGAAATAAATTGAAAGCAATCTACCATGTGTAGAGTATTTGTTCTGATACTGTTCTAAGATTGCATTTCTTCTAATTAGTATGTAAAGCTTTAATTTTTTTACAGCTGTCTCTCTTACTAAGATTGTAGAAGTAAATTGTATTAGAAATTGAGGTTTATTTTTAAATGCATTAGCATTCCACTGGTCTCACCTGATAACTTCTGTGCATAAATTCAATAGAACCATGTATTTTATATTCCAACTTTGTTTCAGCAGGAAGCCTAGAACAACTTTAGTAGTAAATTAAACTTAAGGCCCAAATTGTAGTTGTCATTTCAGAGGGGCTTTTGTTAATATTTATTTATCTGCACCTGGCCCCTGAAGAGGCAGGATAAGGGACTGGAAGAGTCTTTTGCCTAATCCAGTGTGGCTGCTCTTGTGTTTCTTATACACTCTGCAACAGAAGGAGGTGGGAGGAAGGGAATGTGAATGTCAGGAAGGGAAAACACTGCTGGATATGAAGATGCCACAGGGCTGTGCCACCACACACTTCTGCAAGGCAGGAGTGTCTGTCCCTCACATCTGCTGAACAGGCCACAAAGTCCTGCCTGGTTGACCTATGCCAGAAAGAAACATAAAGGAGAGTTTCTGTCATCCCTGCAGGAAGACTGATGACCAAAAATGAAATGGTTTAGTGTGGAATGCAACTGAACTGAACGGATTTCATTACCTGCACCTGACTTTTACTGCTGTTTTTCATTGTTGCTGCAGTGCTGCATCTAAACCTGAGCCTCATGGTGCTCCAAGCTGGGAATACTCCTAAGAAGATTGTCTCTCTTCCAGAAACATGAAACAATAAGCAAAAGACAAAAAATTAAGAGAGGAGGAGGAAAAATCCTTTAGTACACTGAGGACATAGCTAGTGTTGAATAAATCCCTGTCAGACAGATGCAGGACAGGCTGGAGCAACATGCCAGGATAATGAGAGCCAGAAACAGCTACAACAGCAGAAGAAGAGGTGCAAGGTTCCACTATGCTTTGTGACACAGGGATGGAGGCAAGAAGGGACAACTCCCTTAGCCTTCCCAGCAATCCCACAAACAAGAACAACTCAAGGTTTGTGTCACATGTCTGTGCAAAGTAAGGATAAAGAAGCGTTTTTGTGCTGATGCAAATGTTCCCACAAAAAAAATCAGGTCCTTGATGTTTTAGGTAACACAAATTTTGCCATTGGTGGGTTTTAATGTAAGCAGCCTCCTCCTGTAAAAGAAAGAACTGGAAGCAGCAGGGACGTGGAGACCTAACTAATAATTTACTTGAAAAAAAAAGTAATTTCAGCTGCAAGGCTGTAACAGTCAGTCTGACAGTGGGCAACTGATACAATGCAATCTGTAAACAGGTTGAGCTGCTGTTTCTGAGCCACTGCCACAGGAAAAGGTTCCATCAGGTTTTGATTGCTGTGCAGTCCTGTGGGCCTTACTGCCATTCTGCAAGCCACACATCCTCTGGCTTCAGAGAATGTCTTAAATTTTCATAACCTTAAAATCCCAAGCAACCTAGGAGAGTTTGCCTGTGCTTGTTTTATTTATGTTGCCGATGGGCTTTTCATAGTGAGAAAAAATATTCAGCTTCACTGCCATGCTTAAGAATCATGTAATCAAACAATTGTTTAGGATGGAAAAGACCTTGAAAATCGTTGAGTCCAACCATTAACCCAACACTGCCAAGTCTACTACCACTAAACCATGTCCCCAAGCACCACATCTACATGTCCTTTAAATACATCCAGGGACTCCACCACTTCCTTGGACAGCTTGTTCCAATGCCTGACCATCCTTTCCATAAGGAAATTTTTCCTAATATAGAATCTAAACCTCACCTGGCACAACTTGAGGCCATTTCCTCTTGTCCTATTGCTTGTTACCTGAGAGAAGCCAGCCTTCATCTCACTACAACCTCCTTTCAGGTAGTTGCAGAAAGCAATAAGGTCTCCCCTGGGCCTTCTTCAGGTTAAACAACCCCAGTACCCTCAGCTACTCCTTGTAAGACTTGTGGTCTTCTACTAAAGACTGAGGCAAAAAAGGCATTAAGTACCTCAGCCTTTATCGTCATCCTTTGTCACTATGATTCCTCTGGCATCCAATAAGGGATGGAGATTCTCCTTAGCCCTCCATTTTTTGTTAATGTATTTATAGAAGGATTTTTTATCGTCTGGCGGTAGCCAAGTTAAGTTCCAGCTAGGCTTTGGCCCTTCTAATTTTCTCCCTGCATAACCTCATGAAATCCTTGTAGTCCTCTTGATTTGCCTGCTCCTTCTTCCACGGGTCAGAATCTCTCTTTTTTTATGCTGAGTTCCAGCCAAAGCTCTTTGTTCAGCCACACACTTCAGGAACCTTCTAAACTGTTTCCTCTCTGCTGTACTGTATTTCCAGCAGATGTCTGGGAAGTCCCCCATAAGAACAAGGAGTAGCACTTGCGAGACTTCTCCCAGCTGCTTATGGAATATTTCATCTGCCTCTTCATTCTGGCTAACAGACTCCCACCAGGATATCTGCCTTGTGGGTGGGCCTTCTCCAGTTCTTACCCATAAAGGCTCAACCTCATCATCACCATCATTAAGCTCCAGACAATCAAAACACTCCCTAACATACAGGGACACCCCAGAAGAAGGTCAGGGTGTAATGCAGAGTCTATCAGCCTTGGGTGGCCTCCTGCCACAATGAAGCGTATTACAGGGAAGAGATACTCTGCTGTGATCCCCTTTTCCACAGGATCCTGCAAAACTTCCCTGCCAATTGCTTCATTGGTGGCTGAGGAGGAGGCAGGCCAGAGCATGGGGCAGATCCTCACTGCCCTTGAGACCCTGGATACTCTTTCAGCCATCAAGCAACACTGACCCACTTCCAGTGTCCTGTGTGGATGACGCTGTACAATTGCAAGGGCAGGATGTGCTGTGGGAAGCAGGTCCTCCCAAAAAGACCAGCAAAGAATGGAAGCGTTCTATGGCCAAGGCCGTCACCAAGTTGCCAAATAGCTCTGGCCCAGTTCCACAGAAATCCCACCTGGTCTTTCCTCTGGGCTGAACCTGCACTGCCACGGGCAGTCCCACAGCTTTACACTGCACTCCAAGGGATTCAGCTCTTGGCTCCTGCCTGAGTCAACAGCTGCCCTTGCCCAAAGTACTGGGACTTGGGTTTGCTACTACAAAATATTTTGCGTGCACAAAGGCTTTAAATACACGCTAAACATACAGACTGTGGTCTGGACATTCTTTGAGGAGTGGGCAGTTGTTCTGCTCAAGAGTGCAGACTATTGAAAATTCAGCAGTAACAGCATCAGGAGTAAGAAAATGCAGGCTTAATAATAGGAGAAAAAAAAGTAGTAAATCAATGTATTTTTCTGGCAGTTTGTCAATACCAACTTTAGACATCTTCATTATAGTGATGAATATGCAGGCCACAAGTTAATAGCTTCTTACTTATAAATTAGTCATCTTAGCCAAACAATCCCTGTTTGCTATCAAATCTACTTGATGGCAATAATTTAGAGAAGATGAGCTGAACTGTATTGACAAGCTGTATCTGCTGGCTCTGGAGAACAGATGTCTTTCTTTTTCTATGCAATTCCCTGTCTTCCTTCTGTGCACCAGTTCCATAATGTCACTAACAGAATCGGTGGTTGTGGAGAGGTGAGGGCACCATATTGTAGCTTCCCATACAGAGTTATAACTTGCCTTACTTTGCTTAAAATTCAATCCAAGTCATGGCTAAACTGTAAATTACTTTTTTTTCTTTTTTTTGGTGATGAAAACTATATATTGTGGGCCAAATACTGACTACATACATGTGCAGAAACCTTGGAGGGCTGCAATTTCCAAGGACAGGTACAAACAGTGAAATTAAAAGTAACTATATTGATGTGGAAAAAAAAAAAACAAAACACCAACAAACAAACCTGATTTGTAGTAGTTGGGGATTTGGACAACACCTGGCTAACAAAACAAAACAAAAAAACAAAACAAAACAAAAAAACCAAAACCAAACTAAAACACAAACAAACAAACAAACAAACAAAAAAAAAAACAAAAAAAGAAAATAAACAAACAAACAACCAAAACCAAAACCAAACAAAAGCCCCCCCCAAAAAAAGCACAAACACGTACTTATATTCTGGCTGCAGCCTTGCCCATAAACAGATTTTTCTCTTCCATGAGCACACAGGGGTGTTTTGCACAGGAAACAAGGGACAGCTGCCAAGCAGATACACTTGTTCAATGTGGTCACTCCAAACTGGGTAGCACATTCCATTCCCTGGCCCTGGGCGAGGCAGGGGTTTTCCAGAGCTCTCCCGGTTGCTGCGTCACAGAGGATTTGGCCCCTGTGCGTTACATCTCTGATGCATTATGATTTTATTTAGAACACACTTCAGCTCTTCAGCCTCCAGGCTGCAGAGGCAAGGTGCCAGTCTTCAGCAAGAGGGGGAAGGACTATAAATAGAGCAGGCAAGGCTGCCACAGGCAGCTTTTGGTCTGCTTAACTTTCTTGTTTAGCCTGCAAGAAGCAGAAATCCAATCTGCTGAGGAGATAAGGCACAGTACAGGCACTAGCAACAGCTCTTCTCTCCAGTCACTGACTGTCTCTCATTCTCTAGGTACAGGGATACAGAGATACAGCCACTTACCTTTAATGAACAAGGACAGCACTACCTTCCATCTGTGCTTCCCCCCCAGCTCTCTTGGCTTTTTGCAAGCTCTTGCCACGCAAACTGTCAGGTATTTTCATGAAATCAGCTACTCACGAGGGAAATGTTCCTTCATTTTCGAAACAAGAAACAAAATGAATCCCAAAATTAAGTACACAGAGGTAACACGCATTTCATCTTTCTGAGGCCCACAGAGCTTTAAGAAATGCTGTTTATTAGTTCTTACTCTGATTTGTATCCCCATCACGTAGGCTCACTAGATCTCCCTGGTGTTGTGTGTATAAGGAAGGGATATTTTTGCTGCAGGACAAGTACATAAAAATAGCACCAAGAGCCCAGTCCTGAACTCAAGAGGTCTTTGTTTTCCCTCAGAGGTACCTACACTGAGAGCTTTTTCATCCCTTACTCTGTGCTTGATTCTGTTACTATTAAAGAGAGAAACCATATTTCTACTGATTTCCACTGCCTAGCCCACCTTTCAGTGAGTATATTTTATTTACAGCACAAAGCTCATGGAGGTCGTCTTTGAACAGTGCATTTTAGACTCAAAGCACTTGAATTGATTCTTTGAACTCCACACCAGATTGCATTGCAGAGCAATGGTTCCCCCCATTCCCTCCTGCTGGGATGCACCCTAAGAGGGACAACATTTAAAATAATTTCAGAATATGCTCTCAGCATTACACTATGCACAAAAGCAGATGGGATTACTTGGGTCAGGGAAGGAAAAAAAAAATCACATACTAAATATGACACTTGAAAGCAAACCATCAAGTCTTAGGGAAGACAGCTGGATCTCATAAATCTCTGTCTTCCACTAAATATTTAGCCTATATTCCCTGTGTTTTCATCCTTGCTGGCCCTTGCTAAATCCGAGATATAAAAATCTAAACTGGAAGGCAAGCTGGAGCAGAGTGACCTGCTACAACCATGGACTTCCACAGACACACTGGGTTTATGGTGTACTACAATTTTCCTCCTGCCCACCGTCTGCTACACAGGCATGAAGGATTTCTCTGTTCCACAAGGTTTAAGGTTTAAGGTTGTGAACCTTTTCTACCGACAGGTGCCTCTTTTTCCTCGGTTGGTTTAATCAACTAAGATAGCCAGGAGTTAGTAAGGACAACTTTACCACACTTGTATTTAGCTGCAATCTGAGATGAGAGAAAACATCTGAAGTCTCTCTGTCCAAAGCTTGTCACCTCATGCTCTCCACAACAGAGCTGACTGGCGATACACAGGGAAATTTGCATCCCGTTTCCCTTTTAAATTGTGATTTAGCAAGCATCATTTTTGTGACACAAGCTGTTATTTGGAAGGGAAACATTTCTAGGTTTTTTGGAAAGCTGCAATTTCTTACTGTAAGAAAGCTTGCAGCAGTAGCACAGAAGCGCAGCAAGGCCCAGTTTGGATCCACTGGCACATTCAGACCTTTCAGACCTGCCTCACCCTCTAGCACAGGACTTGCTGCACTAGAGAACTCATCAGTCCTCAGCAAACTGCAGAGACAGGCAGAATTTGTCAGATACCAAACCTGAGGAAACAGCTTCTCTGCAAATGGCCACACAGGGCCTTTTCTGTTGTTAACCAGGACAAAGCCAACATTTTTCCATCACAACCTGGTTTCAGAAATAAATACTTTTATCTGAAACTTGCATATGCACCTACCAGTCAGCTGAAAGCTAGTGCCAGACCAAGAAGTGACAAATAAAATTTGCTGAAATTAAGAAAGCTCACACCCTACATCCACAAATAGAGGACAGTAACTGGCTGTGCCTGATAAAAAGAACTGGCAACAGCAGACACTGGTAAAATCAGAAAAGAAACACATTGCAGAGAAGTAACAGGAGTTATAACTACAGTAACAATAAAACTACAGTAAATAATAAACAAAAACCAAAAACCCCAAAACTGGGTTTTGAAGAAATACTGAATCCATAAAAATTAAAAAGACAGTACTTTTGCTGCCTTTTTAAATTTTTTCATGGAGGTAAATACAAATGCAAATACATTCCTTCTCTAAATCTCTGTATGTTTGAATAATATACTTTGTTCATATTAAGACAACACTCCGTATAACTTTATTTGTAGAATACCAAGTTGCAAACAGAGGTAAAAAACAACAGAACATAAAAACTTATTATGAAACCCAACTAAAATAATAAAACAGTGCATTTTCCTCAATAGTTTAATTCCTGTATGAACTTCAATAAAAACCTTACTCCATTAAACACGAGTTTAATTTCAGCATTTGTTGTAATTTCTCTAGTGTATTAAAGAACCCTAAGTCACTTTAACAAACATTCTAATTAATAAATCCAATAACACAAAGAGTTTCTCTGAGGGACTATACAGTAGTTCCCATTGCATGAATGCACATGGGCAATACTATATATAAAAAAGCCAAACCGTTTAACAAGAGTGAAGAGATTTGCACTATGGATAAACTGAACACAAACTAAAGTGAACTCTGAAATTACAGAGTGGCATTAACACAAAGGCACATTTTACTTTTAGTGTAAATTCACATTTCTAGAAGGTAAAAGTTTTGTGCCCAGGCAACTTCAAGTCATCACAGCACAATCAGTCAAACAACTCTTAACTGCACATATCTGAACTTTCAATAGAAAGATCTGGTTTCTATTTCTTTAATCCAGTTTTATTAAGGGAGAAATTAAATTAGAAACAGAAGGGCTCCCCATCCCATATTTACAGCCTGCAAACACTGCTGCTTTCTTGTCAGAAACTGTAGTTTTGCTGTCAAATTTTGTTAAGCTTTGTAACTATCAGCACCCTCACAGTTTGGTCAAAGGCCCCACAAACACACAGTCCCTTTTTGTCAGGGCTCCAGTCCAGGCTGGAGATGGGCTGTGTTGACAGAGTCACGTTCTGCAAGAGACTGACAGACCCTGCCACCCCCATCTCGGCTCCTTCCGAATCCTTCTTGGAGCGCTGAGCCGGGTACTCACTGGCAATGGGAAAAGGAAAACAAAAACAGACACATGTGCTTAGAATTTACTGACACAAACACACCATTATCCTCCTTATTTCCTGTTCTACAGATAAGGCAAATAAATGTCTGTCATTATAAATAATGAATAATCACTATATCCAGCTATACCCACACTGCATATTTACTGGGTATTTCATGAAAGAAAAAAAAGGGAGCAGGAAGTTTTTAATCCTGACACCTCTCTCCAATAGCCCTTCATTTTTTAACCATTTGGCTTTTGCCACAGGCAGGAAAAGTTCACTTCAACTATCACTCTGAAACTTAACCCACCTCCTTCACTGTGTTTAGTATGATGAAATTATTTTTCCATGTAAAGTAAGAAGATGTAAACATAAGAATCATTAAAAGTCCAGGCTTTCAATATTCTTTTCAGCCATAACTGCTACTGTATGTGAATTTTAAGAAGCCCATTTTCTTCCATTTGTCACCTTGTTAACCAAGGATATAATTAGATTTTCATTATGTTAAGACTACTGACAAGGGCAAAATTTATCTGTGCTGTCACATTCTCTTAGGGATTAATTTAAGATTCCAGATCAAGTTCTGACACTGAAATCACCCTTTCTACTGCATTTTTAAGCAATAATTTTAACTAGATATTCTAAGGTTGGAAGCAGGACCCCACTCATCATTTTCAGAAAGATTCCTTCTTAAAACATTAAGTGGTTGGTTTCTTATTCCCAGCTGGAGAAATGATCACTTACTATTTCCAGAGATGAAGGCTCCCAGATCCTCCACTTGTCATAAATATATCTCTGTTCTGTGGCAGGTGCCTGACCTGCCATATGGTAGATTTTTGTGCCTAATAAAAAAAAAAAAAATTATTAAAATTAGCAGTGTACAGAAGTAATTTAGTGACGAACTTCACAGGAAAAGGTACAGAATCTTAAAACAGAGACCACTTTTTTATAAAGAGAGCCCAGCCTTCTCATGGTGGATGGTTGATTTAACTGTCTGACATCTCTTAAAATCATTACTGGAAGGGAATGCACTGCAAACACTGTGCAAACACAACAAACAGTCTACAATTCCAATTTAAACCTCATCCAAGGCTCAGCAAGATCATGCAGCAACAGAAATCACTTAGGAAAAACCCCAGCACACGTGCTCTGATTTAACACCCATCTGTCTGTAAAAATCCACAAGGAAAAGCTTAAATACACTAAATGAAGGACAAATTCCATTTTCACATTTTAATTATTACAAACACTAATTCAGTAAAAACATTCTGTGATTCAGAATCAAAGCACTTCCAACAACTTATCTACTTTGAGTGATGGCACAGATGATTAAAGATATTATGTTGAAACTCAGCTTTTTCTATATAAAAAAAAAAAACTTCACCAAAAAATGTGCCTTTTCTCTAATTATCATCAGACTTTGTTCACTAACTACTACAAAAAAAAAAACCCAAAACTGTTTTATAAAGTAATCTGGGCATTTATTACCCATCTGTACTACACCTGAAGTACTTTGACAGCATATGTTCAGGAAGTTTGTTTCTTATTAAGAAATCCTCTGTCTCCCCATACCTTCTCTGAAACAGAAGCAAAACCTTTGGTTGGATGCTGAGTTCTCATATCAAAAACATGGAATTTTCCCTCAAGCGATGTGGCCACCAGCTTGTTCATATTTATGTCTTTTCTGTCAAACTCCACACTGCAAACCTGGCAATATAAAAAAGATAGGTTCACTCTTCAAATTTAGCCATTGCTAAAAAAAAATTGGTGTTTTGTTATTTGTTAATATACTCTAATAATTCGTTACTCCTACAACGACATGCCCACCAATTTGAAAATAACAAATCCATCTGAACACATGAATCCACTGAAAAAATACCCCATCCTGTCCTGACCAAGAATTTGAGGTGTACAATTTTTTTTAACTTAATGAAAATTACTTCTTGGTGCAATCTCAGCAGAAACATCTTCTGGGTAAGTTTCACGCATAGAAGATGGAATGAAAAAACACTTTTATGGTTTCCTTACCCCATTCTTAATGTTGGTCTCCCACCGCAGTGACATGGATTTTAAATCAAACAATTTAATGTCCCCGTTGTCGTATCCAGCACATACAACACGTTCCTCTTGGTTGTAAGCATTGCCTGGACACAGAGAAAGAATTAATCAGACAGCACAAACCCTCTTTAGCCTAATAAACTTCAGAAGTACCAAGCCTGCAATTTCAACTTACATTTATGCAAAATAAATAAACAACTTAAAAAATGGCTATTGGGATATTAAGATTTCAGGAACTGGATGGTTTTCAAAGCTGAGGGTATAGAAAAATCCTGTGTAAGACACAAGGAGCTTGTTCTGCCCAAAGGAAAAAATGCAGAGTTCACATCAGGCATTGCTGTTTTCTTTAATTAGCTCTTAAGCTTCAAGGATCTTCTCATAACCTAATGCCTTAATGTTTGGTAGTTGGAACTACACTACAACAGTGATGTGTTTCCCGTGCATGGCAACATTTACGCTCCTTCAGGAAAACACAGCTCGATATACTATTTTTACATTCCTAGGCTTAAAAATAAAGCTTGCACAGCTTATCTGTGAAACCACAGAATCAATGAAACATTTAGGTTGGAAAAGACCTTCAAGATGATCGAGTCCAACCGCAAATGGTGACCAAAGGTGATTAGAGAATGATTCCAAAACCAAACTGCCACAAAACCAGCTTATTTTGGAAAAAACCCAACATAAAACCCATAGAAATTTGGCAATGTTGAAAAGCAAACTCTGCTACTTATGCATCTACACAAAATAAACTATTCCATAACATCCTGAAATACATTGATAATCATCAAAGCCCAGTCACATTAGAGAGAGGAACGATCATAATCTGACCAATTACCAAATGCCACTGTCCAGCAGTCTCTTTTGCTCTCCCCCTGTACAGGTTCCATATTAGCCACAGGAGTGTCTTTCTGCCTCGGGTCCCACACCTTCACAGTTCCTGGTAAAGAAGGACAATGGATTTTGTGTTAGGGATACACTGTCACACTGTGTTCATTTTCCCTGGAAAGCCCTTTGCTTTTCAGCCTGATCATTCAAAAACCCTTTCAATTCCAGAAAGCCTGACTGTGTTTAGTGGATACAAGAAAGAACCACAAAACCAAACAGAAATAAAGTGAAAGCATTTCTTAAGGATGTATTTTCTCTAGCTGATATTTTGCATTTGTTCTGCTTTGTATTCCTTCTGCCCCAACCTCAGTGACAATAGTGTATTGTGCTTGTCTACAGCTTCTAAAAGAGAGAAAATTTGTCCCAAGGAAGATTCAAAAGACAGTGTATGAAGAACTAGTTGCAACAGGTTGTAACTAGTTCAGATGGCAGACTGTGCCCTGCCATCAGAGCTCACAGGCTCAGAGGAACTGAGAAGACTTGCAGAGTTCACTAACTCACCATCTCGACTGCCAGTCACAATTTCTGGTGCACCTTCCCCAATTCCTAAGCCACCTACACCATCTATACTGTTTATGATTTCCTTATGACCTTTCACAGAATACACTGGTATTTCAGGAGCTTCTAAATTCCTAGGCAAGAAAGAAAAAGAACAGATAATATGGCATTTTCCTTGACACTCAGGATTTGTATAAAAATGAGAGGAAACTTGAGCATAAATCATACAAGCTCAGACTAACAGTGAGAAGAAAATATGGATATCACCATTAAGAACCACGTGTCTTTGTTTATTCCTTCTTTGGCTACTGTTTTGGACTGGTCTGAAAAGTTTTGCTCAGTTCTGGACTTCCCTGTTTGTAAAGGCAGTTGAGGGATTCACCAGAGCAACCCTTCAGACTCAGTTTTTATGCTGGATTGAAAATGAATCACACTACAGATCAAAATACTCCAATTAGCTCTACTTTCAGTAAGGCTATAAAACAACCTGATTCACTGATCCCCACCTAGCTCTGACTATTGGTCTTCAACTTCAGGTGAATATTGTATCCAGACATGGTTTTCATGGTTCTTTCCCACTGATTCTCATTCTTTGAGAATCCTTCAGAATTTTATTTTACATTTCCACTAGTGACTACTCCATGTCATTCTTGCTATTCCAACAAGAATTGATAATTCCATGACAAGGGAAATATAATAATAATAATAATGATAATAAAATAATCCCCTTTTGACACTATTGCTTTATTTGATAATCAATTTACCTAAAAATTAATTACACAAATCATTCAAGGGCCTGAAAAAACATTCAATACTTCAAGATTAAAAATATATATTTAATCTAGAAATCAAATTTAGCTTGAACACAACCTGTTGTTTGTATTTGTATATCCACTCAAAAGCCTCTTTTCAGAGGAGGACCTCACAGAATTTTAACAGGTTTTTGTAGCTGCACACAAAAGATGGGAGAGAAGCAGCACTGAATTAAACACTTTGCAGAATTCACGTTGTTTTTAGAAAACAGGCACGGTCCAAAAACAGTAGCCAGTGAAGCTTACACTGGGTCCCAACCACAGGCAGCAGGGAGAGCATCTCACACAAAAGCCAGGCACAGAAACCTCCATTCAGACAGACAAACAAAACACCAAGTGAAAAAGCTTCCAGAGAACATCCACGCTTACCATATGTTAAGGTTTCCATCGAAATCTCCTGTAGCTAAGTATCTTTGCTGCAGAGACGTAGCTCCAAAAGTTCCACATTTTATAGGTTTGGGCTTTTCAATCTTTTAAAGGAAGGAAATGTCTGTGTCAGCACATGGAAAAGGCAACACAAACCCACGGATGACGCAGCTCTCGGGAGTCCATAGGGGTAGGTGTCAGTGAAACACACATGGGATATTTGGTGCAAAATACTATCAAAATGCTATCAAAGGTAAACTACATTTTGAGTTTATTTCCTTGTGCACAGGAAAGCAGAGAGTCCAGTTTACTGGTCCTGAAGAACAACAATTTGTTTGCTTGTGGCCTGGTGGGGCCTTATGTGCCTGAGGTGCTGCTACCCCTGAGAATGAGCCAATGCTCGAAGGTCAGTTTGAGGGGAAAACACAACCAAAAATACCCGACACACCCCAAACACAGCCCTGTAACCTATAATGCAACCCAAGATCATCGAGTCCAACCTATGACTGAACACCCCCATGTCAACCAGACCCTGGCACCGAGTGCCACATCCAGTCTTTCCTTAACCACCTCCAGGGACGGCGACTCCACCACCTCCCTGGGCAGGGCAGCCCATTCCAATGTCCAATCACCCGTTCTGTGAAAAAATTCCCCCTAATGTCCAACCTAAACCTCCCCTGGCCCAGCTTAAGCCTCTGTCCTCTCGTCCCGTCGCTGGTTGCCTGGGAAAAGAGCCGGAACCCCACCGGCTACAACCTCCTGTCAGGGACTCGTAGAGAGCGATAAGGTCACTCCTTAGCGACAGGAGAGACAGGACATCGCGGGATCAGCACGTTTAACAGGCAAACCAGCCTCGGGATTCGTCCCCTGGCCCAGGACAAGCCGTTCCCGGGGGGTGTCCCGCGCTCACCTCCCGCAGCAGCTCCAGGCGGGCCCCTCGCAGCTCGTACAGCTGGACGAGGCCGGTGCCGCGGGCGGCGCTGCCCAGGCACAGCAGGCGGGCGCTGCGGGGCACCCACTTGCAATCGAACACGGTGTAGCTCAGCGCCTGCTGGGCGTGCGACACCACCTGCGGCCGCTCCAGCGCCGGCGCCGCGGACATCCCTCCCCTCCGCGGCCGCTCCCCGGCGGATGCGGGGGCAGCGCCCGCCGGCCCCTTCCGGCGGCGGCGGCACCACGTGGTGGGATCGCGGGCGGACATGGAGACCGAGGCGGCGGCCCCGGCCGGCGGCTTCACCAGCGTCGTGTCCCGGCGGAGGCGGAGGAAGCGGCGGGCGGGCGGCGAGGAGCCGGCGGGGGCTCCCGTGGACGCGGCGGGGGCTCCCATGGACACGGCGGGGCCGCGGCCCAGCAAGCGGCCCGCCTTCCCTCCTGTGCCCGCCGAGGCGCTCGGGGTACGCGGGGCGACGGGGGAACGCCGGTTCTCGGGGTGCCCCCGCCTCCTCCGCCTAATTCTGTCTATCTGTCTGTCTGTCTGTCTGTCTGTCTCTCTCTCTCTCTCTCTTTCTCTTTCTCTTTCTCTTTCTCTCTTCCCCCCCCGCCCCCGGAAGGTCGGGAAGGGCGAGCTGAGGAAGATCCCCGTGCCCGCCAACAGGTACACGCCGCTCAAGGAGAACTGGATGAAGATATTCACGCCCATCGTGGAGCATCTGCAGCTTCAGATCAGGTTCAACCTGAAAACGAGGAACGTCGAGATCAGGGTAAAGGGAGCCCCCTTCCTCCTGCCTTCCCCGCTAAGTAGAAGAGAAGGTTGTGCAGAGATCTCATAGCACCCTCACCGCATCTGGAGGGGCCTACAGGGAAGTACAAACTGGAGAAATTTAGGTTAGATATCAGGAAGAAACTTTTTACTCTGGGAGTGGGGAAACACTGGAATAGGTCGCCCAGGGTTGTTGTGGATGCCCCATCCCTGGAAGTGTTCAAATACAGGTTGGATGGGGCACTGAGCAACCTGGTATAGCGGGAGGTGTCCCTGCCTATGGCAAGGGGGTTGGAACGAGGTGATTTTTAAGATCCATTCCAATCCCTTAACATTCTGTGATTCTGACTCCTGAAAGGCGGGGCCTCTCATGTTCAAGATCATTCCTTCTTGTTCCACAGATGAAAGACTAGAGAAGTGTCCCTGATGCCAGATAATGCTTGGAAAAATGGAAACTGTGTGGTTTCACCTACCCAGAAGACCCTCACAGGGGATGAAATCTGGCAGTTGTTGTTCAGAACAAGTAGTTAATGCAAGTAAAATCCAAAAGTGTAAATCTGTTCCAGAAGGGGCCAGTATAAACTGGAGGGGTGTTCAGTTTTTTATAGGAGAAAATTATCTACTGTAGCATTAAGGAAAAGTTTTAATCTATGTGTTAGATAGGATTTTAGAATGAAATGTTTTCCAGCTATTTAAGACTACTTAATGCTTACCTGTCAATTTTGCCCCCCTCTTTTGAGGGGGGCACCAAATCTTCTAATGCCTTTGTTTGTGGCAGACAAAAAGAGCCCATAGTATTTGATTGCTTATAATTTTTCTTTAAGGGATTGCACTGGAATACTTTAGGGCACAGATACCAACACAGACCTGCAAATGTTGTAGATGCTCATTCTTTTTTTCTTACTCTTTCTCAGGAATATTCAAATTAGCAGTTTTTAAGTGTAGATCCAAAGCTTTGACATAAGACTCACTGAATTAACCATGTCAACATACAAGATCTTTCAATACTGAAAGTACAGACACCAACAGGAATTTTGCTTCCTAATCTTGAAATCTTACCACTAGAGGAAAGATGACAGAACTATACCTTACTTAAACTTCCAAGAAATAACTTAAAGGAAAAGGGAGGGAGAAGCAGAACTCCTGCAGTTCCACTCAATAACTGTGCAGAAGCAAAACCTGGGATTTTAAACAAAAAGATGTCTGGCGAGAAGCAAGACTAATTTTGTTCTTGATCAAGCAGATTTCGTTTTGCCCATATCCACCATGACGATTTAAAACTTTGAAATGTGTTTCATTTACCTGCTAAGGCATCTTTAGAATATTATCATTAGAATAACTCTCCTGCCATTATCATCCTTCTCTTTTTTTCTGCAGTTCTCTGTTGCGGTTTAGTTCATGTAGGTTTGGGTTTTCTCAATAAAAAGGGTTCTCAGTGGAGCGGGGGAATTTTCAGCACCTTCTCTGTTCTCTCCCCTCCAAGCACAGGCTGGGGTAGTTGATACATTCATCTTGTTGTGGGTGAACATGATAAAAAAACACAAAGCATATTACTTGTGTCTTTCAGTAAAACACAATTAACTGAATTGAATTAATTGAATTATCTGCATGTAGGGGTTTTTTTATGATTAGTCTGTATCCCTCAGATTTTTCAAGTCCTGATTCTAGCTTGTCTGGTCTTAATTTGCACACACAACTTCTTGTCTTGCAGACTTGTCAAGAGACAAAGGATCTCAGTGCCCTGACAAAAGCAGCTGATTTTGTGAAAGCATTTATACTTGGGTTTCAAGTAGAGGTGAGTCTCCCAACAGCTTGGTTGCGAGATTGCTCCACTTTGCTACCATGATGTCTTTGACCTCTGCAAATTACAGAAAGAAAAAAAATCCTTGGGTGGTTTTCTAGAAATAAATTTGTTTGAAATTGTGACTGGAGTGGACATCGAGTTTCTTAAGGTAATGCAGGATAAAAAAGTAACCTTGTAACAACACATAATTAAAATTATGAAACAGAGGACATATTTAGCTTGTGTAAGACAGCACAGTGCCATAATCTGGCTCTGAGGTGCTCTGCACAGATCAAGACTGTTCATTTTTTCTTAATCCAAGCCAATAACCTGCAGTCTGTGCAAAACTCAGACTTTACTTAGAGAAAAGAAACCCAGTTTTTGCAGTGTTGTAGGGGCTGCTCCTTGTCCCAGACCTGTACTGGCTTCAGTAGCACAGGTGAGGTTGGGGTGAATGCAGGGGCATCCAAGCATGGGTGGGGTTATCTAGACAGAAATACTTACGTGGCTGTTGAAAAAGCAGTGGATTTAACTTTAGCTATTATTTGATAGATGAACTGGAGAAATACAACTGATGTCATTTGTTCATATGTAAAAAAAGAACATCTGCTTTAAACTCTCTGGTAGTGAAGCACTCGTGCTAATAACAAATCTCTTGCTCTTTTAGGACGCTCTTGCTCTCATCAGATTAGATGATCTTTTTCTAGAGTCATTTGAAGTTACAGATGGTGAGTAGTTGCTGCTGCAGTATTCCAGCTGTGTGTGCCTCTTGCAAGTATCTGTTCTTTCTTTGCCCCTGCTCTACTTGTGTCACTTGCCCTCACAGATCAGGAAAACCAGAAACATCTATTATGTCATGTATTACCAGAGTTCCTTGGAGTTCTCTGTAGAGCAGAATCTGAATCCTATCTACTTCATTTCTGCCACTGTTAACTGGGTGTGCTTTGGCTCTGTTTCCTCAATCTGAGGTGCAATGGAATGCCTTCCACTGCTGTTCTGCAGGAGAATTTCTCTTGGATGCCAGAGACCTCACAGTCAGGTAGCACTGGATGCAGTTTGCACTGCTGGTCACCAAAAGTAAAATCTGGATGGATCTGTATTCACCAGTGAAGCTGTTTCTGTATTACTTGTCCTGAGTTGTTTCCAGTAACTTGACCGAGGGGAGGATTACAGGGCTATGCACCACTGCTGTTACCCTGGGTATGTTATTCTCGTTTCAGTCAAACCTTTAAAAGGAGATCATCTGTCAAGAGCAATAGGGAGAATAGCAGGGAAAGGTGGAAAAACCAAATTCACCATAGAAAACGTAACCAGGACACGCATCGTTCTCGCTGACCAGTAAGTACAGACTCACTTCCTCCTGGTCAAAACACAATCCCTCAGCTCATCCGTGTCCCCTGCCAGGAACAAAGATAACTTGGATTTTTTTAGAACTGTTGCAGAGCAGTAGTAAGAAAAATTAAGTGCTGTTTTTAATGAACACAAGTATTTATTTGACCTTTTGTTATGAGAATGACAGTCACCAGCACACTTAGAATTCAGTCGTTCCCCACAGTGTAAGAATTCCTTCTTACGAATAATCAAAGTTGAACTCGCCAACCCAGCAACGTTTTCCTCCTGAAGCTGCTACACTGTTAAATTTCCAGATTGTAAAATCTATTTTAAAAGGATTTGGAGTAGCACAGGTCTTACGTTGTAGATTTTCTGGGCTTCAGTTGGGGTTTTTTACTATTTACAAGTGTAGAAAAGGAACTAGTCCACTGATACAGAATTTCACATTCATCTCTCACCTCCAACTCTCTGTTAACTCTCTAATCACAGAGGGTTTTTTTCATTAACTTAAGGCTACTTTGCTTTTTACAGAAAAATTCATATTTTGGGATCTTTTCAGAACATTAAAATGGCACGAACAGCAATCTGCAATCTAATTTTAGGTAAGTCCTCTTATCTAATCTTCTCCACTACATATAAATAGATCTTGCATTTTGAGAAACTGCTTTGTGGCTCTTACCTTCTCCCTGGCCTGTCCGCACCTGCACTTGGAGCAGGTACTTTGCTGGCAGTTGGCTTGATGCACTTAAGAGAAAGTTTTGGAGGGGGGAAGTGAGGAGTCCAGGGCTTTGTTCTGGCTCCAAAACCCTCTCCATGGGGCAGAAAGATGTTCTGCCTTTTGATGTAGCTGCAGCATTCCCTGAGGGGCCTTGAAAGCCAAAGGGGACAACTCACCCTGACAGCACCTGCAGTAAGTCAGGGTGACTGACCTTGACCATCCTTCTCCCCCTTGGGCTTAGTTCTCTGCTTTTAGCACACATGTGAGAGCAAAACATCCATTTCTGTGACATGGATCATCTCGTTTGCTGACTGGATTTGTCCTTTCTTCTGCAGGAAGTCCTCCTTCCAAGGTTTATGGCAACATTAGGGCAGTGGCCAGCAGAGCAGCCGAGAGGTTCTGAGCTGCACTACCAAGGACTGAGGCTGGGAGTCCAGGTTCCTGGACACACAGGAGTTCTGCTTCCAGGGCACATGAGAGGCATGGAGCTACAGAAGCCACAGCTCTTCTGCTGGATTTGGAAGCCCAGAAGAAAAATGGGACTGTTTTTGCAGTCTGACTGCCTTCAGACACGTGCTGTGATTTGAACATACACAATGTCTCTGTATAATTATTAAAAGGTATTTTAAGTTGGTTGTGTCCATATCAAAAGCACGAGTACATGATTTTACTTGAACAGCCTCCAACAAAAACACGCTTCATTACGGATTTTCGGAACGTCAAAGTTTTAAGAGGCTGCTGTCAGAACTTCAGAAAGCCTTTGAGTTTCATGTTTTGAGCCTAAAGGAATCGGCACAGTTAAGTGTTTAAATCCACGCATCACAGTTTGGTATCCTCCTGGAAAAAGGAAGAGTCAACTGGAATGCAGAGTTCAGTGGCAGGCTGCCCACCAAGTCTCTGCTGCCGCTGGAACAATGCATCACATGGAAAGAGTAAGACACAGAGCTAAATAAGGTATTTGCACTTCATCCTGAATCTGCACATATATAAATTTTATAATTCTCCTGAAAATGATCTGTAAGGACAGCCTAGTGAAGCCAAGAGCCACTAGGTTTAGTACTTGCCAGTGTACCAGAGTACAAACAACTGGAAAGTCCTGTGTCTCCTCTTTAAAATACCAAATGCACACAAGAGTAGAGGGAGAGATTAGAAGAGGCCAGTCCCAGTATGACTTAAAAATGGGTCCTTTTCTTCTAATTCTGCCTGCCAGACTTGTTGCCAAGTCTTGCAAAATAATTCAGTTCAGGCTTGGGAATGAAAAAAACTGAAATGAGATTATCAAACACACAAGCAAACTGAGTAAGCATTTCACTCAATGTCCAAGTTTCCAGAGCAGCACTTTGCAGTATTGGATTATCACTACAGCCAACTTGATTCAAGTCTTCAGCTGCCAACAGATTTAAGACTTGCTGAGTTACCTAAATATATAGTGCTCAGCAGTCCAAGCTGTACAGGGGAGAGCAGCTCCAGGTGTGCACACCTGGTCAGCACATCTTCTGTTCATCATCTGCATTTACCTCAATTAGCTTGAAAGATGAGGGAGAGTAAGGCAAGAACACAAAAAAATTATTGCTTATCCTAAATCAGGTGCATATTGATCCCAACTCAAATCAGCAGAAAAGAGAGGGCAGCACTCAGAAGGCCCAAGCACCTGCACCCCAAAGAGCACAGCAGAGCTTCCAGGAATGACATACCTCTGCAGGGAGGGCTGGTGTCACCAGCACAAGGCTCAGACCTTTCCCTGAGAAAGGAGCTGCCTTTCGTTCTCCATTTCATTGATGTTAGGGTGGGTTTGTTTTATTTTTTAAGCCACCTTCCACTTACCACAAGGATTTCAAAGTTTTTTATCCAGTTTGGACACTTAGCAAAGAGAACGATGTGCCTTTGAAAAACCCCAAAATGTAAGTGGTCTTGAAACACTGAAATAAATCCTGGAAGTGTTCAGTGGACTGTGCACCCTGTAGAGTTTTTCAGTAAATCTTCATAATGGAAGAGTAGACAAAAAACTGTGAACAAGTTCTCCTTAGATCAGTGTGCAGAGCTGCTTTAAGGTGAACAGGAAAGGTTGTGTAAGTACTGAAGCACCCCAGCCAAGGTTCAAATATTTTATTTTGTATTCATATAGTATGAAGGTTCTTATAGTTCCCACAACATATGATGTAGCATGCAGAGGAAAAACTAAACATTCAACATAAATCATTTTTCCCCACACAAACTAAAAAAAACTTCATCCCTCCCCTTCCAGTCCCCCTAAGGAAATAACATTAGCACTAATTTCTATAATGCCAGCCAAGATATGCACAAGCAAGAGAAATTGAAAGCATTTGCTAAAATGTTTGTAACAAATACTTATGTACAAAAAATTCACAAAAGACTAGTTCCCCCTTGAAGCAGAGCACATGGCAATTGACACTGGAACAGATACAACCACTGGCTGGGATTATAAACCACGTACTGATCCAGAGGAAGAAAAAAGTTACATGTAGTGGAGATTTTTGTTTTGAACATTAACATTTACCAAAGTTTGGCAACATTATCTTTTAAATTATGCAAATTATGTAAACAAGAGGAACATTTCAAATCGATCTACATGCAAAACTTCATGTCATGCAAGGACACCAAGCACCTGGATTTCTCTCTCACAGACAGAGCCCATGATGTGCAGCACTCAGTTGAAGGAACAGCTATGGCAGACAGGTGCTCGATTGAAGAGGTTCAGACAACCTGCACTTTCCACTGCTCGTTATAAAACAATTTTTTTTTTAATAGAAAAACTACTATACAGGAAAGATGTACTGTTCTAAAAAAATCTAGCAAATGTTTTTCTTCCAGCCAATAGTACCACTGCAGAAAAGGGAAGGGATGATATAAAGTTGTAAAACATGGCTCGCTACTTTTATATCACACAAATATATCAAGTTACCTTCCGTTACAAATTATGATATGGACAAATCTAGAAAAGAAAAACATTCTCCAGGCAAAGGACTGGAGAACTGCAAGAGGTATAAATTTAGATAGTGTGAAGTTTTCCTCCTCTATGGCATAGGTTAACAAGATTTCCCCCCTGTATGAATCCTATATACATATATATATAAAATATTACCAGTTATTTATGCTACCTGTAGTATTTTTTTAAATGCAAGGGGGAAACTATCATGGTTGAAACAACAGAATTTAAATGGCAAGAACATTTTATAATCTAAGTACTGTATAAAATAAGTAGGTGGGAATCCTGCACAGTTATGTTGATCCTAATTTCATTTAAGCTAAGCACAAGAGAAAATCATGAATGCATCTAACAACTTGAGCAGCTGTATCTAAACTGAACCCAGAACAGCAGATGTGCCTTGGCTTCAGGACAGCTGTAACTGCTCCCAATTCCTGGGTGACGGAGCTTAAGGGCCATCAAAGCATTCCGCAGTCACTATATGCACACGAGGACTAGTTCTTGGCAGTAGCATTAAACTATATTCTCATATTAAGTAGAACTGTACTAAGTTATTTAGCAAAGAGACACAGTCCCTGGTAATATATTAACAGGTATAAATAAACTTAGTCTCCTGTGTTACAAAAAAAAAAAAAAAGTACTTAAGGTGATTTAATAAGAAGCAATGCTTTGTCAGCCAGTCAATATATAGAAACATCTGAACAGTCACAGGAAAGGAAAAGAGTTGACCTAACACCCAGTTAAAATTTTACATTCTTCTACTATATATATAAAACTGTGTGAAATAAAAGTAAGGATGTATATCCATATATTGAACTGTTAATATTCTGCTTGGCACTTTGTACTCTAGTTTTGTTTCTGAATCAAGTATATTAAATTAAAGCCCACCTAGCTACTACATATAGAAAGCTACATATATATCTATATATAAATACACACACACATATATATATATAGATAGATATTTCCTTGTTATAAAAGATGAAGAAAAATAAATTAAAAAGCCAACCCCTTCCCTTTCTCCGCCACACTGATATGCTCTTTCCATCTTTGCTGTCCTTCAGACTTTAAAGTGCTACACTGAGTTATTGAGAGAATAAAAGTTCAATAACACTTAGTTGGCTTCATGAGGCTCATGTTGGAAAATGTGGCTTCACAGAGAAAAATACTTCCATTTAAATACACAGAGAGCATTGCTGGACGTCTGGAGCAGATCTTCAGAGATGGAGAAGAAAGCAAAAGTGTTGGGTGGTGCCCTACAGAGTCACACGTCTACAACCATCTTTTTGTGGATATCTAGGCCTCCTACAACCTGGGAGAAAAATAAGGTTCAGAGACATGAGAATTGAAAGTTAGCAAGGTACAAAGAACACATTCAATAGATGCATTCAGGTCAATCATAATGACAGTACTTCCCTGGCCTCTCCACACTGATTTGCATTTCACAAGTACTGCGAGGGACAGAAATGAATTATGTACAAACCAAGGTCGTTCAATATTAGCACAATTTACACACTCAAAGGCCTGAAAACCAGTGTAAATGACACCATTTTGGCATTCCTCCTCAGCTCATATTCTGACTGTGCACTGTTTTTCTGCATGTTAAATAAAATGCTCACTTGACTTCTAAAACTCCCTGTAAAACTGTGCACCCTTCCATGAGTAGCAAAGGGTCATAGGAACAGCAGCAGGATTTCTGACAGAACTGCACACACCCAGAAAAAAATAACCAGTGTTCACGAGGGTGTGATCCATGCAATGCAAAGGGAGAAGGAAAGGTGCCATGTCAGAGGAACTTCTTACAATGTGTGAACAAAACTCAAAAGCCAAATGGTATCTGCCAAATGCAATAAATGAAAATGTATTTTTGCAGACAGATGGCACAAGGTTCAGAGGAGGTAAAATGCAAGAACAAGAGGATAAGAGATTGTAAAAGTGAAAAGCCTCTTGTCAGGTCAACAAAAACTGATGAAATTCAAAGGAAGAGGAAAATCTAACGGTAGCACAAGACAGGAAGCCTGGGCAGAAGCCAAAGGACAAAAGAAAAGGCAACATCACTTGATGGATGGCTGAAAGACAATAGCCCAGTGCAAGAAAACAGATAATGCAGTAATCCAGGCCTCTGCAGGCTGTGACTCTGAGATCTTTGCAGATGACTATGTGTTTTTTACATGATGTCACAAAAATAACTTAAAAAGACCTCAAACATGCAAACAATAGAAGCCTTTCGCTTTAATAGTTGGGGGGATGGCAGATTCCCCCCCCTCTTTTTTTAGAACTCACACTGAGTATGAAAAAGTTATGTTTGAACTGAAGTTGTAAATTCAAAGAGTAGGAAAAAAGCAATTCCCAAACTGTGTTACCAGATGTATGTTCATTAACATTAATTTCAAATTAATGTCTAAACACTCGTTGCGATTTTCAAATGTTCAAGATTCATTTCCTTTTTCTGAAGAAAGAATTTAAAACTTGCTGTCAAATAATTAAATAAATATACCACATGGGTGAAAATCAACCATTACAAGTCTCAAGTGGTACATTCATGCATTCTGCTCTGTAAACCCCAAAGTTCTTAAAATGCACCTTTCAACTGTCTGCCCTTTTTCAGGAGCAGCAGTTGAGGGGTTCCTCTCCCTGCAAATGACACAAGTTTTCTTTAGAAGTTACTTACAGCACAGAATTCTTCAAAGGATATTCTTCCATCACCATCCTTATCTGCATTAATTATGGTTTTATCTACAATTTGCTGTAACTGAGTGTCTTTGAGATTGTTCCCAACCATCATCTTCAGCACCTGGAAGAGCTCCCCGTTTGAGATATAGCCATCTTTGTCCATATCATAAATGCGAAAAGCAACTGCAGAAATAAAAAAAAAAATAAAAACACATATATATATATATATATAAAAACATTCACTGACAAATGTGGTCAGAAAAGAGCAATATACTCACTTCAGAAATATCAACTGAAATTGTTTTAGGCACCAGCAGTACAAGGATTCCATTAAAATCAAACAGGAAAATCTCCACCACCACAAGTAAAGCACCCAGGCAGCAACTCATTTGCAAGTAGAAAAAAATTACAACCTTCCAGGAAACAGATGAATCAAAATCCTACCCGGTTACTTTGCTGCAAACAATTTGGCATCAAGACTGGATTTATTTTTAAACATTTCAGTCTTAGTTATTGGAAGCTACATGTATGACTGAACCTACCCCTTTTCCACTCCAAAAGTTTGGGTCCTGAGATGCAGTTCTAAAACATCAATTTAATGCTTTTCTACTGTAGTAGCAAAAAATGGAATATTATTCTTAGGCCCCATAAAGCAAAGCATATAGTTCACAAAAGTCTGTACCAAGCTATTCTTAAATTAATTTTTTCTTTTTTAAACAGGAAGCAACTTCAGTTACTGAAAGTTCATCAAAAGGCAACCTCCTCCAACCTTCCCTGCAGAAAAGAGTGTGGCAAATCTCCACACAAAAAAAATTACAAACTGTGCAAAAATCTTACAGTCTACCTTCAAGATTTCCCACTCTTTACAGGAATCTGGATTTGATGATTTCTCAATCTTAACTAACAAGTATATTTTTTGAGGATCAAAAAATTTTTGTTAAGGAAAAATTAAAATACTTACACCTCAACTTCTGTTCTTTATCTCCTTTGACACTGAACTGGGAGACTCCTTCTATAAATTCTAAATAATGCAAGAAAAACATGTATAAAAAAAGTGTATTATTTAATAAATCAAGGAAATCAATATTCAGAAATTTTCAGAAATTGTTCAAAGAATTACCATAAAATCTTCAAAATATTATCTACCTTGTGACACCCAAGTGTCCACATACTTTGATACTTTAATATTCTTTAGTGGGAAGTACCCCAAATGAAATACTGTGTTCACTGAATAGACTTGGTTACACCAGGATTTCAGTAATTTTGTTGCTGGACTTTGACAAAAGAAGCTGACAGAAAACTCCAAGTTCTCTACTAAATCCACTCCATCAGGGATTTTAATTGTACAGTTCCTCTCAAGACTGGTTTCCCAAATAAAAGAATTACATTAAAATTGAAAACTGCTCTACAAGAAATAGGTAAAAAAATACTTTTCTCTAAGAAATAGGGTAAAAATAAAATTGATTTTGACAACTTCCTGTTCCCTCCCAAGAAGAGCAGCTCTTGATAATTGTATTAATCACAGCTCAATGTCACAGACAATAAAGCATCATCTTTCATCACTGCTTATTTTTTCACAAGGAGATTTTGAATAGTTCCATACCACAATGACTGCTTTTGATCAAAACTCAACATTCCAGTTACCCTGTAGTTAATCCCTATAGAAATCTGAGGGGGTTTGCAAAGGTTAGCAGCTCTTTTATGTTAATATTTTATTTAAAATGTCAGCCTGCCACTATAAATGAGATTAAAGAACTTTCTGCAATTAAAAAAAACTCAAGAAATTTATTTTTTCCAGTCATACGCAACAAGAGATACCGAGTATCAGCTTGAATACAAGTTACAAATATTATCACTTCTAAGGGTCAGAAGCTGTTTTAACAAACTAGTAATGAAAATTATAACCTGCTGGCCCTTTTAATCATGAATATTTAAATTAAGTCTAAAATTTTGAGCAATGTACTAAATCAAAACTTTTGTTTTTTTTACTTGAAGTGTTTTAAGATCTACCTAAAAAGAATCCTATAAAAGAAGCATGAACAGAAGAATCTGGGCCCCTTTCTATTTTCTAAATGCTCCAGCTAAGGACAGATTTCATTTGGATAAGTACAACTAATGCACAGACACACCACTTACACAGCCTGCCCCACCTTTTTCAGATAGCATCACAATTAAGAGTCTGAACTAAAGCACTTTAAGAGATATTTAATGAGTAGCCCTAAATCAGCATGACCTTGAAAGCTATTACTATACAATCTTCTCTTTTAAGCAGTTCATTCAGGAGTGCCCTAATGCACCAGAGAAACCAGTTTTACTGGTATTTAGCTCCACTAGGAATTAGCACCTTATTTTGATTAGTAAGTTTTCTTCACCCCTCCTTTCTCAGCTGAAGAAAAACCAGAGTGTTCTGAAGCTCCAGGAGGTTCTGCTAAAGTGCCACCCCCTGTCACAGAGCACTGTGCCTTACCTTTGAAGTCCACTTCTCCATTGCCATCCGTGTCAAATATATCTATTACTCGCTGTACTAACGGGTTCTGTTGCAATTCAGGTAAAGACATGAACTCTTCCACGCTCAGAGAACCAGAGTTGTCCAAATCAAGCTTCTTAAACCTCTTCCCTAGTCGTTTTATCTCATCAGCATCAACTGAAATGAAAAACAACCCCACACTTATTCTCAGAAAGGCTTCAGTAAACCCTTAGCAGTTAAACACAACACGTTTCATTGCTTTCCTACAAGATTTTCTCCTACTTTATTACAGCTATTAAACACTCTCATGGAAGGCAGTAAAGATAACATAAAATTCTGAAGACAAACACAAGCCTTACCATTTCATTTTAAATAAGCATTACCTTTTTTCCTCCCTGCACCAGCCATAATACAGTTAGCCCTGTGACTCACTGAATACCACATGCTGACACAACATTTTGAAGGATTTAGGATGCTTAGCAAGTTCTTAATCAGACAGCTCTTACAAATAACAGGTATGAAGAAATTAAAGAAGAGAATGAGTATTCTCTGAAGGAGCTAGCATTACCTTTACACTAGACTAACATAAGATGTTAGAAAGACAATTATATTCAACTTATTAGGCAAAATCAGTGCTTCTTCAGCACAGCAAATGTGAGATTTCCTGGGTTATGTGATAAGTTGAGCTCGCTAACACATTCCCACTGCTGACCAGTTGACTCACCTACTCAAAATATCCTTCTAACTGGCCTAAGATATTTTTTTCTCTCCACCTCAAACAGGAAACAGATACACCTGCAGCCATGACCTGCATACAGCTATTTTTTTGTCTCAGAAATTAAAGTAAATTCAGGTTCTGCAGCACTACCTCTTCATCTATCCTCTTCAAATTTATGGAGAATCTCAGTTCAACCATACACCCAGTACTCTACACGTCTGATTTTGCCAGGGATACACTAAATTTGTGAATCCGTAAAAACAACTAAAAGCAATCTTGTACTTTGCTGCTGCTGAAAAGCTTGAAAAACTTTACCCATAACAACCTGAAAATATCCTATCAGCAGCTTGATTTATGAGACTCAAGTTAGTTCAGCTGTTGCTCACCATGTTTGGCTATGAAGGAGGAACTGAGGTCCTTAGGAAGCCCTAGGAAGAGACCAGCACACAGCAAACACACCTCACAGAACTCCAGGCTGGCAAACTCCCCCGACCAATTTTCTCCCTAACATGGGCGGCCTCCTCAATATTTCTTAGCTCCATTTAGTGGTTTTGGTCCAATAGTAACAAAAATTGTATCTTCACTTCTACAAGGCACATACCACCACCTGATCCACTTCACATCACATTAATACCTTCTAAGGCTTTTGCATAAAGCCAAACAGCTCTGAGTCTTTCTACATAAGGTCAGCCAAGATGCAGAGCTGGATGTTTGGAAACCGCAGCCGATTCAAAGACCAAAACAGCAACCAGCTTCATTTCAATTCCTTGATATCCTTGTCTAAAACGAATGAGACGCAAATCCAGAGATCCTCCCAACTGCACTACTGCAGAATGAAAGGCACACCAAGTCCAGAAGCACATGATTTTCTGTCAAGACTTATTTTGCCTGAGTAGTAAATTCTGACATTCTGCAGTCAAGTCAGGCTTGGTTACTGCTTGCAACTGCAGAGGCAGAGGGCAAAAAAGGGTCAATAGTCCCAGAACAATCTTCCCTTTGCTGTGCCAGCAGGTGACAGATCTGATTCTGCCTCTAGGGCTATAAAAATAAGACTAAACATCACCTGCTTTCCTCAGTTCCCAGTGTGCTATTTCAATTAATTAACCTCTCAACTGCAGTGAAACTTCCCTTGTAGCCCCAGTTTGCTCAGAAGCCTCGAACATGACTGAAGGTGTGCCCTGAGCAGCACAACACTGCAGGGGCAAAAGCACATTGCTCAGCTACGCAGGAACCCTCCGGATCACACGGGAGGAGCTGGAGCACCACACGGTGACCTGCATGTAGAACATAACCATGTGACTAACAGAAGGCAGTGTTAAAAGGGAGTGGCAAAGCAGAGTTCCACTGGCAATTTTAGGAGTTCCTACAGCACAAAATGCTTCCTCTCGCAGATACACTGAAAGTATTTGCCAACTTTTGCTTCTGCTCACAGAAACTCCTTTGTTTCCATTCTTCCTCAAACTCCTAAAACTAAATGGAGTCAGTCTTGGCACTGGTAGGCTCTATCCACCCTCACTCCCAGTCCTGCCACTGGACAGTTAGGGGACCTATCCCAGTTTTATGCAAAGCCAGCACCTTGTCAAGCTGTGAAAGGGAGAACCATTCTTACTGCAAGCTCTACTCCAGGCTTGCAACTCCCATAGGAAGAGTTGATATCCTAAAAAAATCCTCACAGCACAAGCACTTGCAAAAGCATAAAAATATTAAGGGTGGCTTGTCACACTACATTTGTAAGCACATTTTCCAATGTAAAATGAGTGTATGAATAAATATAATTTATACCTATATTACTTCATTTTAAAAAAACTAAACAGCAAACTGGTAGTAGTGCCTATGGTGTATATAATGCACTGTCATCCTCCTAACAAATCAGTGGAATCTCACTTCCAAAATTAATAGAAATACTAAATCTTTCCATTTCAGTCAGTGCTAAAGCCTCCTAAGCAACCTGAAATACTTCATTGTTCTTCAATTTCACAAAGTCACAATGCAGAAAAATGACAGAAGCATTAACACAGCTGGATCTCTTCTCCCTTGTCACAAAAGCGAATGAGTTAATAAACTGCAAGTTCTGAAACGTTTCTAAATTACACTGAAAAAAATCCTAAACATCAAAACACAGCAATGATATTTTTACAAATCAGGATGTAAAGAAGCAGCTGCCTGAGGCAGGGCTGCAGACCAGCAGTCATTAGATTGCACCATTTTCTCACAACCCAGAAGCAGCATTAAAGCAAGTTTTATTTCACAACACAAGTTATATTTCCTGCTTTGGGAGCTCAAGTCCATGCTATTTTTCCTCACAAATATATAAGCAAAGACTCAAAGTGAGACCCAGAGTTCTGTCAATGTCCTGCTATGAAGTGGAGCTAATTATCAAATATACAAGTCACTCGAACACTGCTACAGTTTAAATTGGCATGAGCTGGCACAAAAGATAGACAAGACCAACTCTGCCATCACAAGATCTCCCCCACAAGATGTGCTAAGAAAAAAAAACTGTTGTCAGGAAGGTATTTTATCTTGAGCTAACGTTATCTCTAGCAGGACCTACCAATATGAATTTTAAAAAAGAACATTTTACTGGGACATTCAGAAACTGATCCGACACACGCAGTGATAACAATCAATGCTACTCGGACAATCTCTGCCAACATCTGCAGGGCACAAGAACCACTGCTGGGTTAACCAGCCTTGCACTTGCAATTAGCCAGGTACTTAAATTTAAGAACCAGCAACACTTAAAAGCAGATAAAACACGGATTTATTTTTTTGTTCTAAAGACTGTAGTCAGGGCCTTCAAGATCACAGATGATAAAGATAAGAATCAGATGACAAGAAGGGGAAGAGGTTGGAGAGGCATGTAAGAATATTTCTCAAGAATGTTTCATGTTCTGCTGAACTAACAAAGCAACAGTTGCCTAAATTAGGAAAGTAAAGAGTCCTGATACTTTGAAAATGTTAATTACTCTTTGTCCACATATACACACATCCAATTTCATAGCTTGTACCAGTTCAACTGCAATACACAGTCCAAGTATAGATATTTAGCAGCAGTTTCTACTGGAAAGGGGATTATAAATTTCTCATTCCAAACCTTGAAACGTTCAAAAAAAGGGTTTGCCTGCACTGGAGAGGTTCTACTGAGAGAGGTTCTACTCTTGGGGAGGGGGAAAAAAACAAGTCAAAGAGCAGTACTGAAAAAATTAGTATCTCTGCCAAAAGCTGACCAAACAGCAAACTCTTCCAATGTTTTGTCTCTGGCAAATGACACACCACGGATGACAGTACTTGGAGGAGGAAATAATGAAAAAGCAAAGTAATTACAGGAATAGGAAAAATTTCTTTAATAGTTCGTGAGCATAAAAACCTCTGTTCATAATGAACATATATGGATAAACATCTGCAGATGCAGTGTTTCATAACTGACTGCCTGAGGATTTCGTATCAGAATTTAATTATTTTCCTTAAATATATTGCAAGCACCTCACCTACTGTTAAATCCTTTCCACAAGCTGAATTTTAAAAGCTTATACACTTGAAAAAAAAATTGTATTTCAGTACCATCTTTGTCTTCATAAAACAGCTTAAAGAAATGAAAGAATATGAATATAAAATAAGGGATGAATGCATTACAGTACAACATGACTTAAATTTGCATAGTTTCTGTCTATTCTTCCTTCAGTTCACAGCCTTTATTTCTGCTGACTCCCCCTGCTTAGGCTGAATTTACCTAAAAACTATGTAGGATTTCTGGGATTTAGTGTTTGTTTCTTTGTTCTCCTTTGGCTTTTTAAAAGGAAAACAGTATAAATTTATGTATACCAGCAGCTTTCAATAATATCCTCTTCATTTTTTGTTGAGATTATCTCCCAGAATGCGCATATATACAAGAGTCTTCATCTATGATGGATGTGCCTCTTTTTACAAGACCTCTTTTTCTTTGGTATTTATCAACAGACTTGCTTAAAATTCCACATAGCTCTCACAGAAGAACAGAGCACTGAATTAAATTTCCAGTGTATGAACAAAACAGACTTTCCTTCTTCTCTGCAGGCTCCTTGCAGAGAACCCAGTGCCCACACAAACACCCTCAAGCTCTGCTGGAAATGCACGACATAGTTCAGATCCAGGGAAGGTTTCTGAGCTGGAAGGACTGATGGTGGCAGTAGCAGACAGAATTTTACAAGACAAGCTCCGGAGAACAGGACAGAGATGAAAACACTAGGGAAATCCAAGGCAGTCCAAATCCGTGGTTGGGTAAAAGGGGCGATAACACCAGGGAGCAAAATGAGGAGGATCAAGCTTCGTTTACATTGTTTGAGGCAGAGTTTGCCGGTGACTCATCCCCGAGGTGGGAGCTGCCCCGAGCTCTGGCCGCAGTGAGTGTTCCCCTCCCTCACACTCGAGTTGGCCTTTTTTGTGCTGTGCTCACCAGCTGACACTTGGCTCTGTGCTTCCTACGCTTTTCCGTGGAATGGGACAGTATCCCATCAGCTGGGCACTGATGCCTGAGCTCACAAACTTAACACGTGGCTGGAAATAATAGCTGCTAAGTGGTTTTCTTTAAAAGGCCTTGCTGGTAGCCCTGTTGAAACATTAAATTATTCACTGTTTTAAAACACACAGAATTGTTTATGGTTTTTTTCTAATCAATTTTGAGTTTCCTTCACCTTGTAAATTAACAAAAGGGGTGTGTGGGAGGGTTAAACACTTCCAGTTTTAAGAAATTTTTGTTAAAGAGCTATTGGTAATTTCAAAAGATTCATCCCTCTTTCATCCAAGTATTAAAATTCTAGAGCCAACACCTGCTTCGTATCTTGAATTCATTTGCATACATCTAAAAATGTGATGAATCAGGTTAAAATGTAAGGACTTCAGTGCTTCCAAGAAACTACATGCAAGTGTTCTGCCTAACTCCCACTTTAGTGCAGGAGCTTTATCCCCCAGTTGTTCACTTTCTAATATGTTGGTCTACACTGAGTACCCCACTCCTTCCCCCAACACAACAGCAGAGGATGATCTGTTATGTTTTAAACCAATTGTTTCAAATTGCTAGGCACATAACTGATGCTCAGATAGGATTCTAAAAACCATTCAAGTGGCAACTCAAAAAGCTTCATTAAAAGCCAATTTCAGTGTGCTCTATGTTGAAAAATGTAGTCTGAAAGAAAAATTTAATGATCTTTTTTCTAGTCAACGTAAAGGTAGAAAACTAGCTTCCTGTTAATGTGAGAGTCAAAAGTAAAGGATGCCTTAAAAATCACGGAATTATAAAATGGTTTGGGTTGGAAAGCACCTTAAAGATCCTCTAGTTCCAACTCCCCTGCCATGGTTGCTCAAAGCCCCATCCAGCCTGGCCTTGAACACTTCCAGGGGATGGGGCATCCATAAAAATACAGACCTCCGAAATCTACTGCATTCAAGTGATGCTTTAACAGGATAACTGTTTAGGTATTAAGAAACAGGGTGCATCCTTTGCTGCAGAGTACACAACACACACAGAGTCATCTGCAAAGGGTCCAGACCCTATTAGAAAGGCTGTACATCTCTCAGGAAGGAGGTGTTGAGCACTTCTAGAATCTAAGTGTTTACCTAAATGTTTAAACCTCTATTTAAAAAGCTGATTTTTCAGATACTCTTAAAATACTGGCTCAAAGTTTTAACTAACAAAAACCAGACCAGACTGTGGTCACAGAGAGCCCAATTTCCACGTATTCTTCAAACATGAGATCATTACAAACAAAAATATTGCTAAGGTGTTGGGGGAAATATTTTTTTGTAAAAAAATTGTTCTGAAATCAATTTTAAATGTTTCCAAGTTAATTTCTTCTCATAAGAATGGACTGCAGAGATCTCAAAATAAAACAGACCTTCAGCAAAACTCTCACCCCTATCTACAGTCTCATCTGATTCACGAATATAACGTTTCAGAGTAGCGACCAAGTCAGCCATTTCAGCCTTGGAGATCGGATTTCAAAAAGATGACGCCCTTGAGAACACATTCAACCACTTGTCTTGTATATGCTTACACACAGCTGGCCTAATCCTTTTCATGACTTCAGATGTGTCATTTACAATTTCCTAAGTTAGAAAAGAGATACTAGTCTCCTTACCCTAAAAATCAAACCGCACTACAATATAGTGTTTATACTAAAAATACTATACTGTGAAGTATTTTTTACTCTACTACAAAGTAGTTTTCTCCACATCTTTTTTGTTATGATAAAATTTGCTTGTGGATAATTTGACATCAAATTTAACATCAAATTTTCACCATGTCAAACGGCACTAGGTTTTTAGTAATTTCTGGGACATGGCACAGCAGAGAAACAAAAACAAACCATGTTAAGGAATCCAACAACACTAATTCACCCACTGAAAAGAACTAATGTTTTAAAAATAAAAGGATAAAGAATATACTTGACTATTGAACGGTGTGCATCCTCTGTGTGGTATCCTGAATTTGCTTCATGTAACTTAAACACAAAATTATTCTTATAAAACAAGACACCAAAGCAGCAAGTGCACCACCAGGCAGAGGTTACAAACCAATGCCACCATGCAAACAGCATAAATACATTTCTGATGTCTCCCATGATCTAAACAACCATATACTCAACACACATTTTAACCACAGATATAATGCAAAAATCCTCACTTTTTCTGCAATAAATAGAGGCAAACAAGCTCAGTAATAAACCTTTAGGCTGCCAGTTGCTACCAACAAATACAGCTTGGTCTAGAATCAGAAGTTAATGATGGCAACACACTACTTAGAACTCTGATAGAGACATGACTAGCTGAAAAAAAAACCCCTCTTCAGAAACCAATGGAGCAGTAATCTAAGACTGATACATATGAAAACACTACAGAAGTCTTCATCAAAAATGAAACTCCAATCACATATCCATATTTAACAAAATAGCAATGCTGGGAGCATATCACAGCCATGCACTGCTGTGGACAAAGATTCTCAAGTGTTTACAAACTGATGGCTCAAATTATATGTATTAGGCATAGAGGACTCGCAAATTACCAGCTAAAGCCTCCTTTCTCTGTAAAAATGTACTTAGACAAAGATTCCCCAGTGATTATTTATTTCATGTAATGGTTTGAGGTCAGTTGTGACGAACACTGTGAAACCAATCTAGGAAACAGTCCCTATCTTGAATTTCCCTGTTTAAAAACAAAATCCGATCCACCCAAGATGAGGAATTTTATCAAGCGGTCCAATAAGATGCATGCACAGGTCTACACATGTTTTAGGGCTGAAGAAAAAGCAGCTAAGAATAGGTGCCCTTAGCATAACACCACAGGGACATTTCACAAGACAACCCTTTCTTTGGTCAGCCTTAGGCAAGAAATACTTTGTTATTTTTACAGGGTAGACTAAACCCCTTGAGAGGGAGCAATGAACTTTATTCTCACGTGGCCAAAAGCAAGTAACACTTAAGTGGCTTCTCACCCACCTGCCTGGCTGCAAGCATACACAGGAAAAAACTGCTCTTTTAGTCTCAACCTCTCTCTCCTCTCAGGGCACAAAGCCAGTTTAGGCACCCTACAACATACTTCACTCCTAACACAGTACTGACTGCAACACGAGCTGCTCCACATCTCTGAGGAACTGGCACCAGGACTGATGGAAAAGCCCCAGGGGCTGAAACTACCAGTTGTAACACTTCACCCTACAGACATCAGAACTATCAGAAGTTTGTTTCATATTCTAATGGGAAAAAAACCAAACCAAACCAAAACAAAAAACCAAAAAAGCAAAACAAACAAACAAAACCAAACAAACAAAAAACCAACCAAAAAAAACCACTTTAAGTGATTTTTATTTTAAAGATGGACTGATTTTTGAGTTTACAATGAAACAGCAAAAGCTGTATTATTTCCAAAGGTATCTTTAACCCTTTTACTCTTTCAGTTAGTAAATAAACTGCATAACATACATGACAGCTGTACATATCCATCTCCATCTAACATTACAATGTTAGCAAGCAAAAAAAACTTACAGTGTGAGCACATTTCCAAGGGGTAGCTTGCCTCATTTCCCTGAAACACAACAAGAAAAACAGAACAAAGTTGCAATTATTCCCAAATTAGCTTTGAGGAACTATTTAAACTTTCAGCACTGTAAAGGTCTCAGGCAATACAAGTTACATTGTTCTTAAAAGATATATCCTTTAGACCCACCAACCATGGACAGTGTTTTATTTGGATAGATCTATGTTACCAAAACATACAAAGAAATATGAAACCATTGAGAGATCTCCCAGATGAGAATTCCCATGAAAATGTCAGTGCACACAATTACAGTAAGAACTTCAATCCCATATTCTAAACTCAAAAAACCAAACATTTATATACTGAGCAAATGCTACTTTTGAACTTAAAAATATTTAATTTCAAAACTTTACAAAGCCTGCTTTACTATTTTATTTTCTACATAGAAACAGACATGTCCTTATGAATTCCGATGACAAACCTTAACTCAATTACCAGAAGAAAAGTGTAGTATATTTTTTTCCCCTGAGCCGCATGCCCATTCCCCCCAAAAAGGATTCACACAGGAAGAATGAAGCAAAAGAAGTGTTTTACATGACCAGAAATTCCGACATGACTGCTTTACATTTAATTATTTTTGTAATGTACTATGTTAATATGTTCCTGTTTTGTAGCCGAATGGAAAGTCAAACTACGATTTTTAATCCTTGCTAAACTACAACGCAGCAATAGCACAATTAAAATTAAAACTTTGAGAGTACCAACACTTGAAATTTGCACACACTGAAATCAACATGAACTGCTGACACATGAACGCCAAAAGACACTAAAAGTTGGTATTTTCCCCCAAATGGTTCACTTCGAGCCAGAGATCACAGTACACACATACTTAATGACTTGTTTGAAACCATTAGCAAGGGAGTGACCAGATAACTGAAGGGACTCATAACCATTTCAAAAAAAAATCTTTTTAAGGGAGTGTTTTACACAAGAAAACAAAACATATTTCAGATGAGTCTAAGACACGTTCTGTTCAGCAGTGATTCTCTCACAGTGTAGAGCACAAGGGATTCCACAGCTGAGCACTCGCTCATCAAAATAATACAAAATTGAAGAACAGAAATAGAGATTACTTGACAGAAGAGAAAAAAAAAGGAAGAACTACATTTAGCCTGGAAGCATGAGGCTGCATTTCCTAATTAGGTCAGAGAGGGGCAGAACAAACATCTCGTTGAATCTAAACATGTCTGAGAGGAGATGTGTTGCTGGGGGGGGGTTAGCATTTTTTTTACCTCCAGTACACTTTCACTTTCCTTATCCCCCACAATCCACAAGCTCTGTAGCTTCTTGAAAAAAGTTCATGCATTTCCTTTATAAGAAGAGCAGCAACAGATATAGCCTTAACTTCTTCCCCAATGCCTACTCAGAGCAAGACAAAGTAGCAGAATAAGAAACGTAGACAAGGACCATCAGGTCCCTAAAAATTCAGAAGCATGACTGAGGTATTCTGCAGGGAATCCAGGAGAACAGTGTCACATGGAAAATCTTGGATGGAACCCAACCAAAGTCTCAGGAAAAACAGCAAAGACCAAAACAGACAGCAAAAGGCAAGTGTCTGTATATGAATATGAAAGGGTAGGGGATTTAAAACGGGGGAAAAGCAGAATTTTGAAACAAAAAGAAACAGGAACCAGGGGATCCAGTTAGGCTGCTCAAGACACGAGGTCATGAAGAGGCAAGAAAAACACCAGACTGGAAGGCTGCAAATTAAAGGAGAAAGTTGAATTAAAACCAGTGCATTTATGCACATGCACACAAATAAACAATCATAATTACATTAGAAGACTGTTCTGGGCATTTACATCCTTGTTCAGGTGTTGGGAAAAGTTAATTTCTAGTAATCAATCAATCTGCCTAAAGAAACGTAAAATGCTTTTGAAAACTGAGCAGGAAAAAATGAAAAAAGGGGAATCATTTTCAGTTCATGAACTAAGTGTAACATTTATAAGGAGCCTCACTATGCATCTAGATGCACATGCTAAGGCATAATCAAGTTATGTAAATGGAGTAGTCTAAAAAATATTTGGAGAGCAGAGAAAAAAGTGAAATAAACTTCAGCTTAGCTTTTCTGTGAAATAAGTTACTGCTAAAAAAAAGTGTTAAGAATACTTACCTATCCAGGGCTGGATCTTGGATACCTAAAAAAGCAGAAAAATCTAGTAAGTGACAATGTAAAAATTACATGATTATTCCATATTTGCCATATAGTACTTAAATAAAGTATTTTAAAAAGTAGTTACCTGGCACTGATGTGCTGAATTTTCATCTTGACAAGAGTATCCAGAAGTGTCCTAAAACTTAAAAAGCTGCTGGTTGCAGGTTTTTTTGGTGCAGATATCTGAGCTATTCATGCCAAGATTCCTGTTTGCACAGCTGTGACCTGGACAGACACAAAGGTGTTGCTCTATACCAAAGCCTTGATCTTCAGAGATGAAGATGAATTATTTAGTCTTGGGGGCAGGAATTTTTCATCATATTCTGAGCAGCTGTACAAGAAGGTCACTTGTCCCCAAATACAATCAGTCTGTGTACACATGAGACAGAAGATAAGCCCTGAAACACAAGCACTAAGTAGGCTGAGTACTTTGTTGCTTAAGAAAAAAGAATCGTTTAAGAGTGGTAGGGAGTAAGTAAAATGGAAGGTTAGAGCTATAACCACATTAACATGCTATGAAAGCAGGGAGGGAAGCACAGCTACAAGACTTCGTCAAGTACCTAAAGAGCCCTTTAAGAAAAGGGAAAGAAACCAGGTACACATTTTCATCTGAACAGTTTTAATAAAAAGAATTACCCAAGTTTAACACTAGGATGAGACGGCATTCTAAAGAATGCTGAAAAATACCACAGTGATTAGATGCACTAACAGAATTTGACAGTTACTGCAAAACATAACCATAATTATACACCTTATTCAGTAAAATAACACTGCACTGAAACTTTATTTTATAGTTTTCAGATAATGACACTCATTTATAAAGACAAAAGCTACTGTAAAATGTCCAAAGATGTCATTTTATCTCTGATAAAGTAGTTGATTTATACAAGAGTAACAAGGTTCTGATACAACTCGTAAGATCGTCAATTTTAAAACCTCATTATAATATTAGTGTTTCCTACCAGATACATTCAGTATACCTCACACAAAGTGAGATTATCCTCTCCTAGACAGCATATCAGCACATTTAGAAATGAGTGACACATGGTTTGTTGAAGAAATGCAGCTTTTACAGAGTCAACACTCCACAAGAGATTTACTTGGCACCTACGCCTAGTGTAAAACATGCCTTCCTCAGCAGCATCTGGGCATCACCACCAGACTGCTGCTCTTCTCTCCACCTGCCCCATTAGAACAAGGGGCTGGAACATTACAGATACTTTGAACAGCCTTATCCTTTTAGAATAATCTTGCAATTTTCTTGCATGCTGTTAGAGCCCTATGAGTTATTCCTGCTTAAACAGCCGCAAAATCACGACTTGTAGATAGAAATAAACACAGATCAAGGAACAGGCCAGAACTTACTAACAGAAGGCTGACCCAGTTCTGAATACTGTAGAAACACCTGTTTCCCAGAGAGAAGTCAGAACACATCACTAAAGTAGTTCAGAAGTCTACATGACACGTATTGTGTTCCTTTAAGAACAAAAGTGTTCTTTGCAATTTTCTTCTCAACTAAGTACTCTTTTCTCTTTTCACCAGCTGTGCCTTTTGACTGATTAAAGACAGCCTCTTAACAGACTTAAGTCTTTATTTCTTCTGTAGTTTATCCTCAAAAATGCGTTTCTTGATTTTTCTTTCCCTGGCAGTTATTTCAAATATGAAACTCTCTCTTCTTAAGATCAGTTTTGTACGTGCTCCTCCAAGGTACGATAGTTAAGGGCAATTATCTTGACAAGTTTCCTCTTAGTGAAAGACATGATCTGTGGATAGAAAATAAAAGAGGAAATTAGCAATTAGTAAAATTAGCAACAGAGTCTCAATTCTTAGCTGAAGCTGCTTATACAGAACAGCTTGTACACAGTAAGACATGCCACTGCAAAGCAGTTCTTCAGCATACACTAGCAGAACACTGTTTCTAGGTCTGTTTGATTGTATGTTACTTTTGTGCATGATGCACATCTTTTTGTCAGTAGTTCAGAGACTTAAATTACAGTGTCAGCCTTTAATTAGTTTTCTGCTTTTATATAAGCAGAAATTGTGTTTGAATGCCAGCAAGACACAATGTTACCTTAGGACTAATCTCAAATTTAGTTCTCCAGTGGGGGTTTGTGAGTGACTACAAATGAAAATTAACTCCTGGACAGCTTAAAAAGTTACATTGTTTCAAAGATTCCTATTTGTTTCCACAGCCAGACAATGAATTAATTCAACAAGGGGTAAGAGTGATCTCTAATCTGTTGAGTACATGTAGAGGAGTGGTTGTCCAAGATTTACTCCTTTCTGCAGTGACATAGCTCATCCTTGTAAATGGCCTTAAACAGGCAAACTGCCTTGTCACACCTCTGCACCAGATGTTTCTGCATTTGTGTATTTGGTGCAGGGGCATCTCATGGGGTGTCAGCAACTCTTGTATGTTGTGCTTTGTGCATCTGCTCCTACACCTTCTACCTTACTAATTATCTTTGTTATCACAAGAAAGAAACTACAGGGGGCAAGTGAAGCAGTTAACCAAGCCATGTCAGCTGGGGGTATTATCAAGATAATCAGCTCAACTCTCAAGTTACACAAAAAGCTGGTTTCCATCATCCACTTTTACAACTAGAAGAGAATGGAAGTGTTAAGAAGAGATGGAAGAAGCTGGCAGTCAATATTTAAGAAGAGCCTATGCATAAGACCCTTCTCCCTGTTCCACAAACACACCAAATGCTTCTCCATCTTTTCTCATTCTTTCCCATACCACCAAAATTAACGATTGATGAAAATTACCTGTTGCAGAGAATTCTTCCTCCTTCTCGTCCTCCTATGAGCTCATTTTCCATGTACTGCCATTTTCACAAAGCTTTAACAATGAGGAACTGCCAGCTTGGTGAAGAGTTTGGTTTTGGTTTGGGGTTTTTTTAAATGATCATTGTTAAGTGTTAGTGGAGCTTTGGCTGTCAGAGGCTGGCACTGTATCCTTCATCAACAAACAGCAGGCAAGTTGGCAAACTAGAAAGGATGGTATATGTTAACAAGCCCTACAACACTTTTGCATGAATAGAGCATGCCACAGACAGATCCAGAGACGCATCCACACTGGTTTAAAATGAATTTCACACAAAGCCCAGGAGGCTTTAAGACACTTTATTAATAGAATTTCTGAATTAATGCTGGTCACAAAAATATGCAACATCTCACCTACTGTACTTTATACATTTCATGTGTGACTTACCAGAACAATTAAAGCCTAAAAGGAGTTTACCAAAGCACAGATGAAAGACATACCCAAAGTTTCTGCAGACACCACAAGAAATACAGTTTAAAACAAGAAAAGCAAGAATAAGATTTGAGTGGAAAAAAAACAGCAAAAAAACCACTTATCTACCCTGTTCAGAAACAGTATTAATATACTTATACTTGGCCTTCTTTTGTTAAATCTAATTAGAAGAAAAAAAACCCCACACTCAAACCCAATACAGAGAAGTTGTGTCAGCCCAAGAGGAGTCTGTGAATCAAGAAAAACATGTCACCGATTATCTTCCAGTTATTTAACAGGAATATCCAATTTATACATTACAAAAGGAAACCTGTAAAGGAGATGTCATTGATAGGATCAGTAGGGAACTTGGCATTTGTGTCTGACATGGAGTAATTAAGTCACCCTTTAGGCTTTTTATTACAGACACTACAGAAGTCTGCTAAGAACTGGGATATTCCAACAGTTACCCAAAAACAAGACTGGACTTAATATAAGAGCTGATAATAGTGCAGACTAACTGCCAAAATTTAGAAAGTAACATTAAAACAACTTGGTAACTTCTATATTGTCTTATGCAAAGCAACTACTAGGTACTCTGCATAGAAGTATTCAGGCACAGAGAGAGCAACTCTCCCAAACACTTCCTCCTTGCAATTAGCAGCTCTCCAGCACAAGACTTCTACTCAAATACCAAGAAAATAAATCCACCTCTCAGTTTCTTACGATCATACAAATGTTAAAATATTGTGATGCAAAAGAATTAAGTGAAGCCAAGAAATGAGAGAGTATAACATTAGAACGCCTGTGGAAGTTCCAAGCAACTTAAGAGCAGCAACAGTTTCATTGTTGACCCCAAATTCTCAGCCTAGTTTCTAAATTTCTAAGATCATGACCTAAAAAAGGAATTAAAGAAATAGATAAAAATGCCTGACACCCACCTCACATTCAGTATGCTCCAAAATTAAGTATCTCCTAGCAGTATGCTGTACTACACTTGCCAGTCTTACATTATATTTCCAGGTCACCAACAAATCCATTCATCCTGAAGCAGGGATAGCATGACAGCAGTTTAAGAGGCAAGGTTTACAAGCTGAATCCAACTCAGATGACAATTTATTGAGCCTCCACAACTACACAGTGTTCACCACTTCAGCTCTGCTTATACTCCATTAATTGCTGCAACCAAAGCTGTGGAAGAATCCCATGACATTTTATAGCCACCACCTTGACTGTCCAAAAGTCCAAAATAGCTTCTGGCACTAGACTGGCAAATCTGGACACCTTGTTACTCTTTGGTGTGAACATTCAGTTGCAGACATGTGCAACAGACCGAATTAAACTGGATAAAAACAAGCAAGGAATTCTTGTAGGTTATCCAGAAAACTAAGGGATTAAAGAAAAGTAAATAAATAAGGAAAGAAAAGACAAGGAAGAAAAACAAAGAGGCAGCAGTAATGGTACCAGGCAAGCAGCACAGACCACAAGTGTGACAGTAAAGGATTAGGGCATTTCTTTACAAAAGAGCTGTGCTCCTCTGCACTTCTTTGAGTAAAAACTACTATTAAAATCACTGATTTTTATTATTAACACAACTCCAACAGCTAGAACTTCCATCATATATTGAATTCACAGAATGGCATTGGGTCATGAAAGAAATACAGAATATGGTCTTTACCAAATAAATCTTGCAATGGTCTGCTTACAAAGAAATGAACAGCATTTTTATGGAAGAGTATCCACCATTTGTTTCTTTAATTCTTTAATCAACCAGCAACAAGGTGTACATTGTAGCAGTGGATTATAGTTATTTTCTCCTGGACCACTGAAGACAAGATATAGCAACAAGAACAAACTATGAAATTTATGTAGCGACCTTAAATCTTGATACTTAGATTATCTTGGGTGCAATGACACCGTGCATGCAGGACAACCAGGGGAATCAGGCCCAGTCAGCAGGGGTTCATGACAGGCAGGTCCTGCTTGACCGGCCTCACCTCTTCCTATGACAGGCTGACTCACCTGGTGGGTGAGGAAAAGGCTGTGGGTGTTGTTTACCTGGACTTCAGACAAAGCCTTTGACACTGTTTCCCCAGTTCTCCTGGAAGCACTGCCTGCTCATGGGTGCACTGTTCACTGGGTAAAAAACTGTCTGGATGGCCGAGCCCAGAGAGTGGTGGGGAATGGAGTTACATGCAGCTGAAGGCTGATCACTAGTGGTGTTCCCTGGGGATCAGTTTTGGGGCAGGTCCTATTTAATATCTTTGTGATTGATCCGGATGAAAAGATTGAGCGCACCCTCAGTTTGCAGACTAGACTGAGTAGGGTGGCAGTGTCAATCTGCTGGAAGGTAGGAAGGTTCTGCAGAGGCATCTGGACAGGCTGGAGCAATGGGCCAAGACCAATGGTGTGAGGTTCAATAAGGCAAAGTGCCAGGTGGGCCCTGCACTTGTGTCACAACAACTCCACACAGTGCTCCAGGCTGGGGGCAGAGTGGCTGGAAAGTGGCCCAGAGAAAAAGAACCTAGGGGTGCTGGTCAACAGTGGCTGAACATGAGCCCAGGAGGCCAAAAAAGGCCAATGGCATCCTGGCCTGTATCAAAAACAGTGTGGCCAGTGGGACTAGGGCAGTGATTGTCACCTGTACTCAGCACTGGTGAGGCTGCACCGAGCAATCCTGTGCTCACTTTGGGGCCCCTCACTTCAAGAAGGGCATCGAGATGCTGGAGCGAATTCAGAGAAGGGCAACAAAGCTGGTGAAGGGTATGGAGCACAAATCCTATGAGGAGCACTTGAGGGAGCTGGAGTTGTTTAGCCTGAAGAAAAGGAGGCTCAGGGATGACCTTATCACTCTCTACAACCCCTGGAAAGGAGGTTGTAGCCAGGTGGGAGTCAGTCTTTTCTCCCAGGCAACCAGAGATAGGGGAAACAGCCTCAAGTTGCACAGGGGAGGCCCAAGTCAGGTAACAGGAACAATTTCTTCACTGAAAGAGTGGTTAAACATTGGAACAGGCTCCCCAGGGACGTGGTGGAGTCACTGTCCTGGAAAGTGTTCAAAAAAGCGAACGGATGCGGCACTTTGCGGTATCTTGCAATATGGATTAGTGGGCATGGTGGGATTCACTCAAAGGCTGGACTTGAGGATCTTGGACAGCTTTGCCAACCTTAATGATTCAATGATTATTTTGTACCTTCATTTGAGCTGTTAAGAGGTCCCTGGCTATACAGAGATAAAGGATTCAACAGTCACCAAGCTTTAGGATGCACCCTAAATAAATAAAAAAAAAAAAAAGCACACAAAAAACCCCACACACACAAAGGAAAAAAAAACCAAAACAAACAAAAAAAAACCCCTTTGAACTTGCTTTTAACACATTATTGTCCAATCAAGGTTTCCTTTGAAGAGGTAGAGGAATTTTCCATTTTCTGGCAGGCACAGTTTTCAAGAGGATACAACTTTCTAGCATGATACATCCACAACCCCTCACCATCTCCGTTACAATTCCACTTAGCTGTTTAATACCAGTGACATAAGACTGCCAATCCACTCTTCCGTTCCACCTTCATGTTTGAATACAATCTCCATTCTGGAGCCTACAGGATAAACTGTGTTCTCCCCTGTACCTGCAGATGAGTGTGATCATTATCCCTTGAAAACTTACCCCTGATAACTTTTTGCCCAACACTTTCAGTTACATTTCTTGTAAAGTTTGTTAGAGTTCTGAAAAACCACTTAACTTGTATCAGTGCTCAGTTGTTATATATGATCTTAACTCAAAAGTGAAAACTATCTAAGTACAAAAGTTTTTACAGCTGTTGTTAATATTCTAACTCAATACCTCACCTAATCAACAGCAAACATCAAGGAAGGCTACAAGCATTTTGTAGTCAAAAAAGGGCACTGCTGGAAAAAAAAACAAAATTAAACACAGCTTCTTTTAACTTACCTTAAAAAGGACAAGATGTCGAGTTTTAAATGTGTTACCCCCAAAGCAGCCTAAACTTGTTAATCCTGCCTCTAAAGAAAACACTCTGACCTTCAGTACTGAAGGAACTCAAAAAAAGATTAATACCTAATTCTTCAACATGGCATTTAAATTGCAGACATCAGAGATAATGAACCAAGGCAAAGGGGATTGCCGGATTTGGGATTACAGTAGAGATCAAGTCGGGTTAAAGCTGTGACAGCACTCTGACATTGTTGTTCATTGCAAGTATCCAGAGTAGGTGTCAAAATTCCCTTTGCCACATTTAAAACAGAAAGTCTTATTAAAAAAAAAATCAATCTTTATTTTGGATATACTTATTCCATTTGCTCACAAGAAAACAAGTGATAATTCTTTAGAAGATTCTTCCCTCTAACATGTACGTCAGGTTCTACCACATCCACCTCAGGAGGCAAGAAAGACTGCACAAGCCTTAGGAAAAGCCTGCAGTTTACTCCTTAGTCACCATCTAATCCAGTCATGCCTCTGCTCAAGCTCTGTCAGTCATTTTAAGGGAAACCACTTGTCCCCTGGCTGGCAGTTGGCCAGTCACTTCTGCTATGCTTTATTTAAATCCTTCACTGTCCACGGGGCTCCTCCAATGTGAGATATTAATGGCTTAAGGCCATCACAGTCAAGTAACTATTCTAGGATATCATAGGGAAGCCCTAAACCAATGAAGCAAGAAGCAAACCTGAAACCAGAGATGGGTACTGATGCCAAAGACTCGACCAGACAGGAAAACTAAAGGAATCAAGGCTATAATTATAAGAGGATTCATCCTTTATCTTCAATACACTGATTGGCTTTATTATTATTAAAGGAAACACAGACATAAAACCAATTTCAAATATAATATTTTATTCAAATAGAATAGCCCCACTCATTTAAATTTTTAATTTTTTGAATTTCAAGTGTTCAGGACTGAAAAGCAATCCATAAAGTTTGTCCAGTTACAGCAGGGATTTTATAGTTTATATTCATACACATAAATGCCATAGCTCTTCCTATCTGAACTCACAACCACTGAGTTTTCAGCAAAAATCCAAACTTGCATGATCTTGAAGGTATGATAAAATATTTGGTTTGATATACAGACACACAACACTATTTACTTAGCAGCAGACAAACAAGAGGTGTCTCCCAGAAAAAAAAATTGTCATCCAAGACAGAATAAGACATACAGATCCAGCAGAAACACCAAAGAAAGCAGTTTGCCAAGCTGCTTAAGAAGAAAGTACGATCAAAGATAAACACAGTTTTACTGCAAAGTCTTTTTCCTAACTTTGGAGGACAAAAGAAGCCAAGTCAAAGCATACACTGATAATACCATTCATAGATACGTATCTATCCCCACAAACAAACTCACACAAGTTTGAGGAAGACATAATAAAAACCGAAATAACGAGATTATTTTAAACTTAACTCAATAGTTACCTCTGTAATACGTGTGACTATTCACGTTTTCTATTTTATGATCTCCCTAATAGAGCTTGCAGTATTGTCAGGTAGACAAGAGTAAATAAACAGTGCCAGAGACAAACACAGTGAGTTTTTAAAACGAGGTGAGGCAGAGAATTGATTGTGTCACATACAGAAAACTAACAAATTAATCTTATTTGAAGGAGAAAAGCAAAATCTCATGTATATGAGAAACCACAAGCTCTCATACAAAACAGTAAGAGCTCTCACTGCAAAAACTTGCATAAACACAGCAATCTGTAAATAAAAACTTGAGAGAAAAGCAGTGACAGGAACAGAAGTGTTAACTTTATGAGCTAAGGTACAATTCACAATTTTGCTTTTGGCGGTTCCCAGCTGCTACTCTTTAGAGGCAACAACCCAGCCTGCTTATGCAATCACTTCAGAGCTGCATTTCTAAAGCTTGCATCACTCTCGAAAATTCTCAGAACCCTGTAATTTTAAGTGCATAAATGAATAATGAACTCTCCAAAAGCCAAGGAAAGCAGTTTCCCAGGAAGACTGTGAAGTAACTCAGCCTTTAGCAGGGGAACAGTAAAGTTCTGCCACCACTAAATCACAATAAATTCTGATGTAATCAAGAGTTCACATTGGGAAGTCTTTGGGGTAAGACAGGTTGCTCCTCCATTGCCTCTGGAGGAGTCACAAAATATTTACAAGGTACTAATTTATCTGTTCCACTTATGTTAATGTATTGCACAAGCCTCTTCACTGGAGTTTATTCAATTCCTGGAGCTAAGGAGGAGGCAACAGCAGCTTTCTTCTCAACTTTAAAGATAACTGCAATTAAGTTTCTAAATCAATCCACCCCATGACTGTGCTGTTACATGGACTAACCCCACTCTAGTGAAAATGAAATCAGGCTGTCCAGAAAATTTGTAATCTAAGTACACGGAAAGGTAGAAAATACAAAAGACTGCAAGGGAACAGACATATCAATGACAAATTACAAAAAAATACCCCACAAACCTGAAACAAACAAAAAACAACCACAAATCTTTATGCATGACAAAAGTAGCATTGAAGAGTTTTAGAGTATTTCAAAGAAGGCAACTTGGTAAGTATGTAGTGCAAAAGCTTATCTGAAGAGTATGGGAGAAAGCATAAAAAGTGACTGAAGTTTGTAACAAGTGACTAAGGTATCATGGGATTATCACAGTTAAGGGTCAACATCTTAATGACAAAGAAATTACATCAACTTGCAGTTAAAAGGATATTAAAGAGAAACAAAAAACAAAGCATATACACTGATCTTGTTCTTTGGGACACTGATGGACATAAACTGGATATCAGACACTTATGATCTTCTCCAATTTAATCACTTCATTAATAAGAAGGAATTTTTTTCCCCTTCAATGGTGAATATGAACATAGAAAATCCAAGCAACTGCACACAGTAAATTGTGTCACACTCCTGTGAAAGAACAACAATTTCAGATTTGGAAAGTAGAATAACACAGAACAAAGGAAATAAAACTTCACTCAAAACATTAAGACTAAGTATGCAAGCATCACTGAGAACCTGGAAGGACTACAAAGTTGCACAGGTTTCACCAGGAATTAAAATGGATTATACTCAAGCTATTATTTAGCATCTCATACTCTGTCAAATGAAGAAAGATAAAACTACCCAAAAGACTCAAAACATTCATTATGCAGGTAAAATATTTAGTAGGTAATTAAAGCTCTTTCAGCTTCTGCTTTTCTCTGCAACAATTTGGAAATAAAACAGATTTTTCCCAGAAAACAGACAATGCTCAAAACACTTCAACACAAAGCAATAGAAGAGTGGTCCATCCAACAAAACAGAATTAATCACTGGCTGACCTACATATAAATTGAAACAGAACAGTTACTTTACAAGAAGACATTAAATGACCTAAAGCTATATTGAAATATAATTTGCTATCTATAGACACGCTCTCATGAGGCTGCCTTCAATTAGGCCAATTTAATTCTCTGTACTTCCAGGTACTATAAAACCAAAAAGAACTAGGGAGCTTCAGCAAACAGCTCTCCAGAACAATCCCAGTAAAAACTCTGCCAAGTTAATTGGTACTCAATATCCCTGCAAAATTAACAGAAATAGTTAAAGAATTATATTCTCTGTAATATTTCCAGTCAAGCACTCCTGCTGCTGGATTGATGAGGAGTGTGAAACACAGGCTTTCTTTTCTCTCTTTGGTCATTTGTGGAAATTGGTCACTTAAAGGTACAGGACTTGTTACTGTGCTTGCAAACTTAAACTTATTTTTTGAGTAGTCTTCAAAAAGCTAAAAGCAAGTGCTATCAACATCTGTAGAATCAAAAACTACCTCTTTGAAATACGATTTGTGACACTCCAAATAAAAGGAATGAGTAAAGCTTAGGACAGCACAGTCTTTTGAAGTTTCTGAACTTCCTGAATTTGCTTGTACCAATAAGATCACACGTAACACTGAAAGCCTGAACTCTACAGGCAAAAAACCCACAATCATTATATCAGTTTCCTCCTACTACTCTTCTGCAACGCTGTGAGCATTAGAAAGGAGTAAGAGTACTTCTCTTTGAAGAGGGTTTTCCAAAATGCAGAAAAGGAGCTACAGCAGTCACAGAACCCCAAGTGAAGAAAACAAATCCCCTTCCTAATTTCCGCAAGAAATGGCCACAGATCCTTGTGCCTCATCAAATGTATCTCACATCTGTATCAGGCTGAGACAAACATAAAAGATGAGAATGTACATGGAAATAAAATGGACCATATTATCCTCCAACAGCAGCCAACAAACGCATTAATTAACATATTTGCTCCTCATGTAGTTCATAAAGGTCCCTTGCCACAAACTGTTAACCAAGTTGAGCAAGCAAAGATCACTATCAGGTAGAAAGTAAGTTTAGATGGCTTCATATTTTAGGGGGTTTAGACACAGCAGATTCACTGCAAGTGGTATCTGTAGAGAGGAAAGAAAACAGCAAAGATACATTAACAGATTATGCTGCAACATATAACAGTACTATGCTCCTTAGTGTAAAAGACTACACTGCAGTTGAATATAATTTCCTGTTCAAGAAGCAGGTTGGAAACAGTCAAGAACAACATGACCTGTACATCTTTCTCTACCAATTGATTATCCTAAGTTCTTAGGTTTTACCAGTGTATTCAGTAATGCGTTAAGTGTAAAGGGTAAGGCTTTGGGAACAGTTGCAGATGTATTTTAAATGAATCTGAGAAGGCCTGGAGGAAAAAGAAAGACAATGCAGCTCTACTGCACACAACAGTTTACTAACAGTTTTATTAAAACACCCTTGAGCAGGGAAGTTTAAGTGCCAATTCAGAAAGTACCAGCAGTTCACACAGGCTCTACCACAAGGGCTTAAAACAGGAAAGTCACATAGGCCAGCACACAGTACTGCACAAACAGGCTGCAGAAATAGGTGCTGTCGCCAGCCCTTCTTCCCATGTAACAAACTTATAAACAGTTCAGTATCACTTAGTGTGGGAAAATATGAGTTTGAAAGGAGGTGAGTGTTCTAAGCCTGCACAACAAGAAGGGAGAAAGGGGAAACAGCACAGTAAAAAAGATCACAAAGTAGGCCAAGTGTCATTCAGGATCCATCACAAAAGAGGCTGAAGAACATTGTGAAGAGCTGTGAAAATGACACTTTATCTCAAAACAGAAAAGACAGTTCAAAAATGGGATTTGATTTCACAAACTGACAAGGACAGAAAACAATCAGGGAGTCAAAGATGCAGAACTGGGAAAGATGTGCAAATCAAAGGAAGAAGCAGACTGTACTGAAGGGGAATTATTGCACAGATACTGAATTTGAAAAATAGAGATTATTTGTACTCTGGTATTCTTAACCATAGTTAACACTAATCTTAGTTATTTTCTTTGTTTGTTTTGTTTTTTTACTAAAGGAAAATAACTTAATCAGAACTTATTGGTGCCACCTATTAAACTGAGACATTTTAACAAACTCAGGTTTAGTTTATGCCATTCAAGGATTCATGAAGAATTCAGAAAAGAATAAAGGTGAGCCATATGGTTTGAAAACAGGCCCTACCAAAACTCTGATACAATATAGAGGGATCAAAAACACTGTAATTACAATATTAAGAATTTTACACAACATTAAACAGGTCTTCTGGGCATTACCAGCTTCCATTCTAAGTGAACACTTAATTGCCAACACTCTAGAACTTCAGAAAAAATTAGCAACTGGTTTTCTGAAAAAAGATGCATTGCAAATTTCCAACGTCTTCTAATTATCACAGACTTCCCAATGAAAGGAAAGCAAAATGAAATCTAGTAAAACATAAAAAATACCACAATGCTTTCAATTAAGGTTTTCACTGCTATGGAGTATTCCAAAACCTCGAAAGAGTTTTCTTTATATAACCTGTGTCATGGAGAAACTACTGACTTATCATAATGCTGAGATGAATGTCCATTCAGGAGTTGGTTATATAAAGTAATATTCAAATGTTATTTAAAAGATAGAATATTTTAGGTAAAGTTCTTCAGGGCAGGAACTGACTTGTTTCTTGTATTTATATACAGGAATGTAAATACTGAGTATCAAATAGAGACATCTGTCACTTTGTTACAAGCTAATAAAAGGGTACTCAAAAGATTAAATTAGAATTCCAACCTAGTTTCAGTAGCTTATAAACAATCATGTCAAATGTTTGAAGAATTATCTAAAATCTCATTACCAAAATACTGCCAACATCTGTAAGTGAAAGGTTCGTAGCACTTGCTAAAGAAAAGATCCCTTCATCCTGACAGAAGTCAAAGCTCATTAATTGCTGTAACTGGCAATACAACCAGAAACAGCTGTTCCTGAAGAGCTGTAAATTTTTTCAAGTCATAAATGTACATAAAAGCAAGCATAAAAGTACACACAATGCAGCATTAGAAAAATTACTACTACTTATATGGTCTGCAGGTCCCAAAATAAGTCAAGCAGATGCACCCCTGCAGAGCACCAGTGACTTCCAGTAATAATTCCCAGTCGCTCCCAATCAAGACTCCAGTCCAAGGCACAGTACAAGTAAGTGCGTCCAACGCCCCAAAGACCGACCCAACTGTGCATGTAAACACAACCTGCCCTCTGAACCACAGGCCGTCATCTTTCTGCTACTCCTCATCTCATCTCCTCATATGCCATACTTTCCAAAATTTACTGTTTGCAAACCTTAAAGGCAGCAGATAAGAAATGTGCGCACATCTGTACACCAGTAATATGAACCGCGAACCAAAGAACGCTTCTGATTTTAAAACAAGAGTTTTAACAGCTCTTTGGGACACACTGCGTAACATGGATGGACTTCACACACACTGCACAGAAGCTGAGCAACAGCTCTTAGAAAGAAGCCAAGATAAAACCCCTGCTAAACCCTGTGCACACTCTCTCCCTCAAAACAATTTTTCTGGAATCTTCAGATGCTCTGCCCCCTGCTACAGAGCAGTGAAGTATTACTACATCATGCAATGCCTAAATTCTAAATCACCATCTTCTCCTTCCACTCAGTTTTAGTCCCTTTTACTCATATGACTTTTTGTTTTCTCACCATGAAGGGACATTTTGTCACCTTCTAACTCACTGTTCCATTTTTTTCAAGGCCTCTCAAAAGAGAATTTTTCAGAACTGACCTTTGGCAAACTCAGCTGCACCAACACTAGAGGTGCACTCTAATATCCAAGACTACAAACTTACTAACCTATCATATTTTACAAATTACATGTATTATTAATCTGATTTTTCAATGCACTGTCTGAAATTTAAAAAAAAAAACAAACAGTGGTACCTAATGCAAACGCTTTAATCTTATTACTAAAATGAACAAACTGTTTTGAATAAAATGTTTCAGGAAAACTAACACTGTTTTTATAAGGATCACTGAAAAAGTTTAAGAATAAGTAAAGAACAGATATTATGCTCGACACTCCTATGAAGAACAGTGATTAGAGTACCAAGATAGCCTATTTAAGCCAAATATAAAAATCAAGTCTATTTATTCATATAGCATTTTTGTTATTGCTGTTTAGAAGTTCTTCTGTTTATCATGGGTTTTTTTCCTAGACTTGTTAGCAGATCCACATTCAATAAAGCTTTAATCTAAAAAAATCTGTGAAGTGACACTTCAGCATTACCAACAAAATTGACCCATGACTGCTCAGATACCAAGGTGCTAAGCCTGTTAGCAGTGGCTCAATACTAAATTAAACTTCCCCAAGGGAACATCTTACACATACAGCACTGAAAAGCTGTTCATGCCTGCCGAGCACACGAGTTCTCCTTCACAAGTTCAGGGCTGAAATCATATCCATGAAGTTCAATTGAAAAAAAAAAAAAAAAAAAGAACCTGAAAACAACTCCTTTTAAAGTCCTCTCTGCAAGTCATAGGATCATTGACCAGAGGGAATTCAAGTGACTTCTTTCAACTTCAGTGATGCTATTCAGAACCTACACAGTCAGCAGTGAAACAACAGTTTTTTTGGTTTTTACCACCTATTCCAAAAAACCAAAACACCTGAAAACATACACAGAGGGCTACTCACAGGGTGACAACAGAAAAGAGGTAGAAAAATAGTCTTGTGGCTTCTAGATGCTGAAAATAAAGGGTAAAAAACTTCCATATTTGTCACAAATATACTGGAGGAAGAAAAAGTTCCACAGCATTTAAAAATGATCCAAGGATTATATTCTTGTGAGAATCACAGCCAAATCTATTTTTCCAGTAGCTCAGTGTCTTCCCTGGCTTTCATTTCTGGGCTTCCTATCTGTTATCCCATTCCTTCCTCTCCTGCCCCTCCCAAATTCTGACAGAATTTCATCAATAGATGCCTTAACACATTTTTTTTTTTAAATTTCTACTTTATGTAACACTTAGACAATGTTATAAAGTGTTGTGGACTTCAAGCTGGCTGAATAAGCACAGTATCAGTTTACTGGGGGAGTTCCTGTTCTTTGCCTTAAGTTTGCCTAAAAACGTTCATCAACACAGACTTTGCAAATATTCACCAACTGGCACAACCTGTTTACAGCTCAGAAGCCAAGATTTTTACTGGCAGTTCAGGAGAAATGTTGTCCTTTAATCCACAGCATTTAAAGGGTTTCCTAGACTTCTTTAATGCAGTTAAGGATTATTTATATCCTGAGGGATTCTTCCTTTATTGTGGAAGGGAGTATCAATAGCAGGGCCAAGTGACTGTCAAGTTACAAGTAAGTCAGATATAGTCTCCAGCATGTTTTGCAGCATCAACAACCCCAATTGCCTGTGGCTGTGGTAGGTACAATCTAGCAGCAATATACAAAAAGTGGTCTTTCTGTTTGTGGAAAAAGCCTAATGAAGTACAGCTACCAAACCCAAACTTTCAAGCTACACAAAATGTTAAGATTAAAAAGAATAGACACTCCAAAAATCACCTCACTTGAAAGACATGGGGTTTATTCTTAGACACACCTGAAACTTAACAAAAAAAAACCAACCAAAACAAAAAAAAAAACCAACCAAACAAAAAAACCCAACTCTGAATAGGAAGACAAGCCATAGTTTAAGCTTAACCCTGGTTAAAGTCACCTCAGTATTACTAAGGAAATACAGTATTTCACACAGTGACCAAAATAATGTAGCTACATCATACATCAGGCAGAACATATTGCTTCTAGTCCTGTATTTCCCCAGAATACCTGAACTGGTACACGGAAAGATCTGTCTGTTCCAGATTAAAAGACCTTGGTTCGTGTCCAAGTCTTTCCCACTTCACTCAGCACATTAAGGCAATCTCTGCAGCCAATCTTTCTGACACTGCCAGTGTCAAGATTACTTTAGGCTACTGACATCGAAGAAATACAGTAGCTTTTATGGGACATTAAAGGCCCATTTCCAGGTCTAATCTCTAAAGGAAGTTGCTTTAAGTGGCAAACACGGTGTTACAAAGCCGTTGGAAGAAGGTAGTGTGTGACCAAGCTTTTAATGGTTGCACACCATCCCATGCCCCAAGCCCAACGGACAATACACAGCTCAAGACCTCAAAATTTGTAGCAGTTAATTTGATTCAGACATATTTCTCTTCAGAGCTACAAACACATCATCCATTTCCAGTATCACATCCTAATGTTAGCTTCTAAACAATAAAAGGGACCTTGGGTAAGTTATTACCCTGCCATGACCTCAATCCTTTTTCATGTGCAGAACAGGGACAATATTTACCAGCTCACAAGAGCACAGCAAGATACGTTCTTACAGACTTTGGGAAAGAAAGAACATGTTTAAGTAATTTATATAATCAAGTCAGCCAATAAAATTCTTACTGTTTCCAGGAGTTCCAACTTTTTTATATTTTAATTACCATTGGCCTGCAAGTCAAACAACATGCCTATTTTCTAATGGCATCCTACTCAGAGGTTCCAACTGCGTGACCTTTAAGCACAAGCACTTTTCATTCCTCTTTTGATGTAGATCCATGTCTTTCATCATTCCTTCCCCATCACTTCAGTCTTTACTCCCCCATCCTCACAGTGCTTGCTCCTCCAGAAGCAGAGGAGTTTGATCGTGACAAGGACATTGCACAGTAGCACCTTCCCTGTTTCTGCTGATTCTGGCAAAGAAACAACATGTAGGAAGCACGGGAACAGCCAGCTCCCTTTGCCCCCATGGTCTTTCTGTAGGGAATACAAAGGAATAAACAAGCTCAGGAAAATAGAAAATATATAGTCCAGAAGAGGAGAAGGATGGAAAATTGGGAAATGTGTCACTAAATGAATTGGCTACCAGTGAACAAAGAACAGCACAGTGCATTTTTTCTCCCAATTACAAGTTCACAAATGGTATTCCACAGAGCAGGGAGAACAGGCTTGGGAGGGAAGAGGAAAGGCAAGGAAATTAAGAGAAAATTGCTTTCAAGAAGTCATATATTAGCTCAAATCACAAAAAAATATTTTTCTATGAATACACTTTTCTGTCACCATTTCACGTAATTAAACCAAAGTCATAAGAATTTCATGCTCAACTACCATTCAGACTTAACACGTTTTAGGAGAGGGTACAATTTTCTTTAGTGAAACACAGCTAAACACAGGCAGTAAAAAAGGGGAAGGAAAGCAAAATAATTCTTCTAACTAGAAGGGAAATCATAGCAATGTTGAAAAAACCTTATGCAAGTGTAATTTATGAATTACAGTAGGAGAACACTATTAAGCACACCTACAATTAAAAAAGCTATTCCTTCTGTAACACTGCCAGGTGAGCACTGATTCAACAGCCAGCTACAGGAAAGCTGCAAGATCTTCATTGCTGGATTCAACCTTTTGTAGGTCTTTCTGACACAAAAGATGGAAATGGTGGTTCCTCAGGACAAGAGAGACACAGATCTGGAGCGGGTCCAACAGAGGCTACAAAGAATTAAGGGACTGAGTGTCTTTCTTACGAGGAAAGGCTGAGGAAACTGGGCCTGTTCAGCCTCGAGAAGAGACGACTGAGAGGAGACCTCACTAATGTGTGAAGGGAGGGTTTCAGAGGATGGTCCAGGCTCTGCTCAGTGGTGCCAAGCAATAGGACAGAAGGCAAAGGGCAGAAACATGCACAGGAAGTTCCACCTGAATATGAGGAAGAACTCCTGTCCTGTGAGGGTGACTGAGCACTGGAACAGGTTGTCCAGAGAGGGTGTGGAGCCCCCCTCACTGAAGATATTCCAGAACCATCTGAATGACCCTGCTTGAGCAGGGAAGTTGAACCAGATGACCCACTGTGGTCCCTTCCAACTTGACTGTGAGGAGGCAGAAGCAGACGAAGAAATGGTTTGGCACAAAATGCCCATTTCTGCCTCATCTTGCTTCCTCAGGAATACCAGAATTACTGAATCCGCCTTTTCTGGCACTGATTGACAGAAGACAGTCCCATCTCCTTTAAGATATGAATAAAACCCACAATTTAAACATTATTAATCTCACTCCCTTAAAGTTTCCCTTTCATTGCTAAGCCAGATGCATTCGTTAGATGATGAATACACTGAAGTTTCTGAGGTATGCCCACCACAAACCATTCTCCCTTCAACTACTCAATTTTTATTCCTCCCTGTTGTTAAATAATCATATAAAACCAGAATTCTACTTCTACCACAGAAATGGTGAAAAAAATAGAATTACTTTTAAAAAGTCTCTCTCCTTCTGCATCAACAGGCCCTATCTTCCTTTTTAGATCACATCACATCGTTCAGGAAACTTGCATATGCAAATTGGCCTCTGAGAATCACTTCCAAAATAAAATCTTCCATTAAACTACCTGGCTTAAATAAGCCTGCAAAAAACTTCACACTTGCACATGAACCTCACAGTTTGAGCCCTAGACCATTTATTCCACCTGTGGCAGAAGCTCATCAGTGGGCTGGAAGACAGACCCTGTGAGTGCCTTTCAGTTCCTGCCAGCTGTTACAAGACTGAACTGACTATCCAGATATTTGTCATGATAGCAGTGAAATTATGATTTCATAACGGAATAACCAGTTTTTTGTTCAGCTAAGAATCAAAGTACTTAATAACCTCCCTGCTAAATAGCAAACAATTATTTAAGATGGTCTTCCGGGGTTCTTTTTCTCTGTTTTATTGCAAAAAAAAATGTTTTGGTGGTTCTTGACTCCAGTAATTTAGGAACAGTGTTAAATCAGTTCTGGCTGGAGAAAATTCACCAGAGGCACTACTGCTCAAGTGAAGTGAGTCAAAACAAGGGAACAGTGTAGCTAAGATGGGTGCACTGTGTAATATGTTTGTGGTGATTCCTGTAGAATTCTGTGGCTTCTGTACTACAACTATAAAGTTCAAGAGCTGGATATGAACCAGAACACAGACCATCCCAAGAAAACACAATTTATCTATCCAAAACTAAGATTGTTTAATACCTTCTGTCTGTGCTGTTTACCTTTTCCTAGAAAACACTACTCAAAGGAAAAACTTGCTAAGTCAACTCTGACAAAAATAGCTTATCAACATTACTTCTGGCATTATGTAATGGACTCATCATCGTATGCTCTGACAGATTATTTTAGAACTGGCTATACCAAAGCATCCAGAACTACATTCTTTGACTCACTAGATGTTTTTATCTTAAGCCACCTACTATGAACACAACAATACATTCACCTTTTTTTTTTACCATAACTGTCAGATCTCTGGTCCTGTAAGAACACAGAAGAAACGTTGCTCCAAGTTGTGAAAAACAAATTGCTCTGTTCTAATAACACAAAGGTTTAAGCAAGATGTACTCTGTCATTAAAACTGAACTCTTTCAGTGAAAACATCCACTGAGTAATGACAATAAGAAGTACGGCAACTGAAATGAAACGTTGGGAGTGTTTTTGTTAAAATGTTTAGTCAGTTTTCAGATCACAAGGCACCTAAGATCAGGTGTTACCCGAACCAGTGTAGTGATACAACCACAGGGAAAAATCTCCCAGCGTTGTTATGCTTCTGTGAGAAAACAAGCACATTTACTGGTAGAGATAATATCCAGCACACCTTTTTTTCACAGTATCTGCATTTCCACATTGCAATGGATCATACACAAATACTATTCATGAAGTGACAAAGTAATAATCAACATGATTATACCACCAAAAAATGACAGGATGGAGGGAAAAACTAATCAAAGGTAATCGTACCTGAAAGTTAAGTTCATTACAAGTCATTAACACACACACGGGCATCACAATTAAACAACATTTTCCTTCTTTTTGTGTATGTTAGTCTCTCTCATCAGGCAAGTCTTTGGGAACAAAATTTTCACAGAAGTCCCAGCTACTGGTAGGAGGAGCACAAGTGTTCTGTGGGAGATGATCACTGTCCATGATGATCTATACACTCACAGTAATTAGCAGTATTGCAACCGTGGCCTAAATTATAATAACTTCTTTTTCTTTTTAAGTCTCAACTTTATTAATACCTTGTTCTTAAAATACAAGCGTTTTTTAATCGTGGTCTTAATGCACTCCCAACCGGAACAAAACCTTTACACATTTCAAAACATTTATCTGAATGCACATCTAACAAATATTAGAGCGTACACAAATAAACAGCCTGAGCATGGCGCATTAGTTTCTGCCACAACTTTAATTTTTAAAGGAAACTCTGCAATGCCCCGCTTAAAAACAAAAGGAAACCCATTTCTGACCCCCAGGCCCTGCGAGGTCTAATGTGAAATGTGATAAACAGCTGGCCTTGCTGTGAAAGGGTTAAGAACGAAAAAAATTTAAACCGCTTGCACTTCTCCAGCTGTAAAACCAAAATATTGCCAGGGTCTTCCTGCAGCCAGGGCACCGGATAATTTAGGCTAAAACAAATGTTTATTAAAAAAAAAAAAAAAAAAAGGGCGTTGATTTCTTGGCAGCGGCGAAAAGCAGGAGACAACCCCTAGTGTCGACGTAAAATACTACAGGACTCCATACTGTATCTCCGGGTTAAATTTTACGGCAGTAAAAAGGGAAATTTAAACCGTCATGATCGAAAAAACAGAGCGACTGTCCCACACACGCACCTGGACACACGGCATACCTCACCTCAAACCATCCCATCTGGAAGCGCCAGCTCCCAGCACCATCCCCGTTAAAGAGCACATCACCCAGCCCGTGGGCTACGTGCATTCACAGCTTTGCGGGCCCTGCACACCAACAGCACAGCGCTGCTGCTGCACCGGGGGCGGGGGGGGAGAACCCCGCGGAGCTGCCAAACAACCCCCGCACGGCACCGGGGTTTCGTTTTCCAAACAGCTCCCGGTGCATCTGGAGAGCAGACGAGGCGCAGCCCCACGGCGGAGCGGGGGGGAGAACGCGAACCCCCCGGGGTGCCGGGGAAGGGAAGGGCCGAGCCCCAGCGCTGCCGGGGCGGCGGACGCAGGAGGCGGGGAAGGCTGCGGGGCTCCGTGGGCGGCGGGGGGAAGCGGGGGCAAGCGGGGGCCGCGCCCGCCCCCGGGGAGCGCCGGGAGGGAGGGAGGGGAGCCCGGCGAGGAGGACGTGGCCGGCCCGGGGGCGGGAGGAGCCGGGTCAGGGGCAGGGCAGCGCCGGGGCCGCGGGGGTGGGGGGCCCGCCCGGCCCGGTCTGGAATATTCCGGCGGGGCGAGAGCGGGGGAGGTGGGAAGAGCGAGCGAGGGAGGGAGGGGGGAAGCGAGAGGAGGGTCCCTCACCATGGCGGCGGGTGGGCGTCAGGCGTCTTCCCCCGCTGATGAATCCGCCGAGCCCCGGCCCTCGCTGTGCGTCGTCCGGCGTCGCCGGCGCCGTTGCCGCTCCCCGGTCCCGCTCCTCCGATCCCGCTGGCGGCCCCGCTCCCCGATCCCAAATCCCGGCACTGCGGCAGAAGCTCCGCTGACCCGCGCACGGAGCGAGCGAGGGAGGGACGGAGGGAGGGAGGGAGGCAGGGAGAGAGGGAGGGGGCGCGAGCGGCGCTGGCGCGGGGCGGCGGGGGCGGGGCCTCCCACATCCGGGCACTCCGCCGCGTCGGGGCGGGGCCGGGCTGTGACGTCACCGCGAGGGAAAGGGGGGAGGTTTGGGGGGGGCAAAATGGCGAAGGGGGGGTAACGGCGGAATCGTCAAATCATCAGTGTTGGAGGAGACCTTTAAGGTCGTCGAGTCCAACCGTGAACCCAGTACCACTGCCGACTGCTGTAACCCATAAATCACTGTAGTCCCTAAGTCACTCAACCCCTAAAACGCATCACCCAGTGCCAGATCCAGATGTCTCTTAAACACCCCGCAGGGATGGTGACTTCACCACCTCCCTGGGGCAATCTGTGCCAATGCCTGGCCACCCCGAACACTGAAAAATTGTTTTTCTAATAACTAATCTGAATCTATCTAATCTGAATTTCTAATGTCTAATCTGTCTGGCTTCTCTCAGCCTGGGGCCGTGTCCTCTGGTCCTCTCACTGCAGGCATGGTAGAAGAGACCGGCCCCCACCTCACTACAACCTCTTTTCAGTCTGTTGTATGAAGTCCCTCCTGAGCCTCCTCTTCTCCAGGCTAAACAAACCCGTCTCCCTCAGCTGCTCTTCATAAGAGTGCAAGGAAAAGGGATTTTGAGGGACTGCTCTGCTGCCGGCAGATCCTCTTTACAAGGCCTTGTGTGTTGAGTGTTGCTACAGAAAAAAAAAACACTGAGTTTTTTTGTTTTGGTTTGGTTTGTTTTTTCGGTGTTTTGGTTTTTGTTTTTTAGGTTGGTTTTTTTTTTTTTTCTACTAACCCAGAACTGATTCTGGGTGATAATATATACTTTGTTTTTTTCTGTATGATTTCACAAATGATCGATCGTGTGACAATTTCCAATCCTGGGTCAGGTCAGCTGCAACTGTGTGGCCATAGCAAAGGCATGAAAAGTCTTGAAAAGCCCCAAGAATGGGGATTCCTAAGTATGAACAAAGGAGCAGAGAATAAACCTCTGAATAGTAAGGCTGAAACACCTTAATGAACCTGAGGTTTATTGCTCTACTACAGCTACTGCTGTTAACAATTGTCACATTTGCTCCTTCGGGCCTCTTCCCGGGGAAAGGCTCCTGAAAGCTGCCAGAGCTGTCCTTGTTCTCCCACACACCCTCTGCTTAGGCTGGTCCCCCTCAACCATAAGCTGTATATATATTTATGTCACATATATATATGTACTTTTATAAGCTGTGCTGCCGGAGCCCTTGCTTCTTAAGCTTTCTTCCTCGTGTGACTTCTGCTTTCTGCAAAAGGGGAAAAAAAAATCTTGGCAGTGAGAAAGCTCAGCACAAGCACAAGGAGCCTTTGGAAATGTAGCTTTGAGAGGTGCCTGCTCTCCCTGTGTCCTGGCTGTTATTTTCCTTAGGTTTTTAATGTTATATTGCAAGACGCTATCCAGGCTTGAAGCTCTTAAGTAAAGAATCGCAGAATCACAGAATATTTAGGGTTGGAAGGGACCTCTGGAGATCATCTAGTCCAACCCCCATACTTAACAGATTTTTAGAGTACTGTGTTTCAGTACTGTTAATAGTTATTTATACAAAACTAAAGGAGTTGTGCAGGGATGAGATAATTCTTAGAAGTGTATGCATGTATCTTTGTGGTTTCATGACAGTAGTTAGTGCTTTGTACCTTGGACAGTCTACAAAATAAAACAACTGATACAGCTGAATGCAAACTCAGATTAAAGATGTAGTCTTACCCTTTGAGGTAAGATTTAGGGCAATGCAACTGCTTGCATAAGTAAGGCTGACCCTTGGGGAGTGATCTCTATATATTATGAAGTTTTAAGTAGGCCAAATGACGCCTTTAAAAACCTCTGTGAAGGATAAAATAAAATAGTGAATAAAGATGGATTGATTTCACATTCCCATTGCTTTTTTCCCTTTCTGTGCTCTCTCTGCTGAATGTGTTTATTTTGGAGCACCATGACACAGCGCATAACACTGTGACAAATGAAGTGGTGATGTGAAAATAATAATTACATATAAAATATTGTTGTGTTAAAACTGCCAAAAAGAAGATTTGGTACCATGTTGATGTTGTTTTTCAGGCATTTGCTATTTGGCTTGCAACAGCTAGACACTTTGCCAGGAAAATTCAAATTAATTCTGCCAGCTTCAAGGTGAATGACGAGATAATTTGTGGGGGAAGGGAAGACTGGATTATTGCTTTAAAACCAGGCTAATTTTTTAGGACCGTAGCTGAGAGCATGAGCTTGCCAGTCTAAAATGGTAATTTCCTCTCCCTTTAGCTCCTTCTGGAAAAGGAACTGCCTTGTCACTGTTGCCCTATTTGTGGGAGTCTGAGCTGATCTAAGATTAGCAAAGGTTACCTTAAGAGTTCATGGAGGAACCTGAAATCTTGAAATCAAATGCTGATGCACAACTGCTAAGATGAATAGTGAATATCCCATATGGATGGCTGCTCAGGAACCTGGATAAATGAAGGGTGACCGTGGAGTTCAAGAACAGATCAGAAGTTGTTCTCATCTGAAAGACTGAAGCAAAGCACAGCAATAAACGAGCAGTTCTTAGAAATTGTTAATGACTGACGAATGTTCTGTTCCCAAACTGATACACAGCAAGGAGGGGGGAGGCTTGAGCAGGAAGAACCAAGCGTGGATCAGGGAGACTGCACAGAAAACTCTGGCAAAAATAAGTACACGAAGAAGGTGGTGATTAGTCAAACTGAATGGTTTCGTACAGGGAAAAAACAAAACAAACACTGAAAAATAAGTGTAAGCTTTAAGTTAATAACAAATCAGCAAAATAGGCCTTGCCAGTAAGGACCTGGGCCTGGCCACAGTGACAGGTTATACATCAGAAAATAGTCTGATCCAGAGAAGGAATTTTCTGCCTGTTTTATTAACAGATACAGATGGCTAGGATGTCTCTTCTTTTTGGGGAAAAAAAATCTAGTTGATAAGATATCTAGGAATAAAATATTCCTAGATTTCGCTGAAAGCTTGTACTAAAACTGGCTGGTCTCTAGCCAAAAAACAATAACTTAAGATCTCCAAAAGAAAAAGGAATTCTGATGTAAAATGGTCTTGCTGCTTACATCTCTGTCATTGCAGCTGTGTCTCGCAGCTGTAAACCTGAAGTAAAATCAGCTAAGTTGTGTGCAGCTACAATTTCTATTGCATAATGTAATAAGAATAAAATAAACAGAAATGAAGAATATAATACCTTAATTTTTACCTTTTTGTGTTCCAAGTAGAGAAAGCCGAGAACACGTGAAAACACATTTTTTATCTTTTAATGCTGTTATGTCACTGCTAGTAGTTTTGAACCTCTAGATGCAGTACAAGGATGAGCTAATTTGGTTTTAATTCCCTTTTCTGTTGAGTGAATGTGCCCAAGTTGCTTTTCTTTTATATCTGACTTCTAAAGAAGTTAAAAATGAAAGATGAAATTTGTTAGTAGGTAAGAGTCTGCAGAAAACCATGACTTCCATTTAATACTTTGCATTGTATTATCTGTATTTCTAATATTTTTGCAAATATGGATATGTGAATTTTTTTTTAGAGTAAGTTTCAGACAACACTGTGTTTTGTCACTTTCTGGTATTAGTAAAGCTCACCTGCAGCATAGTTACAACCATTGCAACTAGGATCATAACATCATGGAATTGTTTGAGTTGGAAGGGACCTTAAAGGCCACCTAGACCAATCCCCTTGCCATGAGCATAGACACCTTTAACCACATCAGATTGCTCAGGGCCCTGTCCAATCTGACCTTGAACGTTTCCAGGGATGGGGTATCCACCACCTCTCTGGGCAAGCCGTTCCAACATTTTACCACTCTCACTCTATAGAACTTCTGTATCTCCTTGTAATTGGAAGCTGATTTAGCTACAGATAAATAAATATGTAAACCCTGTACCTGTTTTGGATCTTCAGTGTTATTAACCATAATGATGTGCTTCACCTAAGGTATGGGACACAGCCTGCTTATGTGTCTGGGTTCCAGCTACAGTTCTTTTCATAGCATTTGTCTTTGAAAGTGCTATTTGTGAAGCCTTAACTGTCTCTAAGTTTTTTTAATATAACGTGTCTTTGATCCCCCGAGTGTATCCTGCTTTGTCTTGCCTTGTGCTGGTCTTCATATAAACATCCCTTACTCACAAACCTTGCTGGATGCAGTTTGTATGAAGCATTCACCTCTCTGTTAACCCAGGGTGAGGGCTGCTGCCTAATTAAATAATCTTCTGTCCTGACCCTTAACAGACTGTAAGCAGCTTTTCCCAGCAAGGCAGGTAAACTCCTGGGACAGTGCAACAAAGCTCAAAAATACACAATTTCTAAGCACATATGTGTGTTCATATGTGTTCCAGTAGTGCTTTCTAAAAATAAACAAACTCTTATTCTTCTGTAATTCTGTAAAAGGAAGAAAGAAAAGCAACCCCTTATGAACTGGCTTTGAGGGAAAGTGTTTTCAGTTAGAGTGGGCAAGGGAAGCTGTACTTTATCAGCAAAAGAGGAAGCCTTTTAAGATAGAAATGAAAATTGTCCTTTCTCAGCATGTTTGAATTGCCCTATTAGTGCAGGTCCTGAACTCTTAATGTCTGTAAAACCTATTGATTCCATATTGATTCGTCTTGTTTCATTTGTAATAACAGGTAGAATAATAAGCAAATCTAAAGATACAATACTGACTAGAATTGACAAATGGTTGGAAACATAATGTGCATCTCGTTGTATCTCTCTTATATCCATCTTTTCATCTGAAAGAAATCAAAGGGGCTCTGTCCTTATTTTTTGCATATCTGTGAGAGCATATATAAATTGCCAAGACCTGGTAGGAGAGGGAGATGATACTTTTCATATCCAGTAAGGCACAGCTGAAAAAACTGGTCTAATGAAAGACCAGAGTAAAGCTGTGGGCCACAGAAGCCTTGTGAAGCTGTAGGTTAATAGGGTGAGTTTTAGTTACCCTGGCTCGTTTTGCATCACTTTGAGATGCTGGATTTCAAATTGCTAGAGCAGGTGAAGATGTGCAATTGCATCTAGGTTAGGTGCATTTACTGAGAGAATGGTTGTAAACGCTTCTGATCTGTGGATCTTGCTGCCCAAGGTGATGTGAATTAAATGACCTGATTGTAGGGTTGTTTCTTCTCAGCTCTCAGTGGTAGCTAATAGCCCCCAAGGACTTGAAGCCACAAATTGAAAATCATTGCAAGGAACTTTTTGGTTTTTTCTTAACTGTGTTATGAAGAGTGGCCTTCTGATTTCCTAGACTTACTGCCAGCCCTGGCTAAGACAAACCGGGGATAGAAATCTTTTCTGTGTCTTTGACCCTGTGTCTATAATCATCACTTTATCAGATAGCTCTCTGCAGAACAAATGTATGGAATCAATTTGCAAGAAAGATTGAGACTAAAAGGTTGCCTTTTTTTTTTTTTTTTGAGACTGCTGTTTACATAATAATTTCATGTAGTCATCTCATTTGCCTAGCAGTTCATAAGATTTCCTGGTGGCATCCAGCTGTAGGTTGGTATAATTGGCTGCTTTTTTTCGGAAGACATCTGTTCTGGGGAGCTGTTATGGGCTGACTGCTCAAAGACCTTGCAACAACTGGAGGCAAGTGTTGTACAAGTATAGTGTTTGATTTTTTCACTGATATGTTTCTCTACCAGCCTTGCAAAGGCTTATTTATTTTGCTTAACTCTGCTAGAGATCAACACGTATTGGTCTGATTTGTGAAGTTCTTATCTTCCTGCAGTAACTGATTAAGGCTGTAGAGATTGGCCTGCCCAGGCTGTTAATGAGCTATTAATGTATGTAACTCCAATCTTGTGGAAACAATCTCTGGAATTACTGTTTTATCACTGGTCATGTGTTGGCTGACTGGTTCAGTCTTGGGCCAGTACAAATTGTGAAGGTGATGACTCAGGCAGAAAACTAGAATGATAATTTAATGGTGAAACAACAGTCTGAATGGAAACACTGCCAAAAGGCCTTAATTTATTCATTCTTTTCCTTGTGGCAGAGAGAAAAGTGAGTAATTGCTTGATTGCTGATCCCCTAACAGTTTGAGTTGGGGACAGATTTTGAATACCTGACTCTTTCAAAACTAATCAAAATAGATGTTGTTGTCATGTGGAGTACCTTTTAGCATATCAGGAGCTAATTAGTGTGAGGTTCTGTGTCTATTAACCCCTTTTGTTGCCATGGAAGAGAAAAATAATTGCATTAACAAATGCTGTCTGTGGTATGTTAAATTGCATCCATCTTAGCTGTGCATTTTTCCATACACTTTGACTGCTATGATCTTGGTGCTCATGTAATCTGTTTTGATTTGCAGTGCAGGGATCAGTATGAAAAATTAAGTAGCTTGCTAGAGCTTTCTTTCAAGGAAAACATGATGCAGCATGATCATATGTATTCCTGTAGATATTTAAGGACCCCTGGGCTGAGGCAATGATACAGCACTGAGGTAGTCACTGTGCATCTGGGATTCTCCACTCTGTGCCTCAGCTCCATGCAGACTCTTGGGAGGACTGTGGGGTTTGTCATTTGAATCTGAGAAATAGGAGGGAGTATAACCCTGTATGCCAACTAAGTCTGTTCACCACAGGATAGGATTTTTTTTTTTCTAGGGGAATTCAGAAGAGCATCTAAGAACTTCTAATGAACTAATTGGGTGCTAATACAAAATACTACCTGTGTTTTTATAGCTGTGGCAGGTTTTACTGCTTTAGACATGGCAAAACTATTTTTAGTGATACTCTTTTCTCAAGGTGTAAAGTACCTCATCTGTCAACTGCGCCTGTCTGTCAGTGATTGGACCAACATTGGATTCTGCCTTTTTCCTACCATGGCAGTCCTCAGGTGTTCTGGATATGTGGCACAGGACTAGAAAATTACCTCAGCTCTTTAGTGGTGGGTGAAGTTTCAGTAGAAGAGTGAAGTTATGCTCACACTGCTGGATCGGGATTCCATGATTTGTCCACATAAAGCGGGTTCAGGTCCTGAATCACAAGTGTTTGAGCTTCCTAGGTTTTATTCTTTCATCCCAATGCCAGAAGGGATAGATTCTGTCACTGAATGTTTTGCACTTGTGGTTATGGTTAGCCAAGGAATCATAAATAGGTTTAGCCTCCTGATCCTTCTCTTCCTAGAGAAAGAGCAGGTAACATACTGCAAATTTTTTTGCATGTGTGGAGTCGCTAGACCTGCTGGGAACTCTTGCTTGGCACAGAGGTTAGGGAATCCCTAACAGGAATTATAACCTGGCTGGATTTGCTGTTAATATGTGTTAATCTGAAGATTTTGAGTGATTTAAGTCTTTGGGCCTTCATGTTGCAGAAAACTGTCTAATTAAAAGGGGCACTTTCCAGGGATGTGGTGCAGCTTGTTACTGTGGTACACTGTAAGTCATGATGCTTCTGCCTCCTACCTATTTGGCAAAGTACCATCTACTTTGTGATGTGGAATGGATTTATAACTTCAGTAAATTTAACAACAGCTTCTGATCCATCATGCTGTTCCTGAACTCTCCCACAACAAATTTCCCACAAGAAAGAAATGGAGATTTTCCTCTTCCAGAAGGACCTGCAGTGTTCCCAGAGGTTATTTCAAAAGTCAGAATAAAGACATTTTCTGATATTTTCATATCAGACTTCCCCCTGCTACTTCTGTTTCCTTGCAGACAAAAGGTATGCATAATGACAGTGAAATTCCTAAGTAAATACCATGAAATTTTGGGTGACTTAGTCATACAGTACCATTTTTCTTCCCTCTGTCAGTAGGGAAGAATTCTGCTCTCTGAAAATTGTGCATTTTATTTTGCAGCCTGCTTTGCACAGTGAAAGCAACTTCAGATTTTGTACTGTAAAGCAGTACCATTGGAATTTTGCTCCAGCCCAAACAATTTTACCATTGGAAGATAATCTCCTCACGTGTACTATCCCTAGGTTATGCAGAATGTATCACACTGTACATACATAACATACATAATATCATACTGTACATACATAGATGCATACATACATAATGTACATACATAACAAGAGATACTCCAGGCTGTCCTCAGTGTGAAATCTAGTTTCAAAAAACCCAGTTCTGTAAGACTTGTCTGTGGCAGGATGAATAAGATCAGTAGTAATTCTAATGCTTTCCAGCTGATGGGGAACTCAACAGAACATTTTGTGACTTGGGTGCATGTGTTTAAGCATAAATAACCAAACAGAGTTTTAAAAGAACCGTATAACACAAAAACAGAATAGACTATTAGTTATCAGGATAGTACTAATGAGGTGAGACTATTTGTGTTGAAAAAAAAAAATTAGCTTCAGCTTTGTCTTTTCCCATTCAGCTGAAGTTGTTACATGACCCTTTCTGCAGACTTAGGAACAGCTGGTAAAATATCAGTGGACAGTTAATGCCCAGGGACTTGAGGTACACATCTGTACCTCACAATACTCTGAAAGCTCTGTATTGCAGGCAAATCTTGGTATTAAAACCAATATGGAAATGTTTTTAGCGTTGTAATAAGCGTGTTACTAATGCTACAACTGCATGGGTTAAAACTGACAAATATTTACTGAGGTGTATACAGTTCCATCGGGACCCACTATTTCCAAGGTAACAGCAGCCTGTGGATGAGACAACACTGCCATTCTGGCAAACCTTCTTAGTGGCATTGCAGTCAGTGTCTTTTTCCTGTTATAGCTCACACCAATTTTGGACTAGAATAAACAACGCTGTAGTGGCTTTTTGGTCAATGTAATTTGCAGTTTTCTGGCTGAGTTGTGTGCACAGGAGTATTTTGCTACCTTCCCAGAGCTAAAAGTGTAGGATGTGTCTGGGAAATGTTTATGTTCTGTCCCTCTTGCAAATAGAAACCATGCTGAGAAACACTCTCACAGCATGGTGAGGCAGAAGGCTACTTCTCAGTTTTGACATATGTAGCAGACAATAAACATGGGTCATCAATAAATACTCTCTTGCCTTGCTGTGTGCAACCTCTCCAGCTCTAGCAATACTTTGAGTAAGACCTCAGGAGCAAGCAACTGAAAGCTTTCATTCCCTGTGTCCGCATCCTGTAATCATCCCCTGGGATGGAAGGGACTAATGAATGCCCCAGCAGCAGGGAATACATACCCAGTTTTCTCCTGATCAAATGCAGTTGCTGTTAGTTATTACTGGATTTGGCTTAGGGTCAGGGAAGAGGGAAGGGATGCTGTTAGGGTGAAGGAGGAGCATGTCTGTAATCCTCTTGGTAGTGAAACTCAATCTCCCTCTGCTGACCAGGTCAGTCTATATCGGTAGCACAGTGAGATCTCACTTATACAGTGAGAATTTGTCTGGTGTGTGTGGAGGCTTCTTCTTTCAACCTGCAGCCTTTCTTGTGTGGGCTCTTAGTAGTTTTTTTAAGCACTCTGTTCTGAGTGCAATAAATAGAGCATATTTTAGATTAATTCTCCAGGGAAATAATTTTCAGTATAACCTGGTTTTCAACATTCAAAAGCCTTTGGATGTAGCCTAAAGCTGTTGCAAACCCTGGGAGGTAAGAGCCTTTGAAATAGCTGTGTGGAGTAAGCAGTGTTTTAAAAACAAAACAAAGCAAAAAACTTCCCCTGATCTGAGCTGAGCTGCTTTCAGAGCCTTCCAGATCCTGCAAAGTCTGAATGACCCTGCAAATGGACTTTTTAAAGAGGAACTACTGCTACCTGTTCAAGGCCCCTGAAGGTGCTGAAAAAGAGCAGAGAATGTCTAAAGCCAGTAAAGCTTGTGGTACTAAGATAAAAGTCATCCATCATTGAAGCAGTCAGGGCTGGAATCTTCTAAAGCGCTCGGGATCCATGGATAAAGCAGTACATTCTTGGGAATTCTTTAACTGAAGTAAAACACAACTTAACTAGCGACTATACCATCTTTTAATTCATGTTAATGCGGAATGAAATGTGTATAACAATTTAAAGAAAAACAAAAAACGATACCAGAAAAAAAGAACTTGCAGTACTGTAACTATAGGTTTAAGAATTTATCTTAATTACGTATCTGGTTTGTATAATCATTAAGGAAGAACTCACCTCACAGTGTAAGTCCTTTAGTTTACTGGTATTTTAGTAACATTTTACTGCTGTTAGTGATGATGGGTTTTTATCTTGTTTAGAACACATGGGTGTTCATTCTTTCTGAATCCATACATCTGTAGATCTGTACTGTAGAACATGCTGAAAGCTTAAAGTACTCGGTTCTTGGCATCATAGTAGCCAGTTTAAGTGTTTGCTTAAGATCTCCATTCATGATTAGCCAGCTTTGAGTCTTCTCCTGTGTATCTCCTGAGAGTTGGGATAATTATATTTTGAGAGTGTTTGGGTTGAGGTAACTCTGCAGATAACTTCCAGTTAAGATATAAAAATTTTCCCAGGGATAGTCTAGTTTCTCTGAGCAGTGAGGCTGAGCTGGAGGCATGCTGAATCCCTGAGCAGACCAGTGAAAAGCTGTTGCTGTGTGCAGCCCCTCTTGCCCACTCCTTTAGTGCCAACATATAGGCTCTCCAGCATCCTTAATGTCCCCATGTGGTGTGTGGTCATGTTCAGGAACCACACCTTGGTCAAATGTGTCCTCACCTGTAGTAATGTGCTCCTGCCTGCTGCTGTGGTGATGAAGACCAGAGAACAGGTCCAGACATTCTTATCTGCACAAGGTTTAGCTTACACCCTATTACTTCTGTTCTGTTTTGTGGGATCACTAAGCACTTGTATGCTAAGTTTCCTGTGGAGCTGGGGAAGCCAAATCTGGCTCAGGATCACAGTAATTCTTTGCTACAGCTATGAACAAATCAATTACTTAAACATCAGTGAGGTGGATAAGTGATAACCCTAACATCTAAGACAAGTTTTCTGCAGTACACACTTTCCTGGATGTCACTTTGGGAACACCTCTATTGATACTCTGTTTACACGACTTGAGTTTAAGTAGAGGATTTTTAACACCAAGTTGGTCATTCATTTGCTATGTGACTTTACACACCAGGTATCTCAGGTGAACATGTAAACTTTAAGGCCTCTTTTGAAATGTCCTCTTTGAAAGACAGTAGCACTACTTTTTGGAGGATTCAGAAATTCTCATACAAATATGTAATGTATTTATATGTACATTGATATTTACATAATATATTCTATAACTACCTACTAAAAAGTACAGGACATTAAAATATGGTGAATTCAACATTGCTTGACATGTCCAGCCTAAATACTTTTTTGTAGAAGAAAAATAGAAGAAAAAAAAGGATTCTTCCTGGCTTATAAAAGTTTCAAAATATAATCTCAGCAGTGTTAGGGGAAATTTTGTATCTACAAAAATCTGCATGAAGAAGATAAACAGAATAGCTCACTAACAAAATCTCAGGTCTTAAGAGTGAGACAAATCTTAAAAGCTTCATATTTTCTTTGTTTTGGCACTACTGTCTAAATTCAAGGTGAATCCAGCAAAGATACTTAACTAATGTTTATATTTAAATGAAAACTAAAATGAGAGACAGTGTACTATAGAAGTTGGAAAACAACTCAAAATATGAGAAAATCCACTTTGAACTTACTTAGTTGTACAATAAGCAATTTACCTGGCTCTCAGCACAACTGAGAGCTCACTCTAGTGTCTGTGTTTGGGGCTATCTGGTCCCTTGCTATGGATTATCTTGTAGATCTAAGTGAATGCTTTGTGAATTAATAATAATAATAATAATGGCCAGTCTTCGCGAGCGAAGATTTGGGAAAGGTCATTAACCCTTCGAGCCTGCGCAGTGGATTTTTTAGGTGAGACACAGCGTGCGCTGAACTGAGCCCACCCTTTAATCCCGAGGTTCATCTGCCGGGGCCAAGCAAACTTGGACAGTGGCAGTGAGATCCCCAGGACGTAGGTTTGTTTAGAGTGACCTTCTCTTAGATGGATTGCCTTACAAGGCTGACGAGCTCCATCTGCCCGGGGGGCTGGGAATCGAACCCGGGTCGCAGCGGTGAGAGTCCTGCACCCTAACCACTAGACCACCAGAGGCCCCTGTGAATTAATAGTAACGCAGTAATAGTTTTTAAGGATAACAGGACATTTAGTTTGACCTAATTATCTAGTTAGTGCCTTTTGCAATAACACACTGCTTTCTGCAGCTATGGCTAAGTACTCAGTTGAAACAAAGGTCACTTCTATAAGTATGTAACTGTTTGTCACTTAGAACTCCTTTGATAGAAGATGCTAAAGCTGTAAGCCTTGGCGTTTGAGAAAGTATGCTTTAAATTTGGATGGTTCCTGATGAGATATGCAGATTCTAAGCTGAGTTTCTTCCCTCAAATACCAGCATTGTCTTCAGTAATAAATTTTCATGCTGGAGGAAGGCGTTTGGCCTATTCTTAGAGCAAGTCAAAATTACACTCTGCTTCTTCATGATCAGCTTCACATCTTCCTTTTATCTCTTGTGCATCAACAAATGCAGGGCACTGAAGAAAATCTTTGCCTTGCAGGAACTTGCAGCCTAAATGTAAAGGATAACTAAACGTTATTAAATGATTTTATTAGGGTTAACATCAGGTTATAGCATGTGGCTGGATACCAGGTGTGTACATTGGCTCCTGCCATGCTGCAAGAAAAGAGAATATACCATTAGTTTTGCCCTTCTTACTGGAGGTTTCCCACATATGATCTACTTGCATGAACCAGTGGCTGCTTCCTAACTCAGTTCTTAAAATATTATCCCTCTTAGCTTAAACACTTCATGCAGTTGAAGTTTCTCTAAAGTTAATTACTCCAGCAGTTGGGCTGGGGAGAGAATACACATGTTGGCAGACTGTGGAGAAGGGGGAAAAATTTCAGTGAAAGAAAAAGGTGCCTGGGAGTAGCAGCCTCTTTACTTGCCTGCTGTCACCAAAGCACCACCTCTAACCACTGGTGTAGTTATTGACACACACTGGGTGGGTAAAGCTGGATTTCATTATCAGACTTGAGACCAGGGCTGGATCTGGGTCAGGCTGAGAGTTGGAAGGAGTGTAGTCCATGTGGACAGGGAAGAACTGGAAACAGATGGCATCATAGTGGGAAGAATGAGGCAGCTCATCAGCTGGCAGTATTTCTGCTGCGCTTTGGCAATTGTTTCTTTTTCTTCAGGGAAGAATTTAGTGTTTGGTTAAGTTTTGTCATTAGTTTTTATAGTTATTGATCCTAAAAAATCATCTGGTCTACTCTGAATTTAGCATTCCTTAAATTTAAAGCAATTTTAGATCCTAAGGAATTATACTAGTTCTCACATTATAGGACTGGATTTTCTTAATTAAAGAAAAAGCCTAAGTTATATGTAAGTGCTTTGGCAAAGTGTTCCCCAAAACTCTGAGAAGAATATTCATCTCTGTGGCAGATGGTTCTACAGTAATTGCTGATTCATAATCTTTTGAAAAAGGAAGTAAGCTACTCATGAGTTTATGAACTAAGCATTTCAACTAAATTAACCTATTTATGTCAGCATATTGCTTTTACAGTAAGTTTAGAGTAAGGAAATACTGCTTCTATCTCTACAAGCAATACTGCTTATTTTATGAGTAGGGTTGATTTAGTTTAATGATTGCATAGAAGAAAAGGACTCAGACATTCATTTTTTATTCAATAAGTGTTTTTTAAGCTTTGTTAAACAACAAGATAGTTCTATTAATCATTCCTGTTTTTCTTAAGAAAAACCCTGAAATATATAAAACCAAGCATTAGCTTAATTCCTAGGGCATTTACAGTTTAGTTTTCAGAAGAGATGGCTTTCTCATTGACTAATTTTTCATGTGCTTTATAAAATTCTTGCTATAGATTGTCATTAACTTGAGGATGAATAATAGTGAGCCTTAAGCTTTAAAATTTTAATACTTTTTTTTACATCTACTTAGTTAAAAAAATATGAGTAGCTGCCTGTGAGAAGGACAACTGCTTCCTTGAAGGGAGAATTTATCTAATTATATATAAACATTTTTCCATGCTCATCACCATAGTAACTGAGGCCTCAAGTCGATGTGCTTTGCTGAGCAAGATTGCAAATGCTGTAGTGAGCCAAGGCCTGAACTTCTGTAAGAAAATGCAGTTTCACATTTGGCTGAGGCACAGCCAGTCCCAGCTACACCTTTTTGACCTTGTGCCACTATTTATATTCCTGGGGCTGCAGGCATGGCAGAAACCTGGGAGTGACTGAAAATTAACCTCCTGAAAATTAGTGTTCACCAGATCATCCTTCTGATCTGCCTGAGCAAGTGATTTCATGAGCCCCAGTGAGGCACTGGGAAGAGTCAGGAATTTGTGACTGTGATGAATGTGGGGAGAAACAGCTACAAACTAAGCTGATTACAAAGCTGCTGCAGAAGCCACTTGTTTGGGGCCTGACTGTGCTGTAGCTGAAATTGTTGAAAAACAGGTATTGGTTTGGGAGTTAAGCCAGTTTAAGTGAGGAAATGATTAGGGTTAATTTTGAAGTGATTTTTGTGACTTTGGAAGCATATTCCTGAGCCAAGTATATCTACTTGGTGCTGTTCTGAGAAAAGAAAATGCTAACAGGATTGAAAGTCGATGTCTCTTCTCATATTCTGATCTCTGAAAACTGACCACAGAATTTAATGAGAATGTTCACTTCAGGGGCTCTGTTACAATGAACTTACTGCATCTCTTTATTTTCAGTTTTATCTTATTTTTATCTCTACTTAGACAATTGCTGTCAGAAAAGCCTCTTCTTTTTAATCCAGCTTGCATTTTAACAGCAGCAAGGTTAGTACTAGCTATTTCTGTAACCTATTTGTAAGTAACTCTCAAATGTATTCCTTTTTCAGATGCTCCCTCTGTCTTATAAAACATTGCAATAGTATGTGTTTTATAACTACAAGGCTTTAGAAACTCATATTTTAAAACAAGTGAAAAACCTGATGAAGGCTTTTACTTTTTATCTGCTACATTTACCAGACCATCATCTTGAGCCTTTAAAATTACAGTTCTATTTTATTTTCCAGCACACTTTAGGTCATCACCATCCAGGTCTTGATCCCATGGAGACTTGCACACTTGTTTAACAATGCATGTTTCAAAGGGTACCACTGATTTATTACTCTTCCTGTGTTGTTGCCTGATTTGAAGACAGACAGGTACTGGGGCATCTGCATTATTTCTGCAGTATTTGCAAGCAGAGAAATGATTTGCAGGTGTAGCACAGCACTACAGTTAATCACACCAGCAAACTGCAGTGTGATCTTATATAGCCATTTATAGTCTGAGTTTTTAAGAGCTGTAGCTCTGCTTTTGGCTTGGTTACCTTCTGTGGCTGTTGTAGATTACATTTGCAATCAAGTTGTTGCCAAACTTCCACTCGATGTTAAGGTCATGTTTACTACTGCGCAGCTGCATGGTGAAGAGTTGCAGTAAAAGCAAAATAAACTTGAGGACTCTTTGTGAAGCAGCTTAGTGTCACTCTGTGGGAGTGGAGAGCAAGTGGATGTTAGGCAGAAGCTCAAACTGACTGTAGACCAAAGCAGAATGCTGTTGGCAGCAGTTAAATTTTAGTTTCATTATAGCTGATGTGTTCTCGACTGCAGCTCTAATAAAAACATCTTATGAGTGTTCTGAGCACTGTTTAAAAAAGAGTATAGATGTAAGAAAGCTGGGACCTGCAGCTCTCCATATGTGGTGTTAGTACAGTGCAAGTTTTTCATCCATTAGCCAAACTGAGTGATCTGGTAGCCTCCTAAAAACCCTGTGCACATCAAATTTCTGGCACTGCTGATGAAAAGAATGCTGTTTGAACATTTGAGTTCCTGTTACTCTTCCAGGGAATGGCTGCAAAGGCGAAATGTGGCCCTCCCAGGTGTTCTACAAGTGACATCCAGTGGGGCTTCCATCATGACTGTAATCATTCTGGATTAGACATTCACACCCACATACCCCTTTTTGGTTTAAAATCTTGTAGGTAGATGCATCTTTGTTGGTTTGAATGCCAGTAATGCTTTTAGCTTAAAAAAAGCCCCCCAAAACAACAACAAAAAACATGGCCAGGAGAAGGAATATGACTGCCACTGACATTTTGACAAGCCTATTTTAGCTTTAAGGAACAAGGTGTATGCAGTGATGATCAGATGCATTTGACAAGCAAAATTCTCCAAAATACTAAGTTCCCTGTGTGAAAATAGGCCACAGAGCAGAGGAGAAAGATTTTTGTATTATCCTTACATAAGGGGAGAGATATAAACCGAACTTTTGTTAAACACCAAAAATCCATAGAGCAACAACACCTTATTTCCCCACTTGTATAAAAGCTTCAGCTGAAGGTCTCAACTTTTTAAACACTAGACAATCAAATGTAAGAAACCAAAATTCTTTCTTTCTGGTATTATGAGCAGATTTCCCCCCCCCCCCCAGTTTTCAGTTCCTGAAAAGTTGAGGCAACTGGTCCTTGGGGGCATGATCCATACTAACTTGATCTTGTGTTCAACTAAATGTGTAAAACTTCACAGAACAGTGTTAGAATTGGAGATATAATGAGTTTTGGCCTGACTCAGTACGGTTTGCGTGCTCTCAAATCCCAGTGAACCTGGATGGGATCTGAAACCTTTTTATCACACCCAGCCTCAGCCTTTTTTTTTTTTCTACTGTCAATTAGTTTTGCTGATCTGTTTTTGTTTTAGTATTATTTCTTTTTATAGACATGATTAAAAGCAATTTGGAATAATTCCAGTATTTGTTGTGGTAGGTTTGCCTTGGCTGGATGCCACCTGCTCTATCACTCCCCTCCTCAGCTGGACATGGGAGTGAAAATATAACCAAAGGCTTATGGGTCTAGGTAAGGACAGGGAAAGATCACTCACCGGTTACTGTCAGAGGCAAAACAGACTCGACTTGGGGGAAATCAGTTTAATTTATTACTGATTGAAGCAGTGTGGAATAATGAGAAATAAAACCCAAATCTTAAAAGCCTTTCCCCCCCCACTCCCTTCTTCCAGGCTTAAATTTACTCCTGAATTCCTGAAATGCAGGCATTTTTGCAGTCTCCTGCTCTGATTTGTCATATTCAAAGTGTGGAAAGTAAGAACACTTTTGTGTCCATTGCTATTTCACAGATGCAAATTACTCAGAAATGGTAGTGCCTCACATAGAATGCTGCAACTACTCTCTTTTATCAGATAGGTCAAATACGTTAAATATAGCCATTCTGGACTGTAAAACTTTTTAAAATCATTGAGTGACTTCTATAAAGCTTAATGCATGTTGTAATGATGTCCAGGGATCTTGTGAGTATTTCATGTCCCGTAAAAGTGAGCTTCCAAATCAATGTATTAACTTCACTCCTGAGCTGGAGGCGCTGTGGTTGCCCAAGCTCAGGTTTCACCCTCAAACACCAATCTAATCAAAGCAGAAGAGTCCTGATAACGCTTCTGTTTTTCTGTGCTTGCTTCTTGAGCTTGCTTTGCCAGGCTGGAGTTACATCATGCCCTCTGGAGACTGTGGTTCAACTCCCCAGTCACATCCCCTTTTCTTGAGTTAAAATCCTGGTTTGCCTCCCATGCCAGAGTAGCACAAAAAGGAACCATATTGGGATGAAAGACCTGGTACTCATTAATATTCAGGGTGAAGTATATATGTAACTTAGGGAGGATTGTGCCCTACCATTTATTTTTGCTAATTTGGAGTAAGTGTTAATTTTACAGTCTTGATAGAGAGGTAAGTAGTTTATAATATTACTTAGTTATATGCAGTCTTAGTTATGAAATGCTACTTACAGAGATCTTCAGAACAAAGCAGGTTTTTGCAGAAAATCTTCTGTTACAAAACTTGCGGTTACTAGATCAAATAAATTAGGCATCCCAAACTTCCAGTTAATTCTTTGTGTCTATATATTTAATTTCCACTAAATAAGTTTGAAAATGGAAAGTTTTTTGTAAGGTTTGTGTTTTGCCAGTCTTTATTTGAAAAGTCATTTTTGAATGATTGTTAATATTATGAAATGTTTTACATAACCAGGGACAATTGTTCCTTTTTCAGAATGGTGTGAGAGTTTTCTGTTTCTTACAGAGATTCTAATGTTCTTTTTTCTTTGAAGTCAAGTAAAGCAGGTAAATGCTTAGCAATTCTGATATTGAAGCTGTATATCTAAGTATCTAGCTTTGGTTAAAACATTGTGGATCAGTTTGTGAGTGATTATTGGAACCAGAGTGAAACCAAGTAACTCTTGTTTCCCAGACTTGAGTTCTGATTACCTACCTTGTACTCTGTCTTTTGCCTTTTTATCTTAGAGTAAACTTGACTCCAGCATTTTGTATTCCTCAGTTGCAGTTTCAAATTGTAAGAGAATGATTCTTTTCAGAATCTTCAAAAAGTCCATAATTTCTTTTCGCATGTAACAAAAAACCCCCCAAAACCCTAATTAAAGAAACAGAAGTCATACAATGAGTGTAAATATTGATATGGTGTCATTGTAAGCTACAAGTCCTACTGGGAAAATTTATGTCAAGTTCACTTTAAGTCCTTGCACTCACAAGAAGTCAAATGAGTGCTGAAAATGCCCTGTAACTCAGTAAAGATTTCTACTTGACCTAAGGAGACTTAACCTTCCAGGGTGATCTCAGCTACCATCCAAAATGTATCACTGAGGGTGTTTTTTAATCTGCTTTCTATGTTCAAGCTTTGTCAATACTCACACTGAACTTTGAGGAGACTCTCTGGACAGCTCATTGTATGAAATATCAACAACAGATGTAATTATGATAAAAAAAAAAGGGACAACTGAGGTGGCTTTTCACAGCTGTGCCTTTTCCCTCTGGGACTTATTAAGTGTTATACAAACAAGACTCTCTGGCTGCCTTTGCTTGTATTGGGACTTGCAGTCTTTTTTCAAAATATGCTATCAGTTTTGTTTCATTGTTAATATTTTTTTTCAGCAACTTACATTTACCATATAGCATGATAATTTTGCAGGGTTAATTACCTGTGGAAAGGAACAGTTTGTTCTGAAAAATTACCCTTGAGCATAGAGTGTGATCCGATGTGCTCTGCAGATTGCAGATGTGTTAGATAAGACTGATTAAAGAAAATTTAAGAGAGCTATCACATCAGAACTGGCTTTTCTTACTTAACATTTAGCCTTCTGTGGAGCTGACCACGGCCTGCAGCTGAATCTGTCTTTATTAGCCTTGATTATGTGCAAGCCAAAACAGCCTGCATGATTATACCATAGTTGGCTTTGAAATAATAACAGGTATTGAAGACAGGGAAGACTTGTAATATTTTTTTTCACTTATGGAAGTGGAGGAAAGAGTTCTGAGCAGCATGTAAGGCTGCTGGAGTAGAAGATTTATTTTGCCGAATCCTTTCTGCCTCATTTTGCTCCTCAGGGCTTTGAACTGTGATTAGATCTGTATCTCTGGCAGTTAGTTATTCAGGGCAGAACTGTTCCTTGAAGCTTCTACAAAGCTGGAAACAGGGGAGTAGGGGTATCTCTAGTGCTCTGTGTGTGCAAACCCACAGCACAGTCTCAAACACAAAAAGAGGCTTATTACCTATCACATGCAAAATATGTTTACCCTGATATGTTGAAATCACTACTACAACAGGTCTCAAGGGCTCCTTATCTCCTTTGTGTGCATGTGTTATTCCCACTGACGATGGGAATTAGCTATACACATGAGGAGGAGGATATACCCACTGGACTAAACTTAGGCAGCAGGGAATATGAAGTTCTCCAGCTATTAGGTGGGGAGAACAGCACAGTTTAAGCGTCACTCCCACTTGGCTTGTCACCTCTGCATTTTGTGATATTTTTGCTAAGGAAAGGGTAGTGGAAGTAGCAGCTGGCAAACATAATGGTAGCACAGTGCTACCTTGATGCAAATTGCAGCTCAGAGCTGCAGATCAAGCGTGGCACAGAATTCTGAATGATGAATGTGAGCTCTTTTTCTGGAAAAAGAACCTGGTAAAAACTGACTGTCACTTGCAGGATTAATAAATCGTTGTCCAGAGAGGATTGCTATCATTTGTGTTAATTAAAATATATTTTCAAACTTGTTTCTTTTAGTTGTTACGCCAGATTTCATCTTGAGATGTAAAGTTCTTTGAATTACAGGGATTTATTGTTCCTCTTCCAGTACTATTTGTATCCTGATACCTTCAGTCACATAAGTGACATTTATATACATTAGATGGGTCTGGACATAAATGGAGTTGGACTTGACATGCTCAGGTTTTTCTGCTGTATAAATAATTGCATTAGAAGTGGGAAGGAGTAATAGCGTAACATAACACAAGGGTCTGAGAATGGTTTAGCTTATAAATGTTTGATCTTTGGTTTTCTGGGCTTTTTTTTTCCCCCTTCATTTTCTGAATCTTCTTTGCTAATCCTGGGTGGAAGCTGTCAGGCGTGGGGCACTCCAGAATGTTTAGAGCTCCTACACATTTCCAAATTGAGAACTGTGAGAGTGTCATCTTTGCAAGAGAAAAGCTCCCTCCTGTGGAAGAGAGGAACCTCTGCTGTGACAGAGCAACGACAAGGGCATGATGCTGTGATTTTAAATTAGGAGGAAAAAGGGCCACAAGCACAGTAGGGGGTTGCAAATACTGGAATTGAAGCCCCTGCTTCCTCTTATTCTTTTTCCTGAAGTAAATTTTTCACATTTTTATGACTTCTTTCTTAAAATTTATCTCATTTATAACTGTTGGCTGTGTGTAAGCGAAATTGGATAGTTTAAATAATATAACATGGCCAAAGTGGAATCTTTAGTATTAAAAGGGGTCTAAAGCAGCTGACATTTATACAGATTTTGCTTTCTGTAGCTCTTTGATGAAAAACCTCAGTATTTTGGTCACTTCTGTGAATTCCAGCTTGTAGAACCTAAGTTACATTTTTAAAAATTATTTTTATTTTTCCCTTCTTTAAGTTTGATATTCTGTTCTGAAGACCTGTGTCAAAATGATTTTGAATCTTACTGTGATCGGTGATCCTTGGCAAAAGGCTCTGCTGAGCTCCAAGCCCTGTCTGACTTGGAAAATACAACTGCACAGAAAGCATAAAGATGAAATTGTGATGGAGGAGCTGCAACTAGAACTCAATATCAAATTCCTGCTAGAAACAGTATTTTTACCTTTGAGCTGAATATGATTCATGCTTGTGATCTGAAGGTGGAAGGCTCTAGCTCATTAGCACATTAGCAAAACCTTGAGGCATTTACTTCCATAAATGCTAATGTTATTCCCCTGAGAATGAAGCACTTGGGGGGGGAGGGGGAGGGAGGGAGACAGATCTTTAGCATTACAGTGGAGTTTTAATTTTCCAACTCGAATTCATTGCCAGATGGAGAGGACTGAGACAGCACAGAGTGCACTGACCCGCTGCAGAAAACTGCTGCACTGAGATTGAGTACTGGGATCCTGTTCACTGGCAAAATGGGAAATTGCCATCCTGTTCAGAGCTGCCTGAGTTCTAGCTCGTGGCACACAGCAGCAGGGACAATACTTTGGTTACAGAACTGTGTGATTTGGCAGTGATTTGTGATGGTGAAGTGAGATTTGGTTCTGTCCTTAGAAATGTTATGGTGATGTACCTGCTCATTTCAATACAGTTTGGAGTTATCTTGGAAGTGGGGAATTGTTGCACTATTAAGGAAGTAGTATCCTCATTTATAAGAACTGTCAAAGTTCTATACTTTGGGATAACAGTCCTTATGATCGTGCATGTCAAGAAATGCAAGCTCCTGAACTTGTGGGGAAGAGAAATCCTCAGGAGGCTGCATGAAATGAAGGCTTGAGTCAGGGTCATGAGGGATACTGGCAGAAATGCCCTGTTAGTGAGATTCAGTGCCGTTGGAGCTCCCTGGATCTCCTTCTGGACCACAGAGCACTTGCTGGCTGCTGCTCTTCAGGTGCCAGTTTGGATTAAAAGAAACTCGGCAACAGGAAAGGGGAGTCCCTTTTGCATATCAGCACTTGCACCGGGTTCTGTGAGACTGCAGTGTGTTTGCCTGGGAGGAGAAGTGGCCTGTGCAGTTACAAATGGGATGGGGAGTCTTTTCCATGTGGCTTACAGCTCCTGAGATTATGAAGTTCCTTCATGGCACGTATGAGTCACCATCCCTGGAGGGATTTAAAAGACGTGTGGATGTGGCACTTGGGGACGCGGTTGAGTGGTGCACTTGGCAGTGCTGAGTCAATGGTTGGACTCGATCTTAAAGGTCTTTTCCGACCTAAATGATTCTACAATTCCGTATTTCCTCTTAGTAGCTCCATCTAGTGATTGCCTGGAGTATTTCTGATTGCTCCTTTTTTTTTTTTCATTCTGACAGGTTTTGTCCGGTTTCTTAGGAAATTGAAGCTTTTGTTGAGCACACTTATTCTTGTTCTTCTCCTTTCTCTTCACCCCTTCCACCACCACTGTTAAATGTTTTTCACTAAAATCAAAAGAAAGGCTGAATTGCTTTGAGTTTTATGAAATTGCATATCTGAACAGAGTACAGTGAATGAAATTAGTGTCCATAATGACAGAGGAAGTGCATCATGAGTTGAACAGTAATATTAAAACACTAGGGAATCCACAGGAGATGGACAGGAAATTAACCTCCGTAAGTTCCACGGTTCATTGTGATGTACTACCAGGAACAAAAGTAAATTAAAATTTTACTATGTTTTTAGTATTCACATGGCAGTGATTTCTGGGAAGCAATTGCTGGAAGAACATTGCTTCGAACCCCTGAGTCCTCCACAGTTAATTTTCTTTTACTGGAGCTGTGGGAATTGAAATGATGATAAAAATACAGAGAAAACTTACAAGAGCTCAGCATTTACTCTTGACTGTGATGACTAATAATTTGTACCTGCTCACTTTAAATGAAGTCTTGTTTGAAAATTTGTAGACCATGGATGAAACAGAATTGCAGAGGGATGTTCTGGTGCTTTTGCAGTAATTTAAAGCACTGTTTTGGATTACCTGATGAGGATTGCACTAAAGCCTTGTCTTCCTACAGGAATTCTGCATCAAAGGAGTTACACAGGAGGTAATTCAAAGCTGTTCTGAGATATGATAGCATACTTTTTTCACAGCATCCTAAGGACCATTATGTAATTTAATTTTTCATTGCCATGAGTTTTTAATAAAAACCTGGAAGGTAAGAAAGAGATGAACTAAAACTGATTCCATCTCTTTTTCTCCTCAATTGAAGTTCTCTGGTATAAAATAAAATATAGAAGCCTGAATCTTGTTCAGCAATGAATCCTGCTTGGCTGAGCTGTGCCAGTGTCTACTCAGAGTACTTCCTAGTGTCCCGTAAGTGGTGCTGCTCCACAGGGTATGGATGTGCTCAGTTGGTATGCCCTCTGTGTAGGAGGCTTAAGGCCTTCCTTACTTATTCCATACTATGGAATATAGTGCTGCTTCTCCCACCCTCTTAGATTATTACATTAAGAGTTATTGAATGACTGGGGGCCGTAGAAATTCTGTAAATAGCTTCTTACTGCAGAGCCTTCAGGGCAAATGAGTAACAGATTGAACAGCAGCGCATGTTGAGAGAAGAAAAGACCTTTTCTGTCTCTCCATCACAGATGAAAGATAAGACAGAGGACACTGGGGGATGGTAGGTAACCAATGACAGGATTCACTAGCAATCGCTGACTGCCTGGAGAATGTTCTAGTGAAAGATGAGAAGTTTGAGATTAGTATGAAATCTGTGGAAAGTTACTGACACTGAGCTTAGTGAGCCAGAAGCTTGAAGCTACTTACCAATAAAAACCACGGGAAGTTCTGTAGGAGATTTTTAAGGTTAGGAGCAGTCTTTCTAGCACAAAGAAGTGGTTCTAGGACCAAGAAGTATTAAAGGTGACTGAGATGGAGATTACCAAAAGAGATTTTTTGAGGAGTTCTGTGGCATTGTTATATTTTGATATGAAGGCTCCTAGTGAGTGTTTCCCACACTGCCTGTGGGCCAAAAGCTCAGCATCTTTGAATACACCAATATTTTCCTATCTCTGTCTTGTACCATGACTCCAAGCTCATGCCCCTCCAACGTTTCCCCTTTAGATATCTGGACAAGAGCTGGTGTCTCAAATAATGCATGATCCCTCACGGATTTGTAGAATGGAGTGTATGGAAAAAATCATGTACTTAGCTGTCCTAGTCATGGTTCTGCAAGAATAAAGGCTATAGGAGGACTCCAAGGTGGCTAATAATCTTGTGCTGTTTGCATCAAATCTCAGTTCTGGAGCTATGCATATAGCAGCATTCCTTCTTTGCTTCCTTATTTATGCTTGAGGGCTACTGCTGCTGGCATTGCAGGGTTGAAGAAGAAAGAAGCAAGAATTGATACAGTTTTTTATTAAAATAAAACAAAAAACCTGCAAGAAATTTTTCAGCTCTGTAAGCTCATTATGTTGTAGGAGCAGCTAAACAAGACAACACCAGCCATCTGGATGATAGAAGAAGAAGAAGAAGAAGAAAATATTAAAGCAAAAATATTGTGGTCCTGAATGAGCCAGAGCTAAGATTAGTGTGTGTGTGAAAAGAATTGCAAGGTCAAGCTGGAAGCATGATTGCTCCTTGTGGCTGAAGGCAGGCACGAGAGTGTCTGTGTGGAATGTGTGCAGAAAAGTAACACCTGGCCTGGCTGGATAGCTCGGAACCTTATTCTGTATGTAAATGCAGTAATAAACTTACAAGAGAGTTCTGCCTGGACAAAGTCTGTCTCCCATGGATTCATTCACTGAAAAGAGTGCTGAGTGAGGGACCTTCGCTGCATTATGTAATTGATTCTCTACCTGTTTGCAACCACAAAATGTTTTTTTCTTGATCCCTGGAGAAAAATAAATATTTTGTCTATGATAGGGCAAATGATCTGTAGAGGAAATCTTTTTCACTGTATTTAAAATGAACAACCTCCCTCTAAGTATTTCCTCAGTGAGAAATATTAAGTATATTAATTTGTATTAGAATGGTTGGGTGTACGTTCTTACAGTTCTGTTTTAAGCAAGGGCAGTTCATTCACATTTTAGCATATTAGGGCAAATTTTTCTCTCCTGTTAACTCCATATGTTTGGGTGAAACTTTGTACCAGGAGTGCATGTGGACTTTTAGTTTCTTAACTATCCACCTTGAGGATAGCAAAGTTCAGTGCAAGCACTGTGCATTTGAAAATGGAGTGAGTAGCACATTTATATCTGGCTATTGCCTTGTTCAGATAAACAAAATGTTAAAAACCTCTTAAACAGTGTAGATGCATGAAGCCTTTTTGTTTGTTTGTTTGTTTTTGTTTTAATGCTTTTAAAGCTGTGGAGTTCAGTCACATATTTTCCATACAGAATAGGTATGACTTCAGTTGTATTTTCATACACTGGTACTTCTTGCATTTGCTCAACTTGCCTGTAGATGTCTCAGAAGCCAGAACTAAAAATTATATAGTTAATTTAAAAAAAAAAATCAACCCAAGCCAGTAAACAAACAAAAAAAAAAGCACCAACTTTAGACTATATATTCTATACATAGAATTGGCCACAGCTTGTTCTCCACAATAAGTCTGAAGTATGGAAGTACCTTAGGTGAATCTGTTGGCATAGTAACTTAGGGTGTGCCATCCATCACAGTCAGAAAAGACTGTATGTTGTGATATTGCACATTGCTGCCACTTCTCTGCAGACCTTCTGTGGTTCACATTAAACTCATAAAGATTCAGTTCAAGCTTCTGAGAACATTTGGTCCCTGTAGCACATACGCTGTAGCTTAATTCAGATATTACTGACGGTGTTGTCACAGTCACTCCTGTAACAGCAGGAGGCTCCTGACCTTGTCTTTGCCATGCTGAGAATGAGCAGAAGGTCCAGGTTACCTCCAGCACAGTCAAATGGTTCTTGTCTTCATCATTATCAACTGAGAATTTATTATTGCTTCTCTCAGGATTGTTCAAAGGCTGCAGAAGTTACTGGATTGAATACCAGGCTGTTCCTTGGTACTTGGGATAAAGGGATTAGGAGTGTCTGTTCTGTGGTAGAGGAAAACAAAGGTGTTACAGATAGCATATGAAGCATGTGTATATGGATGGCAGCAGTGAGACTCAAGTTTGTCTGAATGAGGGAAAACAGAATATCAGAGCCATACACTTGGTCAATGCAGATGTGCTGCTATGAGTTATTTTGTTAAATTTAATATTTTTGGCATCAAAATTGAAGAAAAAGTTGTCATTGCTTTTGAGCCTTGTCTCCAATGAAGATCTGTTTGTATCTTTGTACTCATACCTGAATTGTGCAACTCGCTGCAGGTCAATAGATTATAAACTCCAATGACTGCAGTGGGAGAACTCACAAAACCCAATGGTAGAGACAGAGAAACAAGGCAGAGAGGACTGGTTTGGTTCTTCCTAGGTTGATGCAGCCTTGTGTTCCTAAGGCTGAAAGCCAAGGCTCACGGGGATTTGAAGTCTTAAATGCTGGTGTCAGGAAGAGGAGGAAAGGAAGCAGTCCAAGGAATGCTGGTGAAAGCTGCCAAGCATGCAGCAGGGAAGGCCTGCAGGCAGGAGTGCCTGCCTCTCCTAGCCAAAGGTCTGGATTAGTTCCACTAAGGGGACTTTCCAAACATTGCTTTGAGGACCTAAGGGAAAACATGAATGTTGCAAACTCATTATACTGCTTCTTTGTGCTTCAGGGTTGACATAGATATTAAGGCAATGTTCAGTGCTTTGAATTCTGAAAGTCACAGCTCTTTTTTCACATCTCAGAAAGAGGTTAGCATTTACAACGTGCCACATCCTTATTTCATCAAAGCTTTGCATGAAGACTTTAAAAGAATAGAATGCATAGCCCATGCATCAAAATTTTACAAAGCAAGTTAGGGAGATGCTCTTAACCAAGTGAGAAAGAACTTCTGCTGGCATGCAAAAACCTTGTATTGCAAAACTTACCTCTTCACTGTACAGAAGTTCTGCTCACATCTTATATACAAAGAATGTTATAAACGAGGTTTTCTGGAACTCTGCTAGTCTGGAATCAGTGAGGGTCACTGCACCTGCAAGCTGATGGACAGAGCCTCAGCTGAAGCCAGTGAAACCTCCCTACCATGTGTTAGTAGGGCATGGAGACTCAAGCAGTAATATCTCTTTCTCATAAACAGTCAGATGGTAGGAAATACCAAAGCCTGTAGTAGCTGCTCTAAACCTTGTGCAAACTCTAATGATCTCATACAAGCCCTATGCAGGATCACAACTGTAACAACCATGACTAATAACTTGCTCTCAAATTCTGTTAGTCAGCAGTCTGAAAGTGCTAACTTGCTACCTCTAAATATAGATGAAAAAGTGACAGAAAGATTTGGAATATTTGTTTCCATTTTTTCTTATGAAAATGACAGCTGGACACTTCATGAGAAAAAAATCGTGAAGTCTCTCAGGTATAAAACCTCCAGCTATGAGTGTTCAGTGGTTTCAGCTGGATTGTCAGCACTTTCTGACATATATATTTAAGCTTAGTGTATTGTGTCCTGAATTTTTGGAGTTCTATACAAAAATGGAAGTATTAATTAGAAAAAGCTGTGTAAAGAACAAACTCATCTGGATATTAAATGCCGATGATTGAATAATGCATCAAACTGTCACAGCAACAGTTTTTTTAGTGACTCAAGCTTTATGAATATTTAACAGAGTTGTCCTGGATGAAAGAAATCCAAAACATTACTTTCCAGGGAACTCCTAAAGTCTTGGGTCTCCTTTACTGGGAGCAAATGTTTGCTTTGTTAGCAAAGCCCTTGATGAGCAAGGGGAAATTGATGGGATTATTTTGCTTTACATGTGTGGAATATCAGCACGGGTGGTGTGGATGTGAACAATCTTCTGTTTAAGAGTAATGCAAATCACATTTCTGTATGCTTAAACCTCATCTAGGGGAGAGTGATATAATGCCTGATAAATTCCATTTACACCTTCCCTGAATCTGCCATTAACCAGTCCTCATCCATTCTATCACTGCCATTGTCTGTAATAGGGGTGCTGCAATCCTGGGCAGTGATATTCAGCCTCAGGACATGGACCCTGCAAGACACAGCTTCTCTTGCTGTTCTCTCCTTCCTTTTAAAAGCAACTCACCATCTGCAGACTCTTTCTTGACCACCCTCTGAACTGAATTGCTACAGGACTTGCTGGGATGTGAGAAAAGTCATTCCCTATTTGTCATTAATATGGGAATGAGTATTTGCCTTGGGAAGAGCGTGCTTCCAGCTAGCTGAGAATAACAGTCCAACTGTGCCAGAATAGGCTGGATTTATTTATTGTAGCATTTCTTAAATGCTGGAGAGCTAGAACAGGCCAAGGATTTCATGGAAGCTGAGCTCAAAGTAAAGGTCCGTCTTAAATGTTTTAATTTTACTAGGACAGAAGTTTCTCTGCTAACTGTGTATGATATGTATTTCTTGTCAATGTGCTTTCCATTCATATGTACGAACAAAATAAACCAAAATATGCCAGTTGTTGCAGAGTAAAATCACTTTTCTAGCAGTGCAGAGATAGAACTGATTGACAACTGGAAGTCTGGAATCATTAAAGCACTTTATCTGGAAACTTCTGCTAAAGTGCTGGCAATAGCACTTCTCTCTGAAGTGCAAATTTCATTTCAATTTGTTCAGTTTTTTCATTTTGAAGAATTCTTCCTAGGAAGAGTCTAGGAAAGAAGTTAATGCAGAAGATTATTTCTAGAATTTAATTTCAATAAAATTTGCCTGTGTACTGTTGCCTTGGAGTGGAGATGCAGCTGGATAGCTCACCATTCCAGTGGGGTATTCCATCAGCCCTACTGTCAGGCTCCTTTGTCTGTAGAAACCTGCAGCCAGTCAAGCTTTTCGATTCAATGGAATAAAATATTTCTTTGCTTTTTAACTTTTGCCCTAAATCTCTACTTTCCACACTATGTTATTACAACAAGCTGCATGTTAATAAGCTCTATTGAGTGTTATTGCATTAATTAGAAACAGGAGCTTTGGGTGAGCAACAGGAGGTACTTTGAACTGGATTCTTAGAAAGCACTGGCTACACAATCTCTGCTGTTTGACTCTCTAAAGCCACTGACTTTTTTTAATACAGTATTTTCATCTCATTTAGGTGGCCATAGTAGAGAAGAAATTGTTTAAGTCCTTTATTACAAAGATCAAAAGTCATGGTTACCATTTACATACACAATTTACAAATTATTCACAAAGGGAAAAACGGATATGCAAGAACTGATGGACAGCTTACTTCAACCCAAGCTGGGGGAGGGACAAGTGTAGTTGTTTTCTTGCTTTACTTTCTTTACTGAAAGAAAACATACATTTGTTTTGTGTTGCCTGTTCTTGTTAAACACTGATCTAGTGTTTATGTAGCACCTTTAGTTATAACCATGCAAATGCTTACATTTGAAATGTAATGCTTTGTAATGCTTACATTTCAAATGCTTTATTTGAAAGAGTGTAGTGCATGTGTAAATTGTGCACTGGGATCTGCACCCTTCACACTGCTGAGTGTTTGTTGGTCAGAAATCCTGTCAATTTTGGTGTAATACAGTGGTCAGGCTTGAAAATGTTGATTTGTAGGATTTTACTGATTTGAGCAATGTGTCATTAAAACAAAAACTGACTTTACCATCAGAACTTAAAGAACTAAACTAGGTATGGCTGCTGTATCTCTCAAGAGTATTATATGATCTTAAGATAGATCTTAGCCATCTTGTTAGATGTCTTTGATACCACAATTGATTTATTGCTTTTCCTTCATCACATCTTTATACCATTTCCTAAAGCTGTTTCAGAGACTGGGAAACTTAACAACAAAGAATCTATTTTGAGAGAGGTGGTAAATTAGCAAACTTCACAGAATATCTTACAGCACTTAACAAAAGGGAGAATGAGTTTCCAAATTCCTTGGTGTGAAAGCACAATACCAACAGTGCATTAGCTGCCATTTAGCTAAACCTACAAATATCCATATTTTGAATTTTTTGCTGTCCACTGGGATGACATGTACAACAAAATGCTTGGAGGAACACACCGATTTAGGAGCAAACACAAATGTAAATACAGAAATCACCAATGTGATGTTGATCCAAATCCTAAGCAATAAAGCAAAACACTTCACAAAAGTTGTTACATCTATGGGGAATAATCCAAATACTTACAACAGTATTATGGTGGTATGACTTTCTACCCAGATATCAGATATTCTTTACCATAAACTTTTCAGTATTCTCAGGGTGACAGATAAAGAATGTTGCAGATGCCATGGTAAACTTAAAACACAGTAATAGGCAAATATTTTAGTGGCACCACCTGTATATACAATGTAGTTGTTGGAACCTTATGGACAAAGCAACCTTTCAGTATGCCTTTGTTAAGGCTTCTTGCTGGTTTAAAAAGGTAGATTTTTCTTTAGGGAGATTGTCCAGCAGTATTGGTTTCCCATCTCTTCAGTGGAAGGTCTCTTTGTTGATCCACATGAGACTGCGTGTTTCGTTTGGTTTGCATTCATACTCAATGCTGCCAAAGCTGTTCCCCCACTGGCAATGATCCCGTTTGTGGTAGTTGTAGAATTTGACTTGCCAGACTGTTTCAAAAACGCCAATGTCGTTGAACTGCGAGGAAGAGGGAATATCAGTGTTAGTGAGCTGATTCTTTTCTTGGTTTGTCTCTCTTGATGAGAAACAACACTTGTGAAACAGAACATAAAACAGCTGATATAGGGGTTATATTGTTCCTCCAATCAATAAATCAAAGATCTGTACAGCCTGCTTAAGAAATCAGGAAGTCTTTTATGCATAGGCATACATAATACATGAAGGATCAGATTCTGCATGTACTGTCCTCTTGCACTTACATCTGGGCAAGGCAAGGGAGTAAAAATATTCCAGTTCTCATATAGATAAATGTTACTAACAGCAGGAATCAAAGCTATAACCTTTCTTAAAATGACACAGCAGTAACTGGCCCAATGACCTCAAAGTGGCTTGTATATACTGTAGATCATATACCAGTGATCTGCAGTGACACAGACCACCACTTTACCTTTATACCATACCTAGAGGCTGCAGTTAGGACTGGGAAGATTCCTTCTTTTGCTCCATCTGAAACCTTTGATACCTTTGTACTTTGGAGCCTTGTGTTTGCAGTGCCTTGACTGAAATGTGCTGCTATTGCACCATTTACTCCTTCCCTGGGAGTCTATTCCAGGGAAGGAGTTTTACGTGACAGCTGGACAGTTTTACGTGACACTTAGGTAAGAGAAGCTCTTTGTGCATTTCTATAACTGCTGGTTGGACTGTAATAGTGCAGCCGAGTAAGAGAAGGTAGGAAGAAGATAACCAGTGTGCTTAGCACATAAGTTTCTAATACAGTGAAGAAGTAGTGAGATGACTGCAAGTTGTCTGATTGTTCCTGCAGCTTCAAAGTGAATGAGACTAAGCCTATAGCAAGTTCTGTAAAATAGAGGGTGCTTTTTTCTTTAAACCACTGCTAGGCACCCGTACAACATCACAAAAACCTCAGCGAGGCCTTGAAGGATAGATTATGATTTCAGTTTTAATGGTGATGGAAAATGTGAGTTCCTATGCCTTGAGACATTGCAGAGAATCTGAAGTGGGGGTGTGAAGCCTGTATGTGTGTATTGCTGTTGGTCCCAGTGGTATGGCTTGTTGATAGTGTTCTGTTGTTAAATTATAGTAGATAGTGAATTCACAGCTACTGAACAGCACTGTTCTTTACATTTTTTCCCTTTAAATATTTCCATCACTCACTTTAATGACAACTTCTTCACTTGACTGTTTTCCATTCCCATCATGTGCCTGAGAGCTGACCTTTTATCATCTGCCTGCTACAATCACACTTGCAAAGTCAATATGAAAGCCCTTTCACACAGGGACTCAGTTCCTGAGTTCCAAGAAAAACTTGCTGTATCCAGTTCTCTCAAAAGGACAAATTTGTTTTGTTTTCTTTTTCTAATTCAAGATGTAGTTTGTAAGCTGCTGCTGCTGTGTAATGGACATTGCTTTAAACCTTCCCTCGGCCACTGTGGTAAGACAAATTTAGCCTTGACAACAGCAGGAATTGCTGTGTGCTGTAAGTGAAAGGTTTTATTTGGCACTAGTTCCAAAAATTACCTTAAAGAGTAACTGAAATATTTCTGCCACTTCCTCTGACAAAGAGAGAATCAGATGTACATGCTATTTTATCTCTCCCATCAACTAAAATCCTAAGTAAGGACTTTTTTTCATTAATCATCTTTGATAGTCCCGATGCACTCATAATGCAAGATAGCAAAGGTTAAGCACATTGGCTATTACTATGCACACACTCAGTGTGGAAACTGAGGAAAAAAAAAGGCATTTCTAATAACATTTGTAGGAGGTGATACAACACAAGAGCAGCATTAATTTCATTAATGTATGGAGGATCTGAATTTCAACAAGACAGAGGAAGAAAACAAATTCCATCTTCCTTCAATGACCCAATTTGTTGAGCTATCCTGAGTAGTTTGACTGCTGTGGATTTCCAGGAGAAGGAAAGAATTAATTCCAGAGCTTTTCTACTACCATGTGCCTCCCACCAGCCCAGTACTTCATCACCAGAGCTCCCCTGAATTCCTGTGGTCCTGCAGCTGAATCCTGGCTACTCCACTGGGCCTGTATATCCTTCCCCAGGGAGGAGGGATGGCCCCACTCTTCACAGGTCAGACCTAGAAGTGTAGCTCCCTGTCTGCTCTTCTCTGTCAGCCAGTGCTATAAGTTTGAATAGTTATTTAATCACTCCCTTGGCATTTGCCTGCTGGGATGATTTGATGGCTAAATAGGGGGATAGAGGTCTGGTTTCTTTATTCAATCTCAGTCTGATTAAGACTAAAATGAGGCCCAAAGAGAGGTTTCTGACTTAGTTTACACCATCTGCCAGAGAGTTTAGCAGTTACTGGATAATGTGCATACTTGAGCACTCAGGTAACAGAAACAATTCCGAATCAGGATTGTTGTTTTAAATGTATAAACTCTGGCTGTCACAGATCAGATATCTACTAGCCAGTTAAAGCAGGAACAGAAAGAATTATTTGTTTAAAGTTTTAAAGCGGAAAGGAAATATATTCTTAAGGATCTTTATGGACCTTCAATCATTCAGGCACTAGATTGCCAATATCAGACCATTTTTTGACTGCAGGACTGACTTCATAATCTATTTCTAATGTGAATTCAGTTTTTATGCCTTAAATAATGTCCTTACCTCCCTATGATGCATCAGGATCCTGTCTGGTCTAGAAAAGGAAGTAGAGGCAGGAGTTCCTCATAGTTGAAGGAAACAGGAATATTTAAAGCTGTTTGCAATAAGCCCAGTTTTGAAGATTCAGGAAGTAAGCATTCAAAGCAGTTTTCAGACTGGGGTATCTGAGGTTGGTTCCCTAAATCTGTTACGGCTCTGCTTGGCTAAGCAGCTAAATGATGAGTTAAACATGTAAATCCCTGTTGAGTTGCCTTTATTTAATACTTAGAAGTATCAATTGTGGACATCTAAGTCTGTACTGAGGAACCTATCTATCGAGATCAGATCCTACAAGGGATTGAGAACCTGCTTAATGCTTGAAAATCCTATTAGCTTCATGGTCAATATCCCAGGATTTGATCTGTAAAAACAACTCTTTGGGCAAATATTGTGGCTACTCATTGTGATGCTTCAACAAACCATCTGAGAGCTTGTATCTGAAAATCAGACCCTCCTTACGTTTCAGTTGTGATTGGACTCAGTTTTCTCCATAAGAAAAGTTAAACTTCCAGATTTTCAGAGTTCACATCAGTGCTGCTTTAAAGGATAAAGGTGACTATCAAAATAGGGATGCCTTAGTCAAAGCAGATGGTTTTTTGGGAATGTTGCCCTTCCACCTCCTGATATAAGGACACTATGAAATATAACTACAGTGCTCAACAATGACATCCAGCAGCCCTGTTAAACTTGTTGTGAAGTAATACCACGTGTTTGGTTTTCTTGGGTGTTAAAAAGAAGTGGCTGTGTAGAAAAGTGATTAACGTGTACAGATACTTCAGGGTAGTCTTTCAACCTAAGACTATGAAGTAGTAACTGTTAATGTGATGTGGGTCTCCAAAATTTAGTTAGGCACATTGTAATTATTAGAAACACCAAATGGAGATGGTACAGTTCTTATTCAGAAGGGGATTTCTATGCTAAGTGATGGTTCCAGAAAAAAAAACAGTGAAGATCAAGACGAAATCTTGTGTGCAGTGAGCAGATGTGAGAAAATGCTGAAATCTGGTGGGCTTGGAAAGGTCCTAAACTTGTACAAGTGGGAACAGACACTTAAGAGAGCTTCAGGGGAAGATGGTTTACTGCCCTGATTACCCTTTTTGGTACAGAAGACATGGAATAGACAGCAGAAATCCCTCAAAACTGTAATCAGGAGAGGGGAAAAAAAACAAACCACCAAATCAAAACAAATCTCCCTCTGCATGCCGAGCATACTACACAAAGAGTAGTGTGGAAATCTGCCTGCTGCTCTTCCTGTCCTCTGTCAGCTCTGCTGCCTTATGGACTGGAGCCTTTGTCATCTCACTTTGGGGCCATGGACCCTCTCTTTAAGATTGGGGTGAGGAGCCACTTGAATAAGAACTTAGGTTTGTGGATGCAGATAATGGAAGCACAAGGGAAAAGGGAGCAGACAGCCTTTGCCTTCTCCTTTGTGGGAGCTTGTTCTCACACATGTTTTCAGTCTCTGGCAGGTCCTAAGGCATCCTGCAGATGACAGGTGGAAGGGGAGAATAGTCACCCCTTGTGCTTGGGGCATGCTCTGCATCATAATAAAATGGTAGTGCTGGCAGGAAGAGGGGTCCCTGTATGCCAAGGAATTGGATTTCTAGCCAGGGAACTTGGTGGGAGTTGGTTAAGTCCTTCAAAAGAGGTGACAGGTTCAGCTCACAGTTCTTTCTGTTGCAGGACCCCAAAGGGCTTTGCAGGTCTCTAGAAAATCCCCTGCTCCTCCCTGGCCCTTCCTGCTCTCTGGGGAGAGAAGGAAGCAGGGCTACATTCTGGTCAGCAGCCTGATTGACACAAAGCAAGAGGAGGCTGCAGCTGTGATCAGACTTTGCCCTGGAATATTTCACCTCCACACCCTCTTTGGGAGTCAACCCCCTGCTGCCCTCCATTGCCCTCCCATGCCAGGCTGGGAGGTATACATACCTCCATGTTGACCTGGATGGGCTGTCTCTCCCCGCTCTTGGTGTGGGGCACCCCTTCTGTGTCGTAGATTCCTGTGTAAGAGGCCACTTGTGCATCCCGCGATGTCTCCTCCAGGGGGACATTGACACCCCCGATGCCCATCGTCCTGCAAAGAGACAGGATCCAGCCTTTCATCCCCGTATGTCCCCTTCCCTGGCAGCTTGGAGCCAGCACGTGGGCTTGCAGCCTGGCAGCCTCTGTGCTGGGGGATGCTTCAGGGATTTTTAGCAGACCTGCATGTGCTGCTGACTCACTGGGGCTCCTGAAAAATGTCTGGGCTCTGTAGGCACAAAGGGAAGGAGTAGCAAGGAAAGGCAGAAGGGATCTGATTTCCAGTAGCTGGGGAGAGGTCAGTCGAATCTCTTCCGCAGGGCTGCCCCTCCACCCAGAGCTGGTTCCCCATCTGGCCCCAGTCCCTGCTTTGCCAAGCTGCAGCGAGGCTTGGGCATGCTGCAGGGGCTTCTTCCTCCAGGAAAAACCGCGGGGAAGGAGGGAGAAAAGGAGCTGGACTCGAAAAAATCTCCGGGAGAAGGTGGGGAGAGAGAGGGAAGGAAGCGACTCCCAAACGCAGCCTCCCTCCCTCCCTCCCGAGCCAGCCAGGCAAACACCGGGAACAGCTGGCCGGGAACACAGAAACGGGGCCACCAAGGCAAAAAGGGCGGGGAGGCAGAAATCACGGCAATCCCGCGCTGTCAGCCTGCCAGGAAAAAACATTAAACCTCTAAAAATAAAGGGGAGGAGAGGGAGGGGAGGGCAGGGCAGGGTTGGGGGAGCCGCCCCGGGCAGGGCGGCCGCACTTACGTGGCCTGGACAGTGCCGGGCCGGAGGGACACCTCGATCTTGTACTTGGCCCCGGTCAGCAGCTTGATGGTGCGGTTCTGGCCGAAGCGCTGCCCGTCCACCTTGAAGTACACGGCCCCGTCGTTGGGCTGGATTTTGAGGGAGACGCTGATTTTCACGAGGCCGGGGATGTCGCCCATCGCTTGCGGCCGGAGGGGGGGCTGCGGGCTCTGCGCGCGTCTCGCCCCCTCCGCGGAAAAGGCGGCTTGGACGGGAGCGAAGGAGAGGAAGAGGAGGAGGGAGGAGGAAGAGGAGGGGCTGCCGGATCCCAGCCAGCCCAGCCCTTCCCAAAAGCAGCGGAT